>NC_032025.1:4428343-4707021 GCF_001865875.1 Lupinus angustifolius
GTGACTGTGCAAATGAAAATTAACCTTCTAATCATTCCAGATGTGGTTATCATCTTATCTAGCAGGTAAATGACAAAACTCAAACTTTCTTAAAGTGTTTCTTCAAAGTGGGTAGGAGCCTAGGAGGGAGAAAAAATGACCTCATTTATATCGTATTTTGACTCACGAAGTCTCTCACTCCAAAAGTTGATGTCCCAATGTGTCAAATTATCACCTTCCGATGCACCCTGACTTTTGGAGAATTTCTTAAGATCTTCTATATCTACAAGAAAAGAAAGATGAAACAGTAAGTTAATGCATGACTGAAGTGGATTCATATATATATATAACAAGAACCAAATTAAAATAGACAGTCACTCAAAACTATTAGGTGTTCAAATTGGAATCATGCGAAAAAAGACATCTTGGTTTTTCTATTCTGGAATATTCAATAACAGCTTAGACCTAACTCCAAGAAGTCTATACACATGACACATTTTTTCTGTTCATAACTTACTATAAGTGGGTGAGCTTCGTCTTAATGGTAAGGTTGCTAGCCTTGTGACCTGGAAGTCATTGGTTCAAATCCTGGAAACACTCTCAACTTGTGAGGGTAACACTGTGTACATCTATCTTCCACAGACCCCACTAGGTACGAGCCTCATGTTGGGCCGCCCCCTTTTTATAACTTCTTATGCTAGTAAAATACAGATACAATTTAAAACCTAATGCACACTCTCAATCAGAAACATCTTATACAATACCTTGCACTGCAGCATCCCAGGAAGCTCTTCGAAGCTTCTCTAGAAGTTCCTCTGCTTTATCAACCGTTGCCATTTTTGTGGCCAAGCTAACCTGATGGGTCATACGTTAGCAACCTACAATAGAATTGTATTCTAAAATCTCAATAGTGAAAAAAATTAAACCTCAGCATAGTTATCGTAGTTGAGAAGCTTGGCCTTTTCCAACCTAAGTTTTAAAATTTGTTCAATTATTTCTGTATTATCCAAATCTCCACTAGATGCAAGTGATATATATGATCGGTAGACTTCCTCACGTAAAGAGCGGTTGCGAGCATGTTGCATAACAGCAATATAACTTGGAGCATCCAAGGTAATTACCCATGGCCCATTTTCAGCAGTGGCATTTTCATGCCCCTGAAAGCATCACCAAGTAATTAACACTTGGAAATCTAGTCATAAGAATTATATGTTGACATGACTTACCCTAGACACTGCATTTTGTGCAGCCAACCCAAGAGCAGTAGCAGGCAATCCTTCAATCTCTTTCTTATCTGTGATTAGCTTTTCAAATCTCTTTGTAGCATCAAGAACATTCTCATCAAATTTTTGTGATAACTTTTCCAGCTCCTGTGCATGGCACGTGATAAAAAATCAAACAAAACAAAAATCAACAAAAAAACAGCATCATTGCTTGAAATTTTGTTACAGTGTAAATCCAATCACTCCACTTCTAGAATCTGAGCCTAAGTGTAGCATCATTCAATCAATTTTTTACTTACTATATTTGGTGCAATTGGGAGTTAGGAATAATGCAAAACCCCTTACTGACATGCATTGTTAATAAAATTGGGACTTCAAACGATTGTAAATGGCTCCTTTTTGCTTTTGAAAATTTTCAACAGTCAATAATTCATGTTACTTATCCTGCTTATTTTGCTAGCTGTATACATTCACATTTTACATTTCAAAATATGTACATTTTCAAACCCCAAAATCTCATTTTTCCATCCCGGAGGAAAGGGTACAGACTTGGTTGCTTCCATAAAACAGAAACAATATAAAGCCAAAGTTTAGTACTTAATAACTATAGTATGTGCTGTTTTTAGTTGTTATCCGAACACACCTGTTCAATTCTGTTAAAATGTTCCCTTTTATCATCTTCAAGAGAAACACCATTAAGAATCGCCTCCTTTATCTGACCTGCAAAGGCACAAATGCAATTGTCACTAGATTAATATAAAATCTAAAATGGCAAGCCCTAGACAAAAAATTCATTTATGATCAAGTTGAAATGGTACAACATTTTTTAATTTAGCATGGGTTCAACAGAAAAGAATTTATCCAACATGGAAGACAGTCACACAGATATTTCCATATTACATGACAAACACAAAAAAGTAGAACACACTCTTTCTCCCTTACACTTGATACTGTTTTTTTGTTGATTTAGAAAAGTGATTGGATTCACATCACAGCTTAACAAACCTTGAAAATTTAATTTCCCAATGAAATTTTGTTACGGGAGAAGTTACAAGAGCGTCCTCATCACAGTTCTCCATTTTATTAAATGTTAATCTAGAAACAATTCAAGCAACATATCATATAAAATACCATGCCAATACATTTGGGAGTAACTTAGCAAAGAGATAAATTCACAATACAGTAACAGCATAACATTTGAGTAGCTTACTTTCAACTATACGTTTGCGAGCTTCACTCAGCGTCTCCCATTCGGGAGACTCTCGAATGGCTTTGAACGCATTATAAATAGGCTTGCTTTGCCCTAGTCTAAGCTGAAACTTCACTTTTTCTGGCTGCAAACAACATGTAAGAACTATTAGAAACAGTAACACTATCAAACACAAAAGAAGCACACAAGACTTGACCCAAAATCAAAAAATATTAAAAAACACAAAAACAAAACAAAAACAATACCTGAGTATCTTCAATAGCAGACCTAAGCTCAGAACTATCCTTAACAGATTTGAGATGGTTGACAATACCCCAAACCACAGATAACCGGTCCATGATCTTTTCCAACGGTTCCACTAACTTGGGCCATGATGGTTCAAGGTTTCGTTCCAATTCCTCCAAATCACTCTCCTACAAGGAAACCCCATCAAATGAAACAAAACCCATTACCCAAAATCGAATAAAACAACGAAAAAAATTCAAATTTGAAACAAATGATACCAGGTTCTTGAGGAGTGCGCGAATGCCGGGTCGCACATGGTTTGGTTGGACGACGTCAAAAGGAGGGAATTCGAAATCCTGAAGAAGAGGGTTGGATGCGACGTCGTCTTGGAGTGACGCGGAAGATGCCATTGATGAGAGAGAAGAAGAGGAAGCTAAGGAAAGTAGTGAAGTTGGACAAGGTGAGAGAAGAAAAAAAATTATATACATTCACTATTCCTATTTAATCATTCATCCATGTTACATTCTCATATGCAAAGGCGAATGTTTTTTTGTTAGATTCATGAAAAGTCTTAAATCTTTGGTCTGAGTCATGGATATACATAATTACATATATAGACTTATTTACAAAAGTAAAATAAAAATGAACAATGTACCTAAAAAGCACAAGCCTCTGCCACTTTGTTTGGAAATCTATTAATAAGTTGGTTATATTTTATCTCATTTCGCTTGTTATTTGTTTTATTATCTGATTTAGTTTCTTTATTATTATTATTTTTAATAGTTCACGTGTTTAATTTATCTACTTTTAATCTACTGAATGAATATTCTTAATTATCAACAATATTACATTTCATTTTCTGTTCAGGAATTGGAGACTCTATTAAGACTTTCTTGCCTTTGGCGAGATCTTTCATACTCTGAAGTACCAGTTTTATTATGCGGTGTGTTTCATTGTCTAGCCCTAGTGATTTAAACCGTGTAATATTAAAGATTTTTATACAATCAATACGTATATTATTCATTTGTTTTTTTAAGAGCCAATAATAATTAAAAAATGAATTGTGGATGGTGAACTATAATACATAAAACTCTTACATTATCGATGTATATGTTTTCTCTTAAATAAATAATATTTAGTTAGGCATTCTAATGATTAATGATAGAAAATAATACACATAATTCTGTTGTCTGGTTTTCCAACTTGTCTCTAAAGTAGAATAAAGGTTTATACGAGTAAACACTAGTCATGTAAATCATGAATTTTATCAAGGACAACAAAAATAAAGGATGTTACTGGTTTCAAAGATTCATTCAAGTAAATCATGAATTTTTAAAACCACGTGACTATTGATGTTTAGTTTATCTGCCAAAATCTTTCAGTACATCCAACGGATTTCTACTTACAACCAAAATCTATGGATCTACATGCATCTCTGCATTTTCAACCAGTCAAGTATTAATGCAATATGTTGCATGGGGCTGATAGTCATTGGAATTGTTATAAATGGCTACTGATCTTAAAAGAATGAAGATAGAAACATCATATGACACAATCATTTATATCAGCACCCAACTGGATTTTACAAGTCTGCCAAACCAGCACCAATGCGCATCGGCGTGTTTCGAGTGTTGCGAGGGGAGTAATAGTCCATTTCATTAGCATAGGCAAGTGCATCATCATTGATGGATGTGATGAAGGTGGCAGAGGTATTTGTCATTTTTTTAGTAAGGGTGTCAACTATAACAAAACTATAAATAATACCATGCTGATGTTTTGAAGTGAAAGACTAACTGAAGAACTCAAGTGTTTTGAAGTGAAAGACTAAGGATAAGAAAGTGACTGGTTTCAAAGATTAATTAAACCATGAGTTCTTTATAACCAAATAACATTGATGTCTTTTTTATCTGCCAAGAAAATTCAGTAAATCCCACAGATGTTCTCTGCAACAGAAATCAATCGATCTATATGCATCTCCACATTATCAACCACCCGGTTAGTAACGCAATAGTTAGTCAAGCAATACTGCGATATATGTTGGATCGAGCAGATAGCGAGGTTGGTTTAAATTGCCATAACTGCCCCCTAATCTTAAAAGAATACAAAAAAGGAACATAATATGCAGCAAAAGAGTCATATAAGCACCCAGCTGGATTTTATGCAGTGAAAGAGGCTGGTTCGATTTATGGGAGAACATCAGAAATTCTAACTGTAATAATGTTTTATAGGAATCACATATTCACACCCATTGAAGCAAAGACAAACCAGAATGTTTTTAGATATTCGGTTATTTCAAGCCTTTATTGCACATGTATCTATACATCTCAAGAAAATACCTGATGATCAAGTTTTTTCTAGATTCATACAGAGATAAAAGGCTCCTAGGTAATTTTTTATATAATATATGATGTCCTCCTCCTTCAAGATTCAGGAAAACTGATCGCCTTGAATTGCTTGCGCTTGCCAATAAGATCAAAGTGTTACCTGTCACATAGCAAACTAAATACGGTATCAGAATACAATTTTGTGTAGTTTAATTGTGAAAATTTGATCTGTAAGAGTTAGAGTATTAAATGCACGCTTTTCTTTATTGGAAATGTCACGTTTAAATACCACTTCAGAAGTTCTCCCCAAGGTTAATAATAAATGGTATCATTTTGTTTTTTAATATATGTTGGATATATAAATTTAAGTTTTGAGTGAACAAGCAAATGAAATTTAATGATGCACACAAACTTTTGGTGGAAACAAACGACATTTGTGTTCAAATACTTCTTGTCTACAATGAAGATCAACAAACACAGGAAAATTGAAATGAAAACATTAACGAGAAAAAAACTAGAAGAAACCAGAGAGTCTTGTAGTCTGGTGTCTATAAATTTTACATTTTACAAGGCTGAAGCTTATGATAGAAGTGCATTTCTCCAATTTGAGGTTGAATGCAGTATGATTTGATTCTAACCTTAATGATTTAACATGATTTGAAGTCCAAAACCATACAGTTGTCGAACATTTTCTTCTTTGACACAAACATGTTGGAACACAGATACTCTAGAATTTCCTAAACAATGATTATATGCATTTTTCAGCTCAAGAGGTAACCTTACCAGCTTAATTGCATATGATTTGATAGGAGGGATATTATTGATGAACTAATTTGTATCCCTTATCAACATAACATAATACAAACAAATGGGGGTAGAAAAATGACATTATATGTTTGACAAGCCTACCAAATGGAAGTTTTTCTTTTCTCATTTGTTGTACTTCATGGTTGCTTTCTCAAAACCAACGGTGGGAAATTGTTTTGCGTACTCCTCAACATCGTGACGAAGCTTTCCAATCTCTGCTTGGAAGTAAGATGATGACTGAATTGTGGCCAAGAAGTCCTTCAGTTTTGCACCTGATTTAAAAAAATTCAAAAGCAAGCACATTTTAGCTTATTTAAGCACCTAGAAACCCCACAGCAGTAACTTATCAACATTTGTACCAGCATTGTCCAGATAAAAACAAGCGCAAATTCAGAACAGATATTGAAGATACAGTAACCTTTGCTCTCTGCCTTAATCTTCACAGCTATATTTACAGATGCATCAAAAAACTCTGCTACCTTAACAAAATCCTCCTCAACAAATCCCCTGGAAGTAAGAGCAGGAGTTCCTGAAATCCACAAAGAAATATCAATATCGAGTAATTGAATAAAAAACAAACTCTGTGCTATAAAGCTCCTTCTATATGTAAGTAATTGAATAAAGATATAAACAATGAATGAGCTTTTACCCATCCTGATGCCACCAGGAACCATAGCAGACACATCTCCAGGAACTGTGTTCTTATTAGCTGCAATATGAACCGCTTCCAACACCTTCTCAACTCTGGAACCATCAATACCCTGTACAAAGATTTTTTGAAAACGGAAATTGGTCGCACTTTAATATTAATGTTTAGACGAAAAACTGTGGCTTTATTTAATGAATACGACAATATGTTCCATTTATTAGGGCACACAATTTCTCAGACTAAATCATAACAGTAACTAGTAACTTCATCTCAGGTTTATGACTATAACACAAACAATTATCACTGAATGTTACATTTCGTAACATGGAAGACTCAAAGATGCTTTCATGAAAATACCAAGTACTTTTTGGTTACCTTGTTCTTCAGATTTACCAAAACTAGATGATTATCAGTTCCACCAGAAACTAGCTCATAGCCCTTCTCAGTCAGAGCCTGCAACATATTAAGATTTTAGTGTTAAAATACGAGTTAATCGCTCTGGTCTACCAAGGAGACCAACCCCTATGTTATATTAACATCCAATATCTGTATGAATAAGTTCATACAGTTCAGTTCTCCTTTATAATGTACCTGTGCAAATTTTGAGGAATTACTGAGAACCTGCTCTTGATATGCTCTATACTCTGGAGTCGTAGCCTGAATCCACATATGAAAAAGAAACAATAGATACTATCACTATATGAATCACATACATCACACGCTCTCCCAATATCAACTATTTACACACACACAAAAACTAGGAAGACCCGTGGATCCAGCAAATTTGGTGTCAGATATGATCATCGTGCACGAGACTCCCACCTAGTGGGTCTGGGAAGGGTAGACGTACGTAGCCTTACCCCCAGCAAGCAGAGAGGCTGTTTGGAATTTCTGAAAGTTACACACTTCACTGGATAAAAGAAAGTAACCCATGATTCAAACAAAATCCAATTGATTTCAGTCAAAACTATGCCACGGTCCAAACAAATCAGCCCCTCAGACAAACCTTCTTAAGCACAAAAGACGAAAAACCTTACTCATTTTCCATTTAATTGTCTGTTGCAGTTGCAATTCATTATACAAACCTCAATATCAAGAAAAGAAAATTAGACAGTGACATATATGCCTTTCATCTGTCTTTCACAATTGAAACAACAATTAAAATACTTATCAATCATAATCTTCTCTACTTGTATACCTGCTTCAATGCAACAGCTAAACCAGTAATGGTGTGGTTGTGAGGACCACCTTGCAGTCCAGGGAAGACAGCTTGATTGATTTTGTCCTCATAGTCATACAACACCTTCAAATAAGAAAGAAGAATATGAATTTGGCTACAAAGTTTTTTATAGAAACAAGCATGAAATGGCCAAATAAAAGTCATTATACAATAATGTCAGATGAACTTTGTTCAGGAATGCACCTCTTTTCCTTGTTTGTTAATTTCTTTTACCCCTTTCCTGAAGAAGATCATAGCTCCACGTGGGCCACGAAGTGACTTGTGAGTTGTGGTAGTCACTACATCAGCATAATCAAAAGGTGACGGGATAACATCAGCCGCAACCAATCCACTAATGTGTGCCATATCTGCCAACAACACAGCTTTCTGTTTATCACACACCTGTAACATGATTCATGAGTTCAACGTTAGATGTTCCATAAAATCATCAAAAGTAAAAATAAAAAATTCTAATGAAGGCAATCTATTAACATTTCCAAAACCGTTAATGTACTGCGTACACATTACCTTACGTATGCGTTCATAATCATACAGACGGGCATAAGCACTGGCTCCAGCAACTATTAATTTTGGCCTGAAGAGTGTAGCCGATCTCTCCAACTGCATTTCAAAATTGTTCACATCATAAAAAAAACCTTGAACTGACACAAAAGTGCTATGCATGTTTCTGTGTGCGATGCTGCCAAATTGAGAAGTTTGAACTCAAAAAGGTTTAAATTAATGGCCCTTTAATCAGAAAGGTCGATGACATTATTGTCCATGTAAATAAAACGAACATCACTTAAGTAAGTTCTGATTAGCATTCATCAGAACATGATTTTGGGAACTTCAGACTTCGAAAAGGGGTTAATGATAAATATTTGTGGTATGGTTAAACCCTGTAAATGATGAGGAATTCAACTTATATGCATGCAGCATTTTACTGGACTTACCATGTATATATCTTAATTCTAAGATCCAGTCTGCAATGGATACTTATAATGGGTATGTTCAAGTTAATATGCAAATAAAATTCTTATAATTTTTTTGAAAATAAAACTACTCCAGAAACGATGAATATAGCCAAAGGATCATGACTATGATAAAAAACTGCAAAGATACCTGGTCATAGTCAATGTATCCTGTGCTTTCATCCAATCTGTATGGCATTGTCTCAAAAAATATAGAGACTGCAGATATCTTTTTGGTGTCAGTCTGCATAGTGAAAATGGTAGTAACTATTAATATTTCATCTGGATAGTTCTCATTCCCAATAATGGAAATACAAATACATAAATAAGTTCAATTTTTATAAATGAGTACAAATTTATTGGCTTATTGCTACCTAATCTCTGAAGAAATTCGCAGAAAATTGACAGAATTGGTCAAGAACCCATATATCTATTATAGATTTCAGTTTGACATGAAATGGAAGATGGAAATTACTACTACCTGGTATCCATGAGAAAGATGGCCTCCATGAGGAAGATCAAGTGCCATGATTCTATCATGTGGTTTTAGCAATGCAGTATAAACATGAAAATTTGCAGGAGAACCAGACAGAGGCTGCACATTCACTGCAAATTAGAGGTAACAATAACATATGAGCAAACTTACTATCCAAATATATATTGAACCTCAAAGAATCTCATAGGAGACTGTTAAAAACTAGCAACCAAAGACTTTAACTCTGAGATTCTTAGTTGAAATGCTACTCTTAGTCTCTTAGCATATCCATTGCTAATATAGAGTTCAATGAAAAAAGTAATATGGCTAAAAAAGTATTGAAGCCCAAATACTAGAGATATGCATACATGTATGCTTACAACAAGAAAACAAAATAAGTACAGTCTATATGAAAAAGCTAGTGAGTTTGTCTCTACAGTGAGCAAGTAAGGGTGTATCTACCCCTAGATCATTTAATATGTTGAGATTTCTAAGCACTTGACCAAAATAAGGGTGAATTCATCCTTACTTGCTCACTTTAGAGGAGCTTTTTCCAAATCTATAAAGCAAAAAAGAAAATAAAAATGAATTTTATCATTACTGATTTGTCTGCCTTGTGTTTTTAGTTTTTACCTCCCCATTTAGCAGGATCCAACCGAAATGCTTCCAGGGCACGCTTCTGGCAAAGTGTTTCTGCCATGTCAATGTACCTGAAATAAGAAAAATCCACGATCATTGAATTGGATTCAATCGAGTACTCTAAGAATAAAATACAAAATGCTCACACTATTTATATTGGCATCCATGAATTATTAAAACAAACACACAAAGTGTAAGACTGACATACTCATTTCCTCCATAATATCTTGCACCGGGATATCCTTCACTGTATTTGTTAGTCATGACAGAGCCAACAGCTTGCATTACAGAAAGAGAAGTGAAATTTTCTGAGGGTATCAGTTCCAGTCCCTTCACCAAAAGGGAAACAAGTAAGATGGAAATTGAAATGCAAAATTTAAAATAAAAAAAAATCCTGATGGTGGACCCAATATTCCCCCCATGTCTGAGGAAGCATCATATCACGCAACATAACAACTGCATCATATCATGCAACATAACAACTGCATCAAATATTTTACACAAACCCAAAAAAAGGAGATTTTTTTTCAAGTTCAACATGCCAATATTGCAGAGAAAGATGCTAGCAAATAAATTAAGCTAAGACTGAATATCACACCAAGGACCAACTCTCACAAAAGCTTAAGTTCTTATACAGTTATACCCATGATATATTGATACCATGCTAAGGACTAAGGCTTATAAAAGCATAAGCTATTAGCAAACAATATTGTTTCTTGAACATTAAAAAAGGGACATGGAGGTCATGGATGAGCCTCAACATGCAATAGTAAGGTTGTTTGCCTTGTGACTTAGAGGTCATGGATTCAAATTCTAGAAACATCATCTTCGCTTACATTGGGTAAGTTTACGTACATCTACCCTCCCCAAATCTAACTAGGTGAGAACCTTGTAAATTGTGTTGTCCTTTTTATTATGTGAGATATCCATAAATATGCATGATATCAAATATGATATACTTGTACCCCAAAAAAATATGATATACACAATTTGATGTTCAAAGTTAAAACCCGGGAATGGCTCGTGAAGAATGACATTCTTATATCACTAACAAAGTAATAGTGATACCTTCCATTGTCTAGCTTTCTCAAGCTCAATTATATCAGCAATCTCAGGATCAACAGCCTCAAGTGGAGCATTCAATTGCTTTGGCCACTTCAAACACAATATCATTCAAATAAAAAACGTCATAAAATAATTACTGCATGGGAATGAATCTCACATCACAATAACAAACATAGAATCCACAAGCAACGACATATACTATCTATAATAAGCTTACCGAAACACGTTTCTCTTTATCGTAAACAGCTTCATCAGGCAAAGAAGACTACAATAACAAAAAACGAATCCAACGTCACAAGTCAAGGAGCGATGAAATATGAACATAAATGGTTAATCATGAATAATATAGATAAGATAAGGTTAAGAAGCATAATTGGAATTTGATTTGAAAAGAAGAGAGAACGACCTTGTTGTAAACAGAACCAGCATTGAAGAGAGGACGCAAAGGTTTGTCCATGGAAGATGAAAGCCTCCGAAGTGCCATTGCCATTGCCATCTTAGAGACACGCACAAAGTGTGTGTGTGTGTGTTTGAGTTCCTTCAATTATAGTTTTGGTCGTTTAAGTTGTGTTTGTCTTTAAGGTTTTGGTCTCTTTATGAATGAATAAAATAATGTAAATTTACATTTTTTGGTTAAATTCTTTTAATTTATTGCATGTTAAAGAAGCCACTTAGATGTAGCTAATTTTGATTCTAATTGGGAACCTTATCATATTTGGTAGAGAAATTATTACCAATGTTATATATGAGCCACATTTATTGATCATGTAGTTGTCAATTTAAATATGTCTAACATCAAAGACCATATACTATTGTTGTTGTGCTATTCCCTTCAATGATAGAGGATTATCGTCTTTATTATTAGAGAAAAAAATATTTTTTACATTTTATTTTAAAGATAAAAAAAATCATTACAAATAGAATGGTATACATTTACTATTTGTATTGTTTTACATATCACCTCTCTCTCCGTTATTGAACAAGAATGTGACTCCTTAGTAAGTATTGAATTCATATAAACAGCTGTATTTAACTATTTTTAATGATTACATTATTATCCTATAAGAAGCATATTCATCAACACTAATGAAATGAATTATTTGTGATATTATTTAAAGAAGGTTCAGTAAAAATAAATAAAAATGTTGGGCTAAAAAATAAAAATGTTGCTTTCATATATTGGCAACAAAAGCAGGCCATGAAAGCCCTATCTGCAACCAGTATTTCTTGGCCACAAAGTAGCTGATAGACAAAGTTGATAGGGTAACTCAAAATGCTTGAAACAGATGTTGCCACCAAAGCTTTGTACTGTTGCTTAGACGAGTGAGGACATTTTATCAACATACGTGTTATCAAGTAAGGGAAAAAGAACCCCACATGATTGATCCAATGCTAAAGTGATCATATAAAATAGGGTTAGTTCAATACAAATGCCAACTAAGAATAATTCAAGTGCAAAAGAATTGTTTCATAGTTGATAAGCTGGTAAATTTAAATTCTGTTGTTGCTGTGAGAGTTTTTTAATAGTTCAGTACACTTGTATATGGAGACCACATTATTTATTTAAGATGTGTATTATCATTTTATTCCTATTTATTAAAAAATATAAATTTAATTTACATTTAATTCATTTTTATATTTTTAATTAATGAAAAATAGTAAGTACATTAAACTATAGAAATTTTGGGACAAAAAATATAGTTCCCTCCACAACATTATTAGGTTAACTCTAATCCTGGTGAGCCCCAACACACAACTTACCTTATTTTATCTTTAATCACATTTCACTACATATATTCGCCTCTTGTCCTGATCCTTTGCACCAAAATGTCCTCAAATTAATGTATTAGTAAAATGTTCCGAAATTAATATATCTTCTAATATGTAAGTATGACAGTGTAAAGGTTTTATATACTATCAGCAAATTGTTTATTATTTATATGTTAAGTAATATAAATTAATGATAAATGATGTGTTAATAGTGTAAAATTTTTTATACCCATGATGTATAAATTTTAGGTCATAAAATATATGTAGAATGCCCTCCACTCAAAATCTTAGCCCCAGAAAAGAATGAGGGCCATTTAAGCTCGGGCTAAACCTATATGGGCTTTTACCACTGAAATCTTAAATTGAGCTAAATGGCTACATTAGTTACCTAGGCCTAATATTCTGGAGGGTTCAATTTAATCATTCAGTGTAAAAGTTTATATATAATCAATATATTATTTATTATTTGTTTGTATTATTTTTTTGAAGATTCAATAATAATTAAACATTAAATGGTAGATGATATAGCAAAAATATATAAAATACATACATTCTTTCAGTGTATATATTTTTTCTCTAATCATATCTCATTACTAGGGATGACAACAAACACAAATAGTAGTTTCATGTTATCCATTCTACATGCAAGAAATTTTACTTCTACTCGCTTGTACGGGTACTCCACTGTTAGGTTTTAGTGTGTACCACATATACACCGATACATACAGATACATGTTAGATGCTATAAAAACTGAAAAAAACTTTATAGAAAAATTTAATGTTTGTACATTTGTTATGTTAGATACTTGTTAGCTCAAACAAAAGACAACGAAAATAAACATTGCTTTAATAGAGTGTGCAAGTATACCATTAAATTATACAAATAAAAAAAATAAAAAATCAGTAAATTTGTATATCACAGGTACTTGTGGATACAAATATTACTATACTTGTGTCCACCCAAAAATGTTATGGGTGGTTTGAAAATGAGCTAAGTACTAGAGATTTATTGAGGTTGGATAGACCTCACTCACATCCTTATGAGTTGAATCTTTATCAACTAAACCAATTTTATTGATAATAAAATGCTTAATATAAAACCATTTTCACTAATAATTAAGAATCATCTAGCATAAAATAAAAGAGATACTAATTTTTTCCCCTTAGACTGATCCTTTCAATCATTAAGACTACAACAGAAACCCAACCTCTAATAACTTAAGGATCTTGAATATCTACCAAAATTATTTTTAAATCATGGAATAAAAAGGAAAGTTGTAACATATTAGTCCAAGTATTCTCATGGCTTAAACTGAAAATGTTTGACTAAAAATGAATCATGAACTAGATTTCTAGTTTTCCAAAATTATATACATGATTAGCTAAAGATAAAAAAAATGTTATCCATATATATCATGGAGCCATGTGCGACACTGCGAGGGAAGGCCATGTTATGTGCTGTATTTCAGTCCATTATGCACAACTTGCACATTATATTCATCCTTTTCCTTACACGTACAATAGAGGCAGACACATTATTTTTCCAAACATAGTAGCAAGTATGTTCGACCCAAATTTAATTGATTGGAATATTGGATTGTGATAACTATTTTTTTTTACTATGTGTGTGAAGACAATTGATCGTTATTTAAGGAACATGCACGCAGTGACTAAGCAATCCTTATGGTTGAATTTTCATCAAACAGGATCCAAGAAGATCACGTGAAAATGTGAAATAAAGAAGGCCAATAGAAAGGGATTTACATACCATTTGCTATGTTACATGTTCATTACTTATTTTTAAGGATATCTCATTTTTTTTTTTATCTCCAATCAATCAAATATTATCATATAACTAAAAATAAAAAAATAATATTTTTATATTATTTATTAAAATCTAATTAATCAGATTCAGAACGAGATATTAATTGAGACAATTGTTGTATTTCTACTAGGTACATGCATGTGGGAAATCTCTCTCTGTGCCCTTATTCTGCTGTGAATTATATTCTGGGGCCCAGATAGGTGTTGTGGTTGGCTAAGTTAGTTATGACAATTATAATGCTTTCTTTTAGCGGTATTAATTATTCTCAAGTCTATACATTCAAGTTAATTTATTGGTGATTGGAGGTATAGAATCAATATGTGTTAATCTAAGTAGAAGATGCTTAATCAATCACTTAAACAAGAGGTTTTAAATTCGATTATTTCTTTAATTTATGATTACTCTCTCATTCATGAGATAAAAAGGATAATATGGGAAACCAAAAATGGGAGATTTAAATACATTTTAAGACACAAAAAACATTGTTTTAGTTTATTTCTAAAATGAAAAAGTAGATATGTATTTATCACTGAAGTTGATTAAAATTATAAGATTGTAACAAGCTTCTCTCAATTAAGGATTTTCTATTTGTTTGCATATTGGGAATTTGGGATATATGTTTAGAAATCCAAGATTCAATCATCTTCAACCGATAATATTTACATTATAATAAGGTTAACTCTCTGAGTGAGAAATTTCTCCATATACGAAAATTGATTTTGGATCTTATTTAAGGATAATAAAAAATGTACCACATCAATTAAAAATCTCATCAGTGATAATATATTTTTTAGCTTACAATTATATTTCTTTGGTTATCTAACTTTTGCTTAAGACTTCATTGATTACAAAATGCCTTTTTAATTCCAATGATTCATTTAAGGGTTTGGTTGTACATGTTTCTAGGATTTAATAGATGATCGGTAATTAAATATTAGCTAAATATCAACGATAAATATGTTTGCTTAGCTTGAAATCTCAAATCCTAGTTGGAAAAATCAAGCAAATTGGATTTCTAAGGTTTTGTTAAATGTATCAAGGGTGTAATTTGTTGAAGTGGAAGACTCCTGAATATAAAATATAGTAGAGAAAATGATGCTGAGAATTTAATGTGGTTTGGTAATTTGCCTACGTCTATAGCTGAAGAGCAACAATGATTATTTCACTATGATAAAAGAGAACTACAAGTGTTTTACTCACTTCCTAAAACCCAAGTACATCCAATTTCACTCTCACTCAACTATTTCTCACACAATTAGAACAAGAGAACAAGAAAAGAGAATATGCACTAAACTAAGTATTTGATGTGTCTTACAATGACATAGAACACTCCTATTTATAGCCAAAGCTCTTGAAGATTATATGGCCAAAGGGAAAAGAACATTAATGTTGGTTTCACCATAGCCACTTCTTTTTACTTGGCTAAAAATTCTCTCTTTCTTCAAGATGATCTTTAGCCACTTCTTTTTTGTTTGGCTCAAGAAAGTCTTTTCATCATCTTTTTCTTTTAGCCAATATTCAATAAATCTCCACATTGGTTAAAAGACTATCATAGTTATTCTCCTGCTACTCTTTTTCATGCTCACTAGAGATTCTGAACATTAATCAAGTCTATACAATGTCTGAACCTGGTAGTTGGAATTGGCTTCGTCATCATGTCCGCCAGATTATCTGCAGTGGGTATTTTCTCCACTCTAACAACTCCTCTCTCCACTATGCCTCTGATAAAGTGCATCTGAACATCAATATGCTTAGTTCTTTCATGATACATTGGATTCTTTGTCAGATGTATATCACTTTGACTATCACAATAGATGGTTGTTTCTTCGAGTTGTATACTCAACTCTTCAATTAGATATTTCTCCCAAATGGCTTTTTTACAGCTTCTGTTATTGCGATGCACTCTGCTTCAGTTGTAGACAAAGCGACAATTGATTGTAGTGTTGCTTTTCAACTAATAGTACAACCACACAGTGTAAAGACATATTCGGTGAGCGATCTTCACTTATCTAGATCTCCAGCATAATCCAATTCAACATATCCAGTGATATTATTTCCAACATCTTTGACTTTACCATACAAAAACCCTATATTTGTGGTACCTTTCAAGTAGCGCATAATCCACTTCACAACTTTCCAGTGACCTTTACCAAGATTTGCCATATATATGCTTACCACACTTACTGCATGAGCAATATCTGGTCTAATGCATACAATGGCATACATGAGACTGCCAACCGCACTAGCATAAGGTACACTTGGCATCTCCTTTTTTTCATTCTCAGTTTGTGGACACAAGGTCATTGAAAGTTTGAAATGAGTCGCTAATAGAGTAGTGATTGGTTTAGCATTTTGCATGCCAAAGTGTTCCAACACTTTCTCAATGTACTTCTTTTGTGACAGAAAGAGTGTACCCTCTTTTCTATCCATCTGAATCTCCATTCCCAGAATTTTCTTTCTTGCTCCTAAGTCATTCATTTCAAACTCTGAGCTCAATTGAGCTTTCAAACTTCTAATTTCTGACATGTTCTTACATGTGATCAACATATAAAAGTAAATATATGAATGACTTATTTGCGAGCTTCTTGTAATAGACACAACTATCATGTTCACTTCTGGAATATCCGTTTTCAAGCATGAAGGTGTTAAATTGTCGATACCATTGTCTGGAAGATTGCTTTAGGCCATATAAAGATTTCTTCAGCAAGCAAACATGATCTTTCATCCCTTGAACTTCAAATCCTTCAGGTTGTTTCATGTAGATTTGTTCCTCCAACTCACCATACAATAATGCCATTTTGACATCTAGTTGCTCAAGTTCTATATCAAAATGAGCTACAATTGCAAGTAGGATGTGAATAGAGCTATGTTTTACCACAGGAAAAAAAAAACTTCATTGAAATCAATGCCTTCTCTTTGTGTAAAACCTTTGGCCACTAATCACGCCTTGAATCTTGCATCTTCAACCCTAGGGATTCATTCCTTCTTCTTAAAGACCCATTTGCATCCAACAATCTTTTGAGCCTTTGGCCGTTTCACAAGAACCCAAGTATGATTCTTATGAAGAGAGTCAATTTCCCCTGTCATGGTAGAAATCCATTTGGAAGCTTCTTTGTTGTTGGTAGCTTCTTCATATGACTGTGGTTCACAATTACTGATATCATCATCAACATTTAGAGCGTATGACACCAGATCAGCATAGCCATACTTTTCTAAAGGTTTTATATGTCTCATTTGCCTGTCCCTAGCGAACTGATAATATTGTAATTGGGAGATATCATTATCAGTACATGCATCATGGGCTTCTTCTTCTTCTTCTTCTTGATCAAGTGTTTTTTTCTTTTGTTGGCTCCACCTCAAACTGCTCCACCTCAAACTCCACCTTCTCCAAGATAGTAGGATCTTCATTTTCACTTGATGACTCTGTATGAGGCTTTAACATTTCAATTTCATTAAAAGTAACATCTCTACTAATAATGCACTTTCATTTCTCTGGCCACCATAACTTATATCCTTTTACACCATCAGGATATCCAAGAAAAATGCATTTCAATGCTCTTGCATCAAGTTTTCCTTCTATGTTATGAGCATATGCAGGACAACCAAATATCCTCAAATTTTTATAATTTTCTGGAATACCCGACCATATCTCTTCTGGAGTTTTAAAACCAATGGTCGTTGATGAACATCATTTGATCAAGTAACAAGTTGTACTGACAGCTTCCACCCAAAATTCTTTTGGCAATCCAGTATTTGACAACATACATCTTGTCCTTTCAAGTAAATTTATGTTCATTCGTTCTGCAAGTCCATTTTGTTGTGGAGTGTGCCTCACGGTATAATTTCTCACAATACCGTGATCCTTGCAAAAATTTCCGAATTCTTTGCTGCAGAATTCTAGACCATTGTCAATTCTTAGTCTCTTGATCATTCTCCCGGTTTTCTTTTCAATCAAGGTTTTCCATTGTTTGAATTAGACAAATGCTTCAATTTTGTGTTTCAAAATAAAGATCTACACCTTCCTTGAATATTCATCAATGAATGTTAACATGTATCTGCTACCACCATGAGAAGGTACTTGAGAAGGACCCCACAAGTCATAATGTACATAATCCAAAGTGCCTCTTGTTCGATGAACTGCAGCTTTGGATTTTATTCGACATTGCTTTCCGAAAACACAATGTTCACAAAAGTCTACCTTCCCAACTTGTTGACCGCATAATAATCTTTGTTTAGCCAACTCGACTAGACCTCTTTCACTGACATCACCCATTCTTAGATGTCATAGTTTGGTGACATCAGAATCAGATGTTGAGGAAACAACAACAACACTCATGATTGTGTTTCCTTGTAACATATAGAGACTATTTTCTTTCTTTCTTTTCATTACAACCATAGCGCCTTTAGATATTCTTATAACTCCACATTCACCTTTGTAGCTATAACCTTTTGAATCTAGTGTTCCCAAGGAAATCAGATTTTTCTTCAATTCTGGAATATGCCTTACATTTGTCAACGTCCTTACGATTTCGTCGAACATCTTGATTCTAATTGTACCGATGCCGATAACCTTGCAGAGAGCATTATTTCCCAAAAGGACCTTGCCCTCATCTAAGGGTTGGTAAATGGAAAACCAATCCTTAATGGGACACATGTGATATGATCATCAAGAATCAAGTATCCATTCATATTTTGAGTCGTGCTCTGAGACTATTAGTGCATCTACACTATCATAGCCATTTGTTACAGTTGCATCTCCATATTCATAAATCTTTTCATTGCCTTTGCACTCTGGGCAATTCTTTCTTATATGCCCCTCCTTGTGACAATGAAAGCATTTATACTTTCTAGGTTTTGCTTTAGACTTGGACCTAGATTTCTCTCTTTCACCAAATTGATTTCACCTCTTTGTTCTTCCTCTAGCAAAAAGACTATCACCTGAGCCTGCAGATCTCGAATCTAATACTCTTTTCTTCAGTTCTTTTGAGTGCAACACCACCTTTACTTCGTCCAAAGTCAGATCTTCTCGACCATACATCATGGTGTCGATGAAGTGCTCGTAAGAACTTGGAAGGGAACATAGTAGAAGAATTGCTTGGTCTTCATCTTCAATTTTAACATCAATATTCTGTAGATCAAGAATAATTTTGTTAAATTAATCCAAATGATCTTTTATTGGCTTTCCTTCCTGCATTGGTATTTGAAGAGTATATATTCTTTTCTTCAAATACAGTCTGTTAGTGAGTGACTTCATCATGTACAGGTTTTCCAGCTTCAACCATAATGAAGCACATGTGGTTTCATCTGACACGTCTCGTAGAACTTCATCTCCCAAGAACAAAAAAATTGTACTATGTGCTTTTTCCAAGTTATCATCTTTCTCGTCCTCGTTCAGACTCTCTGGTAACTTGTTTCTACCTTTGAAAGCTTTGTCCAAGACTTGATGAACTAGTAGAGCTTTCATCTTCAATCTCCAGAGGTTGAAATCATTTTCTCCATTAAATTTCACCAAATTAAATTGAGCACTCGCCATGATAACTGTATACTAGAACAATATCGTAGTCAGTGAACATACACTAGAAAAGTTCCAGGAAAGAGAGGTGGGTCTTAACAGACACACTTAAATATCAGGTCTTTCATAAGATAAAACTTTCCTAGACATGCACTTTCACACTATTATACATTTTAGTAACAAGAACAATTCTTTTCTGATGTGCAAGATCAGACAATGCTGCAAACACAGAGCATACTAAGAATTTTCTTTTAGATCACACGACTTAGCATGCAAGAGTTCTACGAGCTCTTATACCAGTTTGTTGGAGCGGAAGACGCATAGAGAAAATATAATAGAGAAAATGACACCGAGAATTTACTGTGGTTCGGCAATTTGTCTACGTCTAAAGCTGAAGAGCGAGAAGAATTATTTCACTATGATAAAAGAGAACTACAAATGTTTCATTCACTTCCCAAAATCCAAGTACACCCAATTTCACTTTCACTCAAATATTTCTCACACAATTAGAACAAGAGAACAAGAAGAGAGAATATGCACTAAGCTAAGTATTTGGTGTGTCTTACAATGACATGAAGCACTCCTATTTATAGTCAAAGCTCTTGAAGATTATGTGGTCAAGGGGAAAAGAACATTAATGTTGGTTTCACCATACCACTTTTTTTACTTGACTAGAAATTCTCTCTTTCTTCAAGATGATTTTTAGTCACTTCCTTTTTGTTTGGCTAAAGAAAGTCTTTTCATCATCTTTTTCTTTTAGCCAATATTCAATATAATCTAATAGTAAATCTAAGAGACTGAGACATATATATTAGTAAAGTGAGTTTTACATTTATCAATAAATTAATTTCATATAAATAATAAAAATTGAACCTCCCACATCAAAACTCAATCATTTTAACAATTTTGTGATAGGCTTTGTTGATGATCCTAAATTTTCTTTCATTATATGTTACTGCATAATTTGTTAGGTGATTTCCATGCTATTCTCGTATTATTATTTTACCTTACTACTTATTTTATTTTTAAATTATTCTTGAATCAATAATTTGTCTAGAAAGTAGTTGAATGTGATAGCTTATGCATAAATAAAAAAAGAGTGGTAGTTGGTAACTCAATTATCACAACTGATAATTATTCATTAGTATTAAATTATCGCTCTTCGCTATTTGTTGCATTAACCAAATATAGTTAATAGTCACTTGGAAAATAAAACAAACCAATTCATTTATTTATATATATATATATATTAGAAATGGCTCTAGAAAACACCTAAAGCATCAACCATAGAAAATTACTTATCTCCTTTTGGGTTTAATCCTAAGTTTTGTACTCCTGATCATTCCAGGCTCCTTCATTTCCAAGCCAATTGGCAAATAGACTAATTCATTTACAGTAAAAAAATGTATATGGCAGGCTTAAAATAGAGTTAGTCATAAAAAATTACTAACTCGTTTAATATTTCAAACAACATGGGTTATCAAAGGAAAATTATATATTCTCCTACTTTATTTATTTGAAATATGATGAATTAACTAATTTTGAAAGGAAAATTATATATTCTCCTACTTTATTTATCTGATGATTGATTTACAATTGATAAATATTTTTTTTTATAAATAAGAGAATTTGGAGGAGAATTAGAGGGAGAGTATAATTTATTGCATGGGAAATGAGAATTAACTGAATCCGGAGATGAAAAGAATCTAATCTAGTTGAAATAATGCATGCATGCAAGTGATGGCACCAAAACCAAGGGGTTGAAATGTTTTTCCAAAAGACACTGCCCTTGCTTCACGCATGTGTGAATAATAATAAGTTTGAGTACGAAGTTTTCGTTTTAAGTATGCAAATGCAAATCACTTGGTGACATGTATAAAGTTGTATAACTTATGTCAAAAATATAAGTACATATTTAATATAATTTCAACTTTGAAAAAGTTAAAAGAGAAAAAACATATATTAGTGTATGAGTTTGATATACAATACTTCATCTTCTATTATCTATGTTTAATTATTATTAGTTTTTCAAAAAATTAATACAAATAAATGATAGATAATAATTATTGTATATAAATTTTTATATCAATAATGTATAGATATCGCATTTAAATTTAAATGAGAATTTGTCCATATGTGAATTAGAAAAACAAGACAGATTCCAAGTTCCAACACACATAGGTAGTTGGTGGGGTGTGGCTTGTGGAGTTGTGAACCTGTGATTGTACCAGAATCACATGCTCCATTCTTATCATTTTTGTTGCTTAATCACTTAATCTAAGCTTGATGTTTTATTCTTTCCACTATAATTGCAATTTTCACATAATTCACATTATGAAAATAATTATTTGAATGAGTTAATTACAAATGTAAAATATTTTATTTTGAATAAATTATATTTGACAATTAATACTCATCATTATCACATTTTATTTAATGAGTAAGGATAGACAATAAAAAAGTAATTAATACTTCTTGATTTTCTAAATATATATACATATACATGAAAAAATTATATAAAAAAATAAAGATGGAGAATGAAGTATCACCATTCTCTTATTTACTCGAGCAAAGCTATGTCCTACTAAAATTTATGCTTAGAGATCATTTAAAGTATTGGATGAAAGTAAAAAATATATTCATTGTCTTGAACATGTAATAAAAGATACGACCACTTCTTTACTTATTAGTATTGAGAGGATCATTTCTGGTTTTAACCTCTCTTTTGATGACTTGCTTGTTTGTAAATTATATTTTTTTTAAATGCAATATCTATATAATGTTAATATAAAAATTTATACATATTTAATACTAGTGTCATAAAAATTGACTCGAACTGACCAGTTCAACCATGAACCGGATATTTGATCAGTCTCAGTCTCTCACATAACTGGTTTTATATTAAAATTGAATTGATTTGATTCGACTCGATCAATTCAAACCTAAAATTAGTGACTCGGATGGTTAGACCGTCCGAGTCAATCAAACATTTTTTTTAAAACAACCACAACAACATTGTTTCAATTTGTTTGAGACATTTTATAGTAGTAAAATATTTTTTGTTGGTTATTTAATTGGATATAGTAATATTTTTAAATATGAAATATAAAGTTATTAAATAATGTTAGTTAACATTATGAATTTTTTAGAATTTTTAATGTACGTCAAGTCAACCAGTCTAACTATTGACTCATTGGTCTAACCAACGACTCATTGACTCAGTGTCCTAACTGAGACATTGACCCACCCGAGTTTAATAACATTGCTTAATACATTATATAATATTCATTTATATTACTTTTTTGAATAGTTAATAATGATTAAAAATAGATAATTGATAGTGCATTAAAATGCATATATTTCTCTCTCTTTTTAATACATAGTATACCTATTTTGAGGGAGTCCTTTGTTTTGAGGTATAGATTTATAATCTTGAGAATAATATTCTCAAGAATATTATTACTAGAATATAATTCATAGTTATATTAAAATATATGTTTGGTTGACATTTTTATTTGTTCCAAATTTGCCTTAACTTGAAACCATAGTTGTTTAAGAATATTCTACAAATAGATTATATAATTATCAAAATATCCAAATTTTAAAAAAATTATTATATTTATCATTTGAGTTATGTAGTTGAGAAAATAAGCTTAACATTTTTTCATGTGATATAAAAACAACAAGTTTACGTTAAATGATACTTGAATACAACTAGATCACTAAAAGTTCATATTTGATTTATTTAGTAAGTACTTTGTATGGAAAATATCTTTTAGTTATTTATACTAACCTCAAGTAGAGGAAGAACCAAGAGAAATATATCTATAAAAATTTAAGAATAAAATTGACATAACATATAACATCATTAACATGATTAAAAATTAAGTATTACTATATATAGTAAATAAATATGTAAGGATAAAATAAAATCTAAAAATCCAATTTCCAAACAAATTTACTATGTAAATTCAATGTATGGAGAATGAAACATTACTAAGCTATTCCATGAGAATAAAAAACATTAAAGCATTAGAATATATTTTTTTGGAAAATAATATATTCTCTTACTCACAAGAAAGTTATATCATATGTGTGATATTTTATTTATAAATGATTGATATACGATTTACAAGTTATTTGTGTCACTTTCTTTTGAGTATGAAGATTAGTAGAAAGATATATCATTACTCATCTCTCAGGAAAAAATTTATACCAGATATTATTTTTTTACATCTTGAAATAAATATATTTATATATTATTCCTACCTACTAGGAATATTTTTTTATGAAACAAAATACTAAAATAAGTTTTAACTATCTGAAAAAAGAAATTCACACATATAACAAAAATTGAACTCCTAACAAAAAAATTAAACTCCTAACATGGAATTGAAGTATCTATTATTTATGTTTGGACAATTGGACTTGTTAGTATGTTACTTCCATGTCTTTATTTATTTTCTAATCGAGTTGTTAGCTCCAATTGGCTGAACAACACAAACATGTAGAATAATTAGCAACCTCACAAAAGAATTGATTAAATAAACTTTGAATTATAATTACAATTCTACAGCATGGTACTATCCTTCCAAGCCAGGACCAAATGGTAATAAGTACTTAAATCCTTAACCCACCCATTGCCAAAGAGAATCATTCAGAAGATAAAGAAGCACTCCAACCTCAATATCAAAACATTGTGTTCAAACATAACACATTCTCACCATTGAAAATGGAAAAAGATCTCACAATCACAGTTCAAAGATCCTCTTGCATCTCGGGGTGCATGATGTTCCCTCCTTCTTGCTTTCAACTCCGCAATGAGTTTCAGTACTCGAGAGTCCAGTACTGCAACAACCCCATCAAAAGCAGGAGAGGCTTGAGGTGGAGGAACATCCTTAGAAGGTTGATGAGGGAAAGCAAAACATTGTGTGGATCCAAACCTATTATATCATTTCAATATGATCCTGTTAGCTACTCTCAGAACTTTGATGAAGGTTGCCATCTTGAAGAACCTAGAAGGCTTTGTCAAGTGTTTCAAGATGTTAGGTGGGATTTACATGACTAATTCTATATAGTATCATTGCTTTGTGATCACATATGTGCCTCTTGTATAGATTTCAATATAAGAAGGAGAATGTCATTTGTTTTGATTCTTTTCAAGTTAACTTCAATAGTTTTGTTATAAATTTACCAAATGGTACAAATCTATCTTCAAGACTGTATATGCAACTATGTCATTCATATATATCATAATACCATAGACCTATATTCATAGAGAAATTTTTTATATCAAAGAGATTCGACAAAGTTTTACATTGGTTGTCAACTGCCTAACACAATCTTCATGCTTTATCTGGGATTAGGACCGACTTTTATCAAGAAGGTTTTTATATATTTGTAATTAATTGAACTGGATCTACCAGTGTCATCTATTCTTATCACTATGCAATTTTTTTAATTGCTTCCATTTTCTGTATGTATAATGTGTAGTGCTGCTGCACTCGACCGGTTGGATTCTCATTGCAAAAAATGAAGCAGTTGGTAATCAATAGTTCAGGACAAATCTTCATTATTAATTTCACATTAATGACTAAAAATTATAAGACGGTGAAGATATGTCATATACCATTGATTTGGATAGTGCAATAATTTCTCCATCACATGGTGCACACTCTCTAATCACTACTCAGTGAACTAGAGTCTAGGCTCTAGAGCATGCCTAACTCTCAAGCAAGAAATCAATCTTTTTCACTCTTTCCTTGGTAAAGAGGGAAAAGTAGATATAATCTGGAAAAGTACTCTGTTTTGGATTATAATATATTTGATCAAATAACATAATAGAATGAAGATTCCCAGGTTGTACAATTGATGCCTTTTCTAAGGGTGAAGGTTTCAAGAATCATCTTGTATATTTATGATGTAATGATGCAATGTTTGATAGGTTTGTTATGACTTCTGAAAGTCACTGCATGTTTGACTCCAATCAAGTGTAATTTAAAGATGTATAATACATATGCAAAATTGTAATGACCTAGTAATAGTATATTTATTAGCTTCCTTGTTTATCATTTTTCTGAGGTGTGGTAGTTAGGTGTGTCCTTTAATTTATTTACATGAAGGTACTATAAAATACATATATAGAACATACTAGTGGTCTATGGAATCAACCATATATATTAAGGAAACTTCACTTGATCACTTTATTTTTTCTTTTAGTTTTGGGATGCATAGCTACACTTAGCTTGTTATTATTTTGCATTAAGCAACAACCATTCCACTAATCAGATGCTGTAATCTGAAATTTAGAGTACAATTTGGAAGACTGATATTACAACTAAGATGGGGTAAATTAGTTGACTAGAAATTATGACTACTTTTTTTGCAAAACGAAAAGTTAAAGTGCAGTAGATAATATTGCAGAAAATAAACAAGAATAAATCAAAGAGGTAAAAGAGAAGAGAGTACATAAGGATTGTATACCGGTTCACCTTCTTGTCTACCGAAGGCTATGTCCAGTACTCTTGCAGCACAAGATATTTTCCACTAAATATTATGAGTTGTAATTACAATATCTCACCCCGAAATCTCTATGTACCTTACAGACTCACTAATACTTATCACATTGGAAAACACATTTCCAAGTAACTCTATCCCCTTTTTATTCACATCCCGTGAAAGAAAGTAATTAAAATGAATGAAGAACTTGAATGATGGCTTGAATTGCCTTTACAAGTATGAAATTTAATAACATTTGCAATCCAGTCAACTCTTTTGCATACTTAGTAAATAATGCTCTTTTAAGTTTACAAAACTTTGAAACACTTTACTTCAAACAACTCAGAAAAATAGCTTTGAAAGTTTGAGTTCAAGTTGCTAGAAATTCAGAAAACTATTTAAAAAAAGTGTAGGAAAGTTGTGAAAAGTGTGAAAGAGTTATTTTCAATGTGAGTTCTAATGCTTTTAAATAGGTTTTCCAATTAGTCATCGTGCCTTTATGAAAGAGTATGAATTGTTTGGAATGAAAACCCTTGAGTTTCAAATCTAAAAGGTTGATGTAACAGCTCTCAGTAACCGATTACAGCAAGTGAGTAATCGCTTACCCAAACATGACATTTTGAAAAATAACATTGAGTAATCGATTACTCAAACTCTCTGTCCAACACTGAATTTAAAATTCACTTAGAGTAATCGGTTACTCAAATTTGAGTAATCGGTTACTCCAATTTAAATATTGTTGAATAACTGATTCTCACTCATGTAACGTGTTACTCAAATTTCAGTAACATGTTACACAATATTTTAAAAAATGTTTTCATTTAAAACTTGAAGTGTTTTAATTTCTTTTAAAATATTTTGAGCATTACTACTTTAATATATATTAAAGAGTATATGATAAAAGTACATATTTAAACTTAGACTAATTGTCTTGAAGCTTTAATCTTCTTTTTCTTTATAAATAATCTTTTTTTTCTTGTTTTTATTTTTGGTGATATTGATGCGTTCATCAAAACTCATATATTTTCTTCACACAATTTTATGAAATCATCTTGCATTATGCACGAAAACGAAATTATAGTACTATTAAGAAAATTTAAAAGATTGAAGTACTAATATTTTCCAATTGGTCATCTATTCATCAAACATAAAGATTGTATTAATAATATTTTTTATCGATGTAAAGATTTTATTTTTATAATCGATATAAGGATATTATCATCACATTTATAATTTATCACTAAAGTAATGATGCACAGAGTATAAATGGTTTACACAAATTACTGGGGACGTGAAAATGTGAGTAACCTACACATTTAGTGGCCAACATTCAAAACTAAATGCGACAGATATAATTCAATTGGGCTGCAACCAACTCTAGTAACTACAGTACTTTTCTTGTCTAGATTAGGTGAGTGTAAAAATTAGATCATAATTATAAGTATCTATAGTCTAAGTTTCCCATTATATTTTCCTCCCCCTACATGTCCTTTTAGCCCAGTTGAACATGAAGAGGAAAAAAACATCAGTTGGAGCTAGGTAACAATTAAGAACCATTTCTTTTTAATTCCTTCTACATTCATCTTTCTCTTTTAACTCATGCAAATCTTGCTTGATTACTGTGTGTGTGCACATTCACTCATTATTTGCATCCAGAAGGTGCACGATATGTAATGTTGGTGCAGGGATAAAACATGATGGAAAATATATTTTGTTTTGCTCTCAAATCATATGTTCTACCTTTTAATTTCATGTCATGTTATGCTTGATTTATAAATACATAAATAAATGTGTGCTCAAACATATCCAACCAGTATAGAGTAGTTATAAAAGCATGTTTTTGGTTGCACAGAGAGACATTATTATGGTATATATGAACATCAATTCTCATAATTCCATTTTATTTCTTAAAATGCGTATGTTGCTTTGGTGTTTTGTGATCATTTAATTAATACATGTTACAATGTTGTTAATGAAATGCTGTTAGACTTTCAGTGTGCTAATTGTGCATCACATTCATAGCCAACAAATGATAGCATTCATGTGAAGCTATGTGTAGCACTATTTGCATGTAAAATGGGATAGGATTCTTTTTTAGTTTTTCATACATGCACAAAAAATTGCATTTTTCTTGGGCATTGTGGAAGAGAAAACTCAAATTGAGTATGGGAAATAGCAGTCAGAAATCACATAATGAGTGTGTTTTTGTTGCTGCAAGATGATTTGAATTGACAGAATGGCGAGAAAGAGCATCATTAGCACAAGTACTAATGATTTTGCATTTTTGCCTAATATGATAGTTTATTATTCCATCTTTGGAACATTTTAACAAAAACTTGTCAATTGACCTTCATAATTGGATATGTATGATTTTCTATCCTCTTTTCTTTTCTTCTATGCACAGTTGCAAAGGCTTTGTTGTTCTTACTACCTAATAGGGCTGGTTCTCTAAAAGAGGGTTTGAAAATAGGTGTTGCATAGATGACACTAAATAAATTCTATATTAACTGCATAAACTCTTTTTTCTTATGTAAAAAGAAGGTAAACTAGCTAAGCAAGCACGTACTAATCTCTTTGTTCTTATTTTGGGATGAAGAGAATAGTGGAAGAGTATCCTTTTGCTAAGATCTATGAAGAATGTCAAAGAGTCTAAACTTAGAAGATTTTGTGTTGTATCTCTCAGAACTCATATCTGGTTATCTCCTAGGAAATGTTGGTAACACTTACATAAAGAAACTTTTATGTCCATGCTATATATTATTCAAGATCTATCATGCAGTCTTACATCCATATCACATTTTGCAAACATAATTGTACTGATCAGCATTATTTCTGGAAGCATATTCTCCTCTGCTAGCATTCCTGTTTTGAGTGATGTGAGTAACACTCATCTACTAATACTCTTCACTTCTTCAGATATGATTATTATGCTGGTAATTCATTATATCTCTCTTTTCCAAATGGAGTATTAAAATACCATACCGAAGAAGATTTGACCTTCATTTTGTTGCACTGCCACTGCCTGATGTTTCACATGTTTCTTGATCAGGCTGACATAACTGAAGTTGGATCAATGCTTGTGGATCCTGTCCTGCGTGAACATCGAATGGAAGCGGAACAAAAATATTTTTGCTTACAGCCATATCCGTTATGCCATAGACCTGGGACATCAAGACTCATTGTTAAGCAATCTGAGCTTTCTATTATCACTTTATCACACTTCATAGCATAAGTGAATGTAAGGATCTTGTAATTTTTGGAGATGGCAGATAATGTAACTTAACCAAGATACCTTTTTGCATAATTGCATGTTGTCTTGTTGAATGAGATTTACTTTCTTATAAAGTTCCACATTTTCCTGATGGATAAGATTTCCCTGAAGAAAATGAAGTACAAGGGTCAGTCAGTGTTATAAATGTTTGTAGAGGAAAATTAGTGAAGACGATTACTCGGAGACCTTTCGGTTCAGCTCTTGAATTTCTTCTGTTAGAATTTGTTCCTGCAGAATTTGATTAAATTTGTTAGTAGTCCTCAAAGTGCTTAAAATGATCCTTAATGAGATTAATCAAGCACATTTGTCTTCATAGCATCTTAGTAGAATCTATAAGGGATTTGACCTTTTTCATGCGGACACCCTGGAGACTCATTTCCAGTTGATTCTCTAGATCTTGTAGGTTTCTTACACTCAAACCGTAAAGCTGTTCTCCCATCAATTGCCTGTGTCCTCAAAATGTTAGGACTATCATACATAGTGCTTTATGAGATATGCAAAATCATTCTCTTCAATCAATAACCACTATTAGTTAGGGGGGTTTGCTTCTTAATATTTCATAGTATACTGCCTGTTTATTAGATGAGAGTTTGATTGCATGTGGTAACTAAAAAAATAAAGTTTGTGTGGATTTGTTCTGTTGTATACTGCATGGACTATTTTTTCATCCCATCTTGGGAAAAATTACTTGTGTGACAGGTTCAGAGCAAGACAGTATTTATAGTTCAATTATTTTTGTATGTTCCAAGAAGGTCAGATAAGATGGTATTTTATTTTATTGAAGAGCCTGTATATCATAACTTTGGATCTTCTTGTGTTCCATAAACTGACTATTACAAGGCCAGAAGATTTAGATATGTGAGTCTGCATTTACTTCTATAAATAAATCTCAAACAAGTTCCACTCCTACTATGTGTATGGTATGAGTGTGTTATTGTATGTCTTTCCTTTTACTATTTCTCCCTCTCTCTTTTTGGTATTTAGATTTCCCAAACATCTATTTTGAAATTTATGTGGATATGGCAGTCAAGCTTTATTTGGTTGTATTGGCAGGGTAGTAAACACATGTGGAAATTTAATGGCAGTAGATAACATTAATAGGGATGAAAGAATAATGCAAATGGTTTCGATATTAACTTGGAGAAGGTGTATGATAAAGTGCCGAGAGAGATATTATGGAAAACTCTAGAGAAGAAAGTAGTTCGCATTGGCTACACTGGATGGATCAAAGATATGTTTGATGAAGTCAAGACTAGTGTGAGAACACAAGACAAAGTTTTAGAAGATTTCCCTACTGATATAGGATTACAACAAGGGTCAACACCAAGTCCTGGTCTCTTTACATTGGTCTTAGATATGTTTAATGAGAATAACCAAAAACTAGTGCCACAATGAGATTTATTTATTTATAGAAGTAAATGCATTTACTGAGCCATGGCCTCTTTACATTGGATCAAATGCATCATGCCATGACACATTCAGCCTACTATAGTACAGTAATATCTTGTGGTAGAACTGAAGTGTTTCTAGAACTGTACCTGTGTAATTTCCTTAGTAGAATGAAAAAAAGGTTTGCAAAATAAATTAACAGAAAGTTTGCACTGGTACCGATGGTTTTCTTGTAGATTCTGTAGTTGCTGCCTTAAGATTTCTGCCTCCCTCTGCCAAAACTATCAATTATCAAGTAAAATTATGTAAGTGAGTAATGCACTAATGCAAAGAGGAACAAAATGCAAAAAGATGATTTTCTTCATTTTGAGTTAGATCCTTGCTGAATGCTTCAAATCCATAAGCAGTTATAACTGTTTCCTTCTATAGATAAAGCCAATATGCTGTTTCCATTTGGCATCTAACATAGAGGCACTACAAAAACCTGTACAGAACTGAGAATATACTAACAACCTTGATTAATTAAATTTCAATTACCAAGCATGTATTTATATTTTGCTTATAAAAAAATTAAATACCAAGCAGAAAACAAGAGGGGTATTTTTTGTGTTATTCAAGAGTAACATTTTTAGTCCCTTCAAATGCCTAAGAAATAAAGTTCATACCATATAAAAAAAGTGGGGTAGAAATATCTAGTCCTGATAAAACACAAAATCCATAACTTTACTTTATTGAAGTCCCCTAAATAAACAATCCTAAATAACAGAAAACCATAACTTCAAAATAAACTTCTACCCAAGTGTCTTATTCTCCACCAGCACTGTTTGTTCATTGTTTAATCCCCTTTAGGTTGTTTTGGTCATATTCTCTTCCTATTTCCTCCAACTTGGAGGAAATAAAATTGTTGCTGTTTGAATGGGAAGGAAAGTAAGGAATTGCTTCACTCCTAGCCCTTCTACTGTTTTAGAATGCTGACTCCCAAATAAGGGGTTATGAGTACATTAACCCATCCTCCCACTTCTCAACTTTTTCTTTTCCTCCCATCCAGGCTCTTTGGTCTTGCATCCATAAAGATCATTTAAGCAAACATGTTTTTTTGTTTAACCAATGTATCCCACCACCCTATTAGGATTTAGGACTAATCCCCTCAGACTGGTGGTTACACCTCTCAACAATTGAATCTCTAAAGATCCGATTCCGAGCATATTGGCATAGGATGCCTTAGGGTTTACTTTACCTACTATTAGACTAGCATCTTGTTTGTAACCATATAGTTTTAATTCATAGTTAAAAAATGAGATTGGTGTCACTTTAATTGATATGCATGTCATAAGATTTATGCAATATTATGTTGAATTCAAAGATTGTAAGTTAATGAAGTTTCAGATGTCCAATTGCTATTAGACAAAACAAAATGTGGCATTAGTTCAGTCACTTCAGTGTTGCGATTAATCAAAAGAAACTTAAATTTTAAATCAACATTGGTCTGAGCTGATCAGCATAAAAATTTCTCAGTTTATTTAAGAATCCAACAAGTTCTTATGATGTACGAACTCAGCCATTTTTGCTCACTTCTATAAAGAATACTAGTAAGGCTGTCTGGCTGTAAGGTTGAACATATTCTAGTAATAATGTTCACTCAAGACAAACAGACTATTTTCTAATGGAGTTATGTTGATAGGAAGGATCATAACTCCATTAAAAGATAGTTCGTTTGACTTAGAATGTCTAGGATTCTAGAAAATTCATTACAATGACAACCAATTTTTTTATTATGCCAAACAGTAATTTAAATTATAGATTGCATCATGTGATACGGTCGCACAATATTGCGGTTGTGGTGACCACCGTAAATGTTTGTAACCACGTGACAATATAATTGCGGTGTGACACCAAATCACATTGATGCGGTTGCAACGCAATCGTATCAAACCACATCGAACTTCAAAAGTATTTTTTTAATCAAAAATAATTCACACCCTAATATTCTCAATCCGCATCGCACATTAACTACAACCGTATCCATAATTGCAATCACAATTTAAAATACGGATGCCAAATAAAATACATGTAACTTTTATCCATGATTGAAGTTAGATTAGTAGGAATCATGCTTGATCCTGACTTTCATTTGTCTAGCAAAAGCAATTTGTGTTGCATTCTTGTCATCTTTTGCTATTCTGAACTTGTAAGACATCAATAACATGATTGAAATACAAACAGTTAATTCTTGATAACTTTGGAGGACAAGAATGCATTCTAGACTTCTAGCCCCGGAAATTGATCTTGTGAGACAAAAAAAGTCTGTCTACTATTTTACCAAAACGCATTCTGGTGCCTTGAATGCATATTTACACAAAACACATTGCACTTTTATTTTATTTTATGGTATAAAAATGTTTATTTTATTTTATGCTGCAAATCTCATTTGGGTTACTTTTCATCACTTACCCATGTTATTATGTGATTGCTGTAATTTTGTAAGACAGTTATATGAGATTATACTGTCTTATTACTTTTTCAATATCTAGTTATTTCACCAGACCTAACAGCTGTAATATTGGGTCTGACATTTTAACTTGGTAAATATTTAGTAATTATTTAAAAACACTAGAATTAATACAGTTTAATCTCACAATTTTCAATTCTGTGATACCAGTAATGCAAGATGTGATCCAAATTATTCGTAGCTTACTAGTTATGTGATCATATACAAGGAGGTCGAACTATTTGGTTAGTGTTCACGAGTTTTGTAACTTTTTTTGGATTGTATACATGGTGGCTATATGTTTGTCATTTTCTCTTTTGGAGATGTAGTGTATTTGTGCATTATTACTCTCTTTATGAAGATATAAGATGGTTATTCTGGTAGCGCTTGAGTTTCAAAAGATACAATTGATGCCCGGAAATATTAGCCATCATGTGAGATAAAATAAGTACAGTACTGTCACTGTTCTTATAATTTCTAACATAATGTTACATATTTAGCCATTATGTGAGATAAAATAAGTACAGTAATATCACTGTTCTTATAGTTCCTGACAGATTGGCTATCTATCTAGTTAGCTCACAAAATCATGAATCATGCGCAGTTTTGTCTTAAGGTCCTAAAAGTGTTACAAATTTAGCATAATATACACAATGGCATTTTTCAACAAATTTATGAACTAACAATCAACTCAGATGGACATCAAATACTCTTATGTTTGTGGTTGTTATTTGTGGCAGAACTATGGGAGAACACAAAAGAGTGGTTAACAGTGCATGCATACCTTGACTTCCGATTCTGGATTTATCAGTTGTTGGTGTTCCTCCTTGCACGTGTTATACCTCTCGACCACTGATTTCATGCTGGTCACATAAAAGAATCATCATCAAGTGTTACCATTGATCATTGAAGCTGTATCAGGTGAAACATATATAGCATATACCACCATAAAAGATGTATATAGCTCGGTTTCACAAGAAAATGTTAAATAACCTAATAAATTTCATGTGTGGCAGTGTAGTTTCAAGCCAATGGATATGAAGTTTCATATCAGTGAAATGTTCACATTACCTACCAACAAGGGAAATATGAGAGTCAAACACTCAAATCTAAGTTATGGCGAGTGAGTGTGGAAGGCCTAATTAAATGTTCAAAGTCATGTATATTTCTTTGAAAGTGAAGTCTATTTTTATGTGTGTTGCTTTCTTCTAAATAAAAACATAAAACAAGTTTGGGTGATCATAATCACATGTTTTGAGTAAAGGTATTCATAGGATAATTTTCCGTGATTTGAAGCTAACTAATATTTTTGAGGTGATTTGCTATGACATGAACTGAATCCAATCATGTTTGGATAAAACCAAATTCATTGACTTGACTTGTTGATATGATATATAAGTTTTAATATAACATAATTATGTCATATACTAACTTACATGTGCTTCAAATTTCAGCAGACCAAGGTTTAGATCCTGAAAAATTACATGTTTCAGGTCGAATAGTCTCAATTAAATCCTCATTATTGAGGATATATTAATACTTTAAAATTAAATAGGTTTATTTCAAATCAATGGTAAAAATGTGAGTAAAAATATTGATCCAGAATCACGTAATTATTTCTCAATGATGGAAAGTGACACACCCCACCGTGGGCCTAACATGGATACGTAAACAAACTAATAGTAACGGCATTGAAACCTATAACAAATCAAAGTTGCTTAGTAAGGTAACAAGAGGTTTAATATAATGTAATTATATTATTATATTAAGTCGTCTAAATCAAAATTAGTGGAGACAACACTTTATCTGATGCTGGCATTTGCAATTGTTAATGATCCTAAATGGGGCTTGAATAACATTGCTTTGTGATGTGACATGTTCTACCAACTAGTAGTTTGCTACCTAACACTTGCACATTCTCAGTGATACTTGATAGAAACTAAGAGGCATATATTATCAGTTAAAGTAATCTAAATAGATAGTGGCTAAAGATATGCAAAGATTGGAAAATGCCCACCTTCAAATTCCTTCTAAAATTGGCATAAACTATAAAGGGACAGGCATAAAAAGATAAAAATAGGTATCTAAAGTGATTACTGTATTCACAAGTGAACTATGTAATATCTATGGATCTAATAATGGCCAATGGTTTGGTGGATAATAAGTTGAGGCCACATACTTACTTTCTTATAAAAGGCTGCCAAATACCAACTAATAGGATTTTGAAGGATAGATATGTACAATCTTATCTTTATAAAAATAGACTATATTTTTAGGATTTGAATCTATTACCTTTATATTATAAGGTAAACGTCATTAGCATTATACTTGGGCTCACCATCTACATGCCATTACTTACTAAAAATCCTACCTTAAATTTCTAAATTTCAATCTATGAGTATATCCTTGAAGTGCCTAATATCAATTGCTGAATAAAATATATCTCCATGAGTGATAAATAACTTTAATATAAACTCCCACCCCCTTTTCTGCCATTCATCCTATGTTGTCTACTTGTCATGGACTTTTGGTGATTCCACTCAAGAATATAAATATTCAGTAGTTTATATTAGTGAAGTTAACTATGAATTTTTTGAAGTCAAATATTTAGGTAATTTAAAGGCCTACAAGTGAAAGAAATTATAGGTTTAATATTTTAAGGTTTTGGATGAGGATGTAAATATCAAATATTTTATAGGTTTTTGATTTATTCTTCAAATTTCCTGAGTTTGGCCTCCCCCTATCTCTAACACGGGCTTCAAAAAAGGCAGATTGACTAACAATAATTAGACTCTACATTTGGGTTAACAAGAAGGTAGACGAGGTTGTTGATCAAAGATGTACCAAAATTAATATAAACTTTCATCTAGTTGTTTATTTTTTAAAGACTTAAAGAGTCTTTAAAACCATGTAGCCTTACAATCTTCATTGTGGAAAATGAGTCTATAACTTCTCAACAAGCTTACATATAATTTTTTTTAAACATGAACAATATTACCATAATTATATTAAACCCCCACTCTTTTTAGATTATACTTCCTCCATAGCATCTGCTAACCATACATAAATGGGGAATTGAGCAGTTTTAGCAATGGAACCACAGAATAACAAGAGGACACACAAAGTAATATATATAGGCTTTAGCTTAGAGCACCTATATGGTGGTATCTTTCATATTTTTTCCAAGATAAAGCTCTCACAATATCCTAGAACATGGTATCTGTAATAATGAAATCTTGATCCAGGCTAACTATTTCCAGAAATCTGAGAAAATAGTATACATCTTGGCTCAAAGCCTCAAAATATGAATATGTTATCTAGGACTGTAGCGTGGTCTCCTTGAACTTATATCCACAGCCACGCATATAAGGTGGTTGCATTATAGTTTACACATTACAGATTTGTGCTGTCATGATCTGTTTATATCACAAGCATACCAGACTTATAAATATAATGAGGGACATTTACCCCAGTATTAATCTTCAACAGTTGATCTTACAATTCAATAGTTGGATGGAAATAAAATCAACTGCTGAAGATAAATGAGTGCAAGTGAATGATAAGTTACAACTTACACCGATGTTAATGGATCTATATATATATATTGTATTGCAGAAATAAGGATCAAACCTTGTGCTTGCATATTCATAAAGCCTCCCAGTGTTGGAGAAAATGATAAGTCCAACTTCTGCATCACAAAGGATTGCTAGCTCCTTTGCTTTCTTGAACAGACCCTTTCTCCTCTTTGAGAAAGTCACTTGTCTGCTTGTAGAATTATCGATCCTTCGAATCACAATCTTCCCTCTTCCCATTCTTTCACCTTTATGCACCTAGGGCTTCTGAAATAACTAATCAGAATCTTTCAATAATAACTATATATGATATCAAAAACACAAATTAAACCAACTTCAGTAAAGCTAAATATGAGTTGATATATCAAATGATTGCTTACTTATTCAAGATCGGTTTTGAGGCTCTTTGAGGTGCAAGAATATTGTGATGCGTTTAGTTCCATTTTGTATTCTTATAAGCAGAAAAAGTAAGGGTGAAATGAAAGGAAGGGGCTTCAGGGGCAGATTACGATGATGGTTTAAATTAAATTATTATTGTTGTGAGTTGCTACTGTAATTTAATTACTTTCTAGTTTCTACAGTGGAATATACATATTTTAGTGCAATATTTAACTGTTTTTTGAGAATTCTTATGGCGCCGTCAGCCGTATAACTCTCTGACACGTTACAAGTACAAATACACATGTTGAACAAATTGTTTTGGTGAATAGTAGGAATAAATTGTACGAATACCTAGTTTATAATAGTAACTAATAAGCACAAAAATCATTTTCTTTTGGTGTGTAAATTTCCACATTAAATAAATAAATTCCACTCCAACATGTTGGTTCAATATTATAAGTATTCTTACAAGTTAAAGATAAATGTTTGGTTCCTTAAATGGACATTTGAGATGCGGTTGAGTCATACACCTAAAAAATGATTAATTTGTTACCAAAATAAATAAATTTAATTAACAAACAAAGGAGTCACAACAATAATATCATGATCATATTTTCCTATCTTTTTTTGTAATTATAGAAACACACCATAATTGTAATCGCAATTTAAAATATTGATCAATCGCAATTTAAAACATTAATCCAGGGGCATGTTTTGTGTTTTCAAAACTTGGATTTTACGTTTAGTTTTATTCTTATTGGTGGAGAGATATTTGTGGTTTGAGCAATGTATCTAATTTTGGAGAATGGTCTATGAGTGGCCACAATGTTGCGCTTAAAGGGTCACTTTGGCACAAACCCTTGTTAGGCTTAAACTCCTTGATCGATCTTCTATTAACTCGTACAAGGCTGATTCTAACATATTCGAGGTCCAATATGTGAAAAAATTGGGGCCTAAATTTATTAGAAACTTTTTTCATAGGCAAAGGGTTGTATGATGATTTGAGAAATTATGTAGTTATTGGATGCTCCATTTTACGTCCTACAAATTTGCCAATAATATTGGATTTTTGGAGACTTATAAAACCTTAACACCAAAGTTTGAAGAACGTATCAAATTATAAAATTTAAATTTCAAAAGAATTTAAAGTTTTAAGTATCTTTTCTTCATTATCTTGTTCATCAAAATAAGCCTAAAATAAAACTATGAAATTTAATAAAACCATTAAATGGTTTATAAAGATAGAATTGCTAATAAAATAAATCAGAAATCAGAAAAAAAAAATAAAGATATTTAATTAAATGTATTTTATTTAAAATGAGTCTCTTGTAATTGTGGGGCCTAGGCAGTCACACATGCTACACCATCAAAGGGCCAGCCTTGACTAGCATTGAAGGTGAAGCTGAATTCAAGTACTTTTTGGTCCATATTCTCCACTTTAAAGGCAAACCTATCCTAACTATCATGATTTAAAGAAACTCCAAACTCAATGTACCATATATTTTTTAAAATCTACCTTAAAAAGCATTACATTCTTTCTCTAAGCTCCCAGTTCATTTACTATTACAACACCTTTAAGTATTTGTCTCTCTTTTATAAATGCAGATTGAAACTCGGAGATCAACATATTTATCACCTTCCACATCTTATTAGCTAGCAATTTAGATAAAATTTTGTACATGAAGCCAATCAACTAAATTGTCGTGAACCTCAATTCAAAATTTTGTCTTTAAAAATTACCACACAATGGTCTAAAACCCCTTGTTCGCAGAAGTTCTAAACTCAGCAAAATGTTGTTCTGCTAGGGTTTTGTCATTGAAAATCTTGGATTGATTTCTTCTACGCCATGGACATCCACACGCCTTTAATACCTTGGCATTTTCTGTGTAATGTCTTTCCCCCCCCCTCTTGTGGAGCTTCCCACAAAAAAAATCGTTTGCCCAAATTCTCACAAACTCTTGTGATATTGCCATCTCTCAACTCCCACTACCCTGCATAAAAGGAGATGCTATTGCCATCAAAATCCCAGAAGTAGACTACCAAACTAGTTTACAGAGGTGTAAAACCCACCTTCACGGTAGGTTGATTCTATCCAAGGGAGATGCCCCCATCAAGTTTAATGATCTTCGAACCAAGCTCTCAACCCTCTGGAACAAGATCGGGAGATGGAACATGATATCATTGGGTAGAGGATTCCACGATTTCTCCTTCTCATATGTGGAGGACATGAGGAGTGTTTGTGCAATAGGCTCTTGGAATTTAAAGTCGGGTGTTCTAAGACTCTCTCTTTGGACACTTGATTTTAACTCGAACCTTCAAAAAAATTCACATTCTCAGTGTTAGATAAAAATCATGGGGCTACCCTAAGAATATTGGAGCCCGAGAATAATCTTCTCCATTGCGGAAGGGATTGGTACCCCCATCTCTATAGACGACCCAACAATTAACAGATAGTTTGGGTATTATGCGAGGATTCTGGTGGATATTGATCTAAAAGGGGATTTGCCAAACCAAATCCTTGTGGAGAGAAAGGGTTTTGCTTTCTTTGTTTTGATTGAGTATGAAAATCTCTCCGATTTCTGTCTAGGGTGTCAATCTATTGATCATTTAGTCTCAAACTGTCGCAAGTTGATCAAAAAGGAGTCTGTAGAGAAGGGTCCTAAAATTCTGGTAGCAAAGGATATGCGGAGTAAAGACCCTGTTGTGGTTAAAGAAAAAGATTTCATTATCAATCTAGAAATTGATAACATGAATGGGGATCTAGAAGGTATAGAAAGGATGGTTTCAATTCCTGAAATGAATGCACACAATTCTAACAATTTGTGAGAAGTTTCCTTTGAGGCTGAATCTCTGGGAACTGAATTAGAGGTTTCAAAAAATACAGCAGTGGAAAATTTTGTTCAATTAATGCCTCAACAAGCTAATTTTGTGGTTCAATCGCCAAATCAAATGACGAATCGCATGGCTGTTAGGGACTCTAAAGTTGTGGGAAGATTTTAGGGAGATGAGGTTGAAAAAGATATAGAGGAGGATGATAATTTCAACAAAGTTTTATCTAAGTCTCAAAAGAAGAAGTTGAAGAAAAAGAGTAGTCAAGATAGAATACATTTTACCCGTAAGGGTGGTTACATTAATTCTGCTCGATGAAAGTTCTTTACTAGAACTGCAGAGGTTTGGGAAACTCTAAAACCAGATTGGTTCTGAAAAATCTCTGCCTTGCTCATAAACCAGACTTAGTTTTCGTTTCTAAGCCTATGATTCATGTTAATAGAATTAGTCATATGTTTTGGGTTGGTATTAATCTTTGGTTGTTCCTTGTGAATGATAGAGACCCCCGACTTCCAAATATTTGGGGTCTTTGCCATAAGGATGTCTCTCTTACTTTGCTTTCTTCTTCTAGTCAACAAATCTTTGTTGCTGTTACTGCTGATAATCAGCAATTTTATGTGTGCTTGGTGTATGCCCACACTCATTATCTTCAGATAAGGCAATTGTGGACTCATGTTATCTCCTTAATGAATTCCTTTTCTGGTCCTTGGTGTTGCATTTGAGATTTTAATGTTGTTTTGGGTGCTAATGAGTGTCGTTGCTCTCATCTTCTGCTTAGGCTTCCTAATGCTGAGTTCAAAGCCTTTTCTGAAACTGCCAAGCTCACCCACATCCTTACCAGAGGTGTTGAGTTCACTTGGTCTAACAGAAGGAGAGGCTCATCTCACACTGAAAAAAGATTGGACAAAAGTATTTGTAATGATAACTGGCTTAATGCTTGGCATCACACTTCTTGTTGCTCCTTACCTAGAATAAGCTCAGATCGTCATCCTTTACTGCTTTCTTCATCTTTCGTATCTCTTGGAAGACCTATGCCGTTCAGGTTTCATAAAATGCGGCTGCAACACATGGATTGTAGGAGGCTGGTTGAGGAAGCTTGGAGCTCTGTTGTGGTGGGTTGTCCGATGTTTGTGTTGTTTCAAAAACTTAAGAATCTAAAAAACAGTTGAGGCTTTGGAATAAAAATATTTTTGGTAATGTTCATCTAAGGGTGAAAACAACCATGGCTTTTGTTAAGTCAATACAGCAATGTATTAATAATATGGGTCAAGACCAAAATCTGCTTGATCAAGAAGCTATAGCTCAAACTGAGATGTTGTGTACTTTAGCTATAGATGAGGATTTCTGGATGGAGAAGTCTCGCTTCAATTGGCACAAAAATGGTGATAGGAATACCAACTTCTTTCATAAGGTAACCAAAATAAGGTCAGTAACCAAATCCTTGACTCTTTTAAAAGATGGTGATAACATTTTTTTGGATCATCATGAAATCTCTAGTCAAGTGTTATCCTACTTCTCCAGGTTGTATATCTCGCCAAATATCACCAGTACTAATAATCTAATATCCTTGGTGGTCTCCAATCTGGCTTCTGAGGGGGACAACCAGCTGCTCACTATGAATCCTTCATCTGAGGAAATTAAAACAGCGGTTTTTGACATGAATGGAGAAAGGGCACCTGGTCCTGACGGGTTCGGGGGTTGTTTCTTTATCAGCTTTATGGGATATTGTGGGAGTTGATGTCTATAATTCGGTTTCTCAATTTTTTAATCAAAGCTGGTTACTACCCAACCTTAATTCAAACACCATGGTCCTGATCCCAAAGACTCATGATGCTGACAAAATTGAAGACTTCAGGCCCATTACCTTGACCAACTTTCAATTCAAAATTATCTCTAAAGTCCTAGTGGATAGACTTGCCAAGATTGCCCCTAAATTAATCTCAACTCAACAGAAAGGATTTGTCAGGAACATGCATATTAAAGATTGCATTTGTCTAGATTTTAGGTTGTAAACCTCCTTGATAATAAAACTTTTAGGGGAAACTTGACACCAAGAAAGCTTTTGACACGATATATTGGGACTTCTTGTTGAGCATGCTTTTGGCTTTAACATTAAATTCACTAATTGGATTAGTGTAATCCTTCTTTCTGCCAAGTTGTCCATATTAGTTAATGGACAAAACACTAGTTTCTTTGGTTGTAAATGGGGAGTCCGGCAATGGGACCCTCTTTCTCCTCTTCTTTTTTGCCTTGTCGAGGATGTTCTTAGCAGGGGGATCCCCAAGTTGGTCTCAGACAAAAAAATCAGCACAATTTCTGGTCTTGCTAGGCTTCAAACTCCGAGCCATGCTTTGTATGCGGATGACATATGCTAATTGGAAAGGTTTCGCTTTATCTATCATGGGTAGAGTGGAGCTTGTTAAATCCATTGTTCACAGCATGTCACTTTACAGTTTTCATGTTTATTCCCGACCTTCTCAACTTTTGAAGTCTCTCGACTTAAACATGAGAAACTTTATCTGGTCTAGAGACACAAAGATTAGGAAATTGGTTACGGTTGCTTGGCATCAGGTCTGTAGGTCTACTCCTAATGGAGGTTCGGGTTTAAGATCTTTGTATGTGTTGAACCAAGCTACTATTCTTAAATTGACTTGGGATATGGTCTCCTCCAAACAAGATTGGGCTTTATTTTATAGCAATAGGTTCTGCAAAGTTAATAGGCATTCCTTTTCTTATATTAAATCATCTATTTGGCCTGGTATCATAAATAATTGGCATATTGTTGTTGCAAACTCTAGATGGATTGTTGGAAATGGTAAGGACATTAATTATTGGCTGGACAACTGGCTTGGAACCCCCTTGGATGATTCTTGGAACCTTCCCGTTGAAATCAAAGCCTCTTTGACAACCTCTTTGATAACCTCTTTGACAACCTCTGTTGCGGATTTCATTAGTGATTCTCACTGGATAATTTCGGATTGGCTTGCTTCTTTGCATCATCAGATTGTAGAGGAAATAGCCAATATTCACTTAACTTCGGCTATTCAAGAGGATAAGCTCATTTGGCAGAATTCTAGTGATGGGATGCTATCCTTAAAGTCTGCTTTTAACCATGTCTGTCCAGTGCATAAAATTGGTGCAAAACAATTTGGTCCAACTCTATCCATCCCTCTAAATCATTTGTCACTTGGAGACTGCATGGGAACAAGATGCCCACCGACGAGAATTTACAAAGAAGAGGATTTTCTTTGGCCTATATCTGCCACATTTGCGCTAATAATCAAGAATCCTCGGTTCACCTTTTTTCCACTGCCCTTTTGCTTCTACCCTATGGAGTTAGTGAAGTAGTGTGATTAATACTCATGTTGATACATCTTCTATCCAAACCATCTTGTTGGTTTGTAATAAAAATTGGAGCCCTCAAACAAAGGTTGTCATCACTAGGGGTGTTCGCGGTCCATTTGGATCGGTTTTTAAGCAAAAAATCGTCCGATCCAAACGCGTAATTAGTATGCGGTCCGGTCCGGTCCGGTCCATTTATATTAAGATGTCCGATCCAGTCCGGTCCAAATATTATATGCGGTTTCGGTCCGGTTTGGATCGGTCTATTTTTTAGATATTAACATATAAATCCCTTCAATTTTAGCCTACAAAACCAACAAGGTAGTACCTAGAACAGTGAAGAAAAGTTTGATTCTTGTAATAACAAGATTAGAAACATCAATATAGTCTAATATCCCTATGGTTTATATTAGCACTTCGCTATTCTTAAGCTATTTTCTGTAAACCTTTTAACAAATTACACTAGACATGTGAACCGCAAGACATAGCTCAATATCATGTCTGCACTCTTTTAAGGATAGTGCAAGATAAATAATAGAACATATATAAAATCAAATTAGTTTCTATTCCATTAGATTTAACCCTGGAGCAGTCAAATAAACACTTTTTTGGCAAGTCAATCATATTTCATACAAGATTATCTTCATCATCATCACAAATAGAAAGAACAAAAGGGGGAGAAATGCACTTACCCAAAACGAAGAAAGTGTTGGTTTGATGGAAGAGGATGGAGTAGGGTGTGAACAATGAGGACAGATGTGTGGTGAAGGAGGGTGTTGATGACTGTTGAGGAGAGGAGGGCGTGGAGAAGGAGGGTGTGGAGGAGAGAAGGGTGTGGAGGAGAGAAGGGTGTGGAGGAGAGAAGGGTGTGGAGGAGAGAAGGGTGTGGAGGAGAGAAGGGTGTGGAGGAGAGAAGGGTGTGGAGGAGAGAAGGGTGTGGAGGAGAGAAGGGTGTGGAGGAGAGAATGAGGAATTAGGGATTTAGAATTTTAGGGATTTAGAATTTTAAGAGAGGGTAGCGTTTTTTGCTGTGTGTCTGTGTGATATATTTGGGTTAAGTTAATAATATCGGTCCGGTCTGGATCGGTCTGGATCCCAGACGTAAAACCGAAGACCGGACCGGACCGATCGGTCCTTAAAAAATAAATCCAATACGATCCAAATACATTCGGTTTTTGCGGTTTCGGTCTACTTTGGATCGGTTTGCGGTTTTTGTTTTGGACCGGTCTGGATTTGAACACCCCTAGTCATCACTATTGGGGTTCTCAACACGATTTCAACAATTTGGTTCTGCAGGAATAAATACTATTTTGAAGGGATAAAAATCTCAACCAACCATTAACAGGATCAAGAGCAGTTTTTCTCTCATAGGTAATTCAACAAATTTATGTGCCAGTCCCTCTCTGTCTGAATTCAGCATTTTGAAGGCGTTTAATGTGGCCGTAAAGTACAACAAATCGCCCAAAATTATTGAGGTTATGTGGAATCCTCCCACGGCTAGTTGGCTAAAAATTAACACAGATGGAGCTTCTCATGGCTCACCTGGGCATGCTGGAGGTGGCAGAATATTTAGAGATGATATGAAAGCTTTCTTAGGCTGTTTTGCAGCTTACTTTGGGATTGAAGATTCCCTTTTTGTTGAGCTTTCTTCTGCAATAAAAGCCATTAATTTGGCTCACTTTAAGGGCTGGCATACGGTCTGGTTGGAATGTGATTCTACATTGGTGGTGGATATTTTCAATGGTAAGGTTGTGCCTCCTTGTGATGACAACCTCAAGGGGATGCCTTTGAATCATGGATCGTTTTAGCTTGATCTTAGGTTTGTGAATATGTGAATTCGGTTTGGAAAGAAAATAGAGTCGTTTAGGGTTATTTAGGTTCGGTTTGGTGTTGTGTAATTAGGTTAGGGTTTTATGTTTAGGGTAGGCCACAGTTTGTAGGGTTTAGAATGTATATTGGGGTTGTTTTGAGTGAGGTAATATGTATAAGGTTTAGGTCAAGATAAGGTGGAGATTTAGGGTTAATTTTCTCGATTGGGGGTGGAGGGAGTGTTTTGGGCAGAATTGAATGATGAAGATGATTTATGAAATGTATGATTTGTAGGATGAAGGTGAAGGTGGAAAAGGAATGAGATGAAAGACGCCATACGCGTGGAAGCTTGATAAGTCAAGTGCTGCTTGCCACAAGCTTAAGAAGCTTGATAAAAGCTCATCAATGGCCACAGCCAAAGGGGTAGGGTTTAGGAGAAGTGCTCTCAAATCTATCTTTGTTGGGGCTGATTTGTTTTGGAAAGATTATGTTTGTTGTGGTTGATTTGTTTATAAGATTATGTTTGTTGGCATAAACAAATCTTATCTTCACTTCATTCCTTGATTGTAGCCTTCCACAACATAATTCTATCTTCACTTGATCCCTTGTTTGTAGCATTGAGTTGGATCATATTTGAAAGATATAATCTTTATAATTATCTTCAAATAATTTGTTTTCTCCATGCCTTATCTCCTTGTTGCCTTAGAGATAGAGTTCCTTCACGCCCTCTTCCATGTAAGAAAATGATCATGCCTTAATTCCATTGCTCTAGCCACGTGACAAGCTTACCCTTGAACCAAAGTGAACTACTTGGTCACGAAATATGGACCATGTTACAAATATATCCTAACCCATATTACTTGAATTAAATGCTAAAATAATGGAATGAAAATAAACCTAAGACTATATGAGAATGCAATCTCATTTATTTGAATCAATGCAAATAAAATAAACCTAAGTTGGAACATAACCTAAGGGCATAAATGTCCTTCTCACATACCCTCTCTTGGGTCAATTGTGTCCTTTGAGACCTTAAGAATCATGCCTTGGCCTTGGCACTAGTTGTAGGACCATCATGACTTCCTTTTCCCTTGGGATCAAAGTCTGTCCTAGAAGGGTTTACATCACCTTAGAAGCTTCTTAGTAGGTGGTATCATTGCTGTGAATTAATCAGAACTGTGGAGTTGAAAATATCTCATATTTTTAGAGAAGAGAATGTCTATGCAGGCAAACTGGCTACTTTTGGAACTCTGTCTAAAACTGACTCGTGGTGGGACTTCGTCCCTTCCTTTATTGTCACTAAGTTCAACAAGAATAGATATAGAGTTCCTAACTTTAGGTTCAAACTATTATAATTGCCCCCTTTGGGGTACTCTATTTCTCTTTTTCTTGCTTTATGTTCTGGTTCTCGTTGTAATGTTCAATTAATCTATCTGGGGTGTTGGTTACACTCTAGCCTTAAAAAAAACCTTCTTTCGCACCCCATTGTAAGAAGTTTTTCCATTGTAGTAGCTACCCCTCAAATAGTATAAAACAGTCCAAGCGACTCATTACTCCTATATAGATGACCCATCAGATTTATATTGTGCATGTCATTATTCTTCCATTAAAAGAAAATGTTTCTTTTACAATCACATTTCTATAATTACATACACAACTTAGTGTACATATAACATAATTTAGAAAACTTTAGTGTACATATAACATAATTATTTTTAAACAACTAGATCCCAAACTAATATGCTAAAGACTTACCTATACACTTTCCATCTTTAATAATCTCATTCCATTTCATGTATTTTGTTGTTTTTCCCCCTTCAAAATCACTAGTGTTCTATAATTTTAAATGCTTAACCAAACTTTTTTTTAAAATTTTATCCACATTCATTAATTATACTTATCATTTTTTAAATTAAATTATTCATTTTTTTCTTAATTTATATACGAGTAATGTTACATTCTGCTAAAATCCTCATACTAATCTTCTTACCCACAATAAAGTGACACATGTAACTTGTAAATTAATCATTAATAAATAAAATATCATCTTATAACATATGTCACTTTATTGTGGGGTTGGGATTTAGTAGAAGGATATATTATTTTCATTTATATACATTAATCTATCAGCCAGATATGTTGAAAATGCTTTTAGTTATAAAACATACATCAAATATTTGATTATACTTTTGTTTATACCAAAAAAATATGGATGTAATATATGTATTGATATTGTAAATATTTTTACATAATCAGTGCATTATCCACCATTTATTTATATTATTTTTATTTTAAAGTCAATAATATTTAAAAATAAATGATAAATGATAAAAAATATAATAACAATATATTTTTTTTTTACCTTTTGTAAGTCATTATAGACATAGAATTGAGGGAGTAAGTGCATGTGAGTGACACACATGCGAAGTGGTTCAGAGAATCCACATCGCCAATCGAGGGAAGCCTTGGCACGCCTGTGAGGTTGTGACCATTGGTGAACAAACCGTACCATCATTTGCGTCACCCGTAAAGGCTGAAGTTCCAACACCTTCACGCGCTCAACTACTAGTACACTTGGAAGTTAGAAATATACAATTTTGTTTTAAGGTTTTGAAACTTGTGTAAACTATAAAGTACTCCATTTGGTTAAAGTGATCATTTCAGTCTTAAAGTGTGGTCGATTGTCTCTAATTCCAGCTTCTTATTGGTTAAACCCATGTGTGCAGTGTTTAATATTACATTAACCAATAAGATTCTATCTTATTTGAATATTTAAGGCATAAATTAATGATGATAATACTAGATTAAAGTGCTTACATCATGGAGATCAGCCAGGTGTCAATCGTCAGCAAATGATATGTTCACATATTCCAAGCAAGAAAATCTTCGCCTAGATGGAGTAAATTGCAGAATGCCCAACTTGCCTCTTTAAATTTATGTAAGAATCTTTTGAGTTTTGGCCAACAGATTAAAATAAATTTTCTCATCGTATTTATTTCTCGGTATTTTTAAAAAAATATTATTTTATATGTATATCAAAAAAATTGTTTAAAAATAAAAATACAGTTTTTTGGTATAATTAGGGATGACAAAAAAATTCAATTTGTAAGTATCCATAAAAATACTTGTAATAGATACCCACAATAATAGATTGTAAGTAAGAAAACCTTTTATGACTCTCTCTCTATGAGTATCTACATCTATACTATATATAAAGCCAAAAACTATATAATCCTAAGCAACCACCACCAATACATTAATTAACTACATATCTCACCTTAAATTAAACATATAAACACACAAAAATATAATATAAAATACACCGAACACAACAAATACATTCTAATTAAAAAAAATATAAAATATAAAAATTGAATATGTAATATCACACAATATTCAGCGACAGACACAAAGTGCCTGTACACACTGGTATTTATAAATTTAATTTTTAATTAATTTATATATTATTATTTATTATTATTTTAAGATTAGATATTACCTATTTTATTATTATTAGATTTGGCTATAAATATACATTTATCATATATTTTATTATTCATATAATAATTATTTTTATATATTAATAATTACAAATATATAAACATATAATAAAAATTAAAAACTTGTTGGGACTCGCAGCTACACGCAGCTTGCATGGTTACTCGCACATAGTGTGAGTCTAGGAACGAAAAAGCACTACCAACACTCACTTGGTCTCGTTGTCATCTCTAGGTATAATTAATGGTATCTCATCAACTTATGGTAAAGAGCTAGTCATTTCGAGGTGTGTGATTATTTCTCATAATAAATATTTGACTTATTACGATTCTTGGAAATAAATGAGACCTTACAACATTGGACTAATGTTTGGTTAGTAAAATAAAACTTATAATCTATAATCTGATAATCGAGTCAATTCCATGATTATAAGTTCAGTCCATACCGAACCGAACCAGACCATAATAAAATTATATACGCATAACGGGTTTTCGAGCATATCTAAATAGTTACTATACTCTATACTTGTGTTAGTAAAAATATTCATTCTATTATTATTATTATTATTATATTAATTAGTAATTAATTAGCAGTAGAAGGAATTTCTAAATTTCTATTATAATAGTTTTATATTAGATAAAAGATTACTAATATTAATAGTCTTCTATACTAATTTAAATCAGTTATATAAAAAAAATGCTTTAATATTTTAATATAAAGTAAAGCATTTCTATATATTATATAGACTATATATAGTTTTTAAGTCATTTGTGATTTGACACGTAAAATTTTCAAATAAGTAATAAAATCTAAAAACCACCTGTTTCTCTCTGCATAACTTTTACGTTGTCTATTTAATTTTAAAATTACTGAATTCAACAATACATAAATTTATATGAGATTTTCATATTCTTCTAGTATCTAAAAAACTATTTTGCTTTACATGAAAACTAAAGAAGTTATCTATACTATTAATAAAGGGAAAACACAAAATAACCATCCATCATGGTGTAATTTGTGTTTTTCTATTTTGCCCTTAACATCTTTTTATTTTTATCAAAAATTCATATAATATTATTTTCTTATTTTATCCTTACTATCTTCTTATTTTAAAAGTGTATTTAAAAAATTGAATATTAGACCAATTGAATAAATCCAACCATAAATTTAGCACAAAAAATTATATTTGAATTTATAAAATACAAACTGTACATTACAAACGATAGGAAAGCGGGTTGACAGGCACAACTGTGCATGTCAACACGCTAGTTACACTAAAGGTAAAAGTCAGTTTTCCCCGTCGTTTACAAAAAAATAAAACTTTATCCAATACACATATTGTGCCTAATAATACTGTCCCATAATGTGCATTATTTGTGTTTAAGAATAGTAGGTTTTTTATCAATAAATTAATGACAAATGAACCTACAGAGTTTTACCCTTTGGCACTGCCACACAAGCATCCAATTCAACTCCTCCCTGATTCTCCTTCTTAGTTTGGTTTGCCAATTTGGGCTAACTTCGACTAATGGGTCTTAAAAACTTAAAAAGGATTCTTATTATTTCTGTGAATAAAAACTCAAGTCAAAACTGCTTTTGACTACCGCATGTGTTGTGGTCCTATAATTAAAAAAAACCTTTTATTTTTTATTTATATTTTAATCATTTTCTTTTCGAATATGCATCACAAAAGTAGAGGCTAATTTGAGCCACAAAAATTATAGGACCCATGCACATTAAAAAACTGGTGTAGCGCGACTTCTGAACAAAAATTATCACGACACTAAAAGATGATGTTATAGAGACCCTTTATTCCCAATATCATTGCTCTCAGGATTAGTTTGGACTAGCCAATCCCACACAAGGATTTGCCAAACCACCTTAATAATTAACATTCTAACGCATGACAGGGCAATATGGAAATTATTCTGATAGAGCAACGTGATCAAGTAATATTTAAGGATGTTCATTATTCATCGACCAATATGACCAATCAATTGTTAATTAACACCCTAACATATGACAAAGCGATATACCAATTTCAAAACATAGGACAGGTTTGAGGTTGATCAGCATATTTCCTTACAATTTTTCTTTTTGTGGCCTCATTGATCAGCATATGCCTCTTTAAATCTTGCTCAAGTGCAACCTAGTTTTCTTCAAGTTGGTTCATTAACATTTCAATTACTTCCTCTTTGCCATCATAAGCAATTCCCAATGCCTTTCAGATTACCCAAAATTTCTTAGCTTACAAATTTCTTATCTTCAATTTTTTTATCGATAAATGTTAGTATATTAGTATCTATTGTTGATGAGACTCGAAACCACAACCTCCTTCATTTTATTTCTTAGACCCTCCACTTTGACTATCAGATCATCTTATGACTTCCAATTTCTAGCTTCAATTGATCTTTTTTCAAAGTTCCTAGATCTTTCCAACTTTGTTGTCTTGTTCTATCTATACGGATCTTTATCTTCTATCGATCTTGTTCACATCCCAGGTATTTCCTTCCCCCTTCATACTGTTTTGGCCCATTATTATGAAATGTAAAATGTATTAAATCAATGTGTGTGAATGCCCAATTTTGTCCGGGGTCTTTTTTAAATTTTAAGGAAGTTCAGGGACTGTGTCACAATTAAAAACACTCACAGGACTAAGTAAAAATTACATCTTTCCAATATTTGGGCGTCGAAAGGGTTTTCTACGTTTTGACCACAAAAACGTGGTGGCGACTCCAAATCAGTCGTGTGACCAATTTCGACCGAAAATCATGGCGCGACAATGAATTATTTTATATTTTTTAATATGACATTTTTTTTTATAAGAATATGTATAATAGACATGTATTTTTGAACCCTATCAATATGTATTAGACGTGAGAAGTTTACTCATATGTTAGAGCTGCGAGACATGTGGTTAAGAGTGCGCTCTTTCCTCCACCTAAAAAAATTGCCAAAAATCAATATACAAAACTGTGACATATCTATCCAATATTACTAGAGTGACTAAACATTAAATATGGATTAAGAGATCAAGATTAAAGAATGAATTGTTAAGAAAATCACCCCATAGATTAAGTTTTAAAAAATGAATTTGGATGGTAATAGGAAATGTTTGTGTTATTTATGAGAATCCTTCAATCACATGTGAAGACCCTCAAAGGTGCAAGTATGTGTCACTTAAATTATTAATGTGTTTGGAATATATTTTAAAATTTGTTTTTAGTGTATATATAAAATATATAGAACCATGTTATACTTTTTGTTTAAAAAAACATATTACAAACTAAGATACTTTAAATCGTCTGCACTTTATTTTAATAAAGTGATAGAAATAAAAATTGTAATTATTTAAAGGAAGTTTGACATTTGACTTTGAAGAAAATTAAAAATAGATTTTTTTGTTTAGGATTATTTTATGAGATAATTAATGATATTGGAGACAAAGAAAGTGAGGATCAAATTGATGTGAACAAAACTTTTTTCTTTTCCATGTTCTAATATTATAAATGTTTATTGTCGTGGTCTAGTTACAGAATCATATGTTACACAACTTAAGATCAAAGAAATGAGAGTCCCGAATCGTCAAATGTTTTTGCGCTCAAACATAAAAAAACTATTTTATGCCCAAATCTAAAATGTGGTAGGCGCCCCCAAATTTTCGCTTGAACATCAAATTACAACTTATTAGGAGGAATGAGGGCGATTATACCCTTTTCATAATGACTTGTAATTGTCACCACATTTTTGTGATAAAAATATAAATAAAAAAACTCTTTATACCTACTTTTTATAATCTAAATTTGAGAGTCGATTATGGAATGTAAAAGGCACACTTCACCTATTCATATTAGACACTACCGTAAAATTGTATGGATTAATTTAAACATTAATAGTTGTTTGATTATTTATTTATAATGGAAGAAAATTTACTTTTTTATAGTATTAAATTTTGCTCATACGCATTCCTATGAATAAAAGGAAATCAAGATTACATAGTTTTAAATAAAAAATATTTATCAGTGGGATATTTTTAATTATTTTAAGGAACAAAAATGGTGCAAGAAGTTGAGATGATGAATTGATGAGAATAATTGAATATTGAGGATTATTCCTCATTATTAATGTGATTATAACTTTTTATATATTTGAATAAGAAATAATCATATTTTTTAATATGGTACTCATTATATTAAAGAAATATTTAATATTATTTATAAATAATAAGTTTAATAAATTATAAAATTTACATATAAAATATTTATTACTCTTATTTATTAAAATTTAAAACTAGTAAATTAATTATTATTTAATTTTATAATATTAAAATAATTATTTATTATAAAAAATTAAATTATATAATTAGAATATATAAATTGAATAACTAAAAAGAAAAGGATGAAAAATAAAATGCATACCGACATTTGCCTTCACCATGTCTAATGACTAAACATGAATTAGCATTACAAAGATTAATAAGAAAAGATAAAGATAACTCAAGAGCTAATGACATATGTGATTTATTTATAGCTTGACCTGAAAGCTTTAGTGATAAGAAATGTGTCTTTCTTTTAGGTTTGTTTTCGAAATGTATGTTAATCAATAACTCTCTTTATCGTTTGAGTTTTTAGCATTTTAAATAGAAAAATATGAATAATTCTCTTTTTAAATTTTTATTACAACCTTATTTTAGTATTTCTATTTATTTTTTATTTTTAATTAATGTACACACACTTAACCTCCCATCTTTAATTCAAAAAGGATAATGTAAATATAGGTAATCTTCTATTTTTTATACTATTTTATTTTATTTTTGTTTGTAAATTATAATTAGTTTAATTTTAGATTTTAATTATTAAAAAATATTTTTCTCTAGAAAATAATTTTTGGGCTTTTGGGCCAAAAAAATTAGGAATTCAACCATGTTTTAAGCTCGATGGTTTATTAAGAACCATAGAAGATATTAATACCTAATCTTCCACTATTAAAACAGTATGTTACTAATTGAATGAACTAATTATATAATGATTTTTCTTAATTAAAATAAAATATATTTTTTTTAATAATTGTGTCTCACAAAAATTTATCTTGTTCTTGCATATCTTTGGGTATAATAGAGGAATAGACTATATAGTTCTAGGTTGCAAATTAATTGGTTGGTTTGATTTTTTTTAAAGAAATTATTTTAATTACAATAAAATTAATAAGAGAAAAGTTTGCATTAGTTAATTGACTTCATACTTTGAGAGATAGTAGAGACAATACTGATGACCACAATTATTTATCGATTGGAAGCAAAGTGCAAGATATGAGGCAAGTCAAAAACATCATTATTAAATTCACAAAATAACTTATTAATTAATTAACTTACTTTTATTAAAGAAAATGAATAACATAAAAGACCATTAGTCATAATTTGACTTTCACTTTTAGAGGTAGTACAAACATCAACGATTACCACAATTATTTGTTGAGACATCAGTCATAACCTCACTAATAAATGCTGAAATTCATTTATTAATTAATTTATTATTTTTTAAATATTTAATTTATCTTATTACTTAATTTGATGGATCTTTAAAAATACTTTTTATTATAAAATTGATATTAATAAATATTATAAAACAAATTAACAAATAAATAAAAAGTAATAAAAATTGAAAAACAAATAGAATATTGACCAAAGTGGGGATATCAAAAGGGGATGGGCTAGCATGAGTAAAACTTTCTTGTTCCCGTATGCACATCTATTTGTGAGTATTTACTAACACTCAATAAATTTTTATGTTTAATTATATATTTATATATTTTAATAGGATTAATATATAAAATAATTATTACATGAATAATATATATAAAATTTATCACTATAGTTCAACCAATAAATTTTATTATTAAATAAACAAATAGATAATATATAACTTTGAAGTTATAAAAAATTAATATATATAAAACATTTAATTAAAAATAAATTTATAGTTATATATGTAATCACATATCATGTATCATGATACTCATACCAATCCGTAAGGTATTATTATGGATAGTCATTACTCCATATTTTTTGGATCTAGCGGCTTATAATGGCTTATAACGGCTTATAACGGCTTATAACGGCTTACATGTAATAGTTTGACATACCGCCTTGCAATTGACGGTGTGTAAAATTTCTCAGATCGACATTAAAATCGTGCAGAGGCAATGATTGGCATAAAATTCCATTTCCCCATTTTGGATCTTTTTCTAATTTCTTTTCATTTGATTTTCCAACTCCTTCTTCTTCCTGGTTTCCTTATGTTTTGTTTGGTAGTTATGATGGAAAGGGAAGGAGATGCTTCAAAATATTAGGAAGGGGAGGAAGGGAATGAAAAATGAAGGAAATCATCTCCATTGTCTAATAACATTAAATTTATATAAGGCATAGTAATTAATGATGATGTTATAATATTTTTTCCTTTAAAAATGTAATTAATAATGAGAAGTGGACAATAATGTATAATTATATAATATTAATAAAAATATTTAGATATTTTAACATTTTATCTCCAAAAAGCACCAAAATGAATAAACACATGATGTATTTTCAAGGGTATGAGAGACCCTCCAAAACTATTCTATCTCCTTTGTCCAACTCCCAAATAAGGGAAATCATTTTCAAAGTCATCATTTCTTTTCTCTTTCTCTCCAAAACATTACCCTCAAACAAAAGCTTATTCTCAAACAAACCTTAGTCTCTCAGCTAGTATATTTTCTTGTTAATCTTCTATATTACCTATAATAGAGAATTTGACACATGTTTTTTAAATGGTAGCCCCTTGTTAATGTTTACATACTCTCTCCTTAATTGAATTCAGACTAATTAAATAAATTAGTAATGGACCCTTGAATGTTTTTTAAAATTTCAAAATCAAATTCTCGATAATTAATTAACATTATGACCATTGGTTAAATTTGAAATATTCGAGTGTGGAGAATATTAGTTTTGAGACAAATAAAATGTCTTTTCAGTGACAAAAATAGTTTAATAATTTTGAAAATCCATACAAATTATTTTAATACTCGTAAATAGGTAAAAAAAAATATATTTGACTACATAAAACTATAAAAACGATTAAAACACTCTTTTTGGGAAAACAAATTATTAGAGAATCTATAAAATCTAAAAAATGATTATAATAATAGTGAGTAAAATAATTATTTAATTCTATAAAATCGTAAAAATGACAAGAATGTACGTTATATTTTTTTGTTATTTTAAAATTTTATACTTTAAATGTTGTTTTTTTGTAAAAATATCTCATATGAAATTGAGTGTTCATAATTATAATAATAACACATTTTCATTTTATTTTTAAAAATAATTATAAATATGATTTTTTGTTTTCATTTTATTTTTTATTTGGATCAGCGTCTTAGTTTTCTATCTTTCATATTGTGTGATTTTAGTTAGAAACCTTGATATTACAAATAATAATAAAAGTATTAGCTAATATTATACACTACTATTCTTGATGGGTCATTGGTTACACAATTTAGGATGAGAGGAAAATGATATCCATTCTTCTTCCAAATGATGTGTGTAGTCACTACATTTTTTTGCATGGGCATCGAACCAAAAATTTGAGCCCGGGAATTGATTATAGAACTAAGAAAACATTTGTTCCTCATATTAAAAATGTATTCTTGCTAACTATATGAACTTTTATACCCATAATTTATTTTATTAATTGGAGTTTACCTTATTCCTAAGAATCTCTAGATATAATAGTGAAATCAAAATACACATTTTTTGGTAGAAAAATATTTGATTTATTAAATGTATTTTAATTCTTTTGAAGAACAAAAACATGGTAACACAATCATTTAAAAGATGAATTGATGAATAGAAGTGAATAATCATGATCCCTATATATTGTCTCAAATTATAGTAGCAATAAAAATATATTATGTTAATTAAAAATATAAATATTTATTATTAATATTTTAGTTCTATTATAATTGGTGCATAACAAGATTTGGAACCTCATATTTGTTTCCAAATCAATCAAAATTATTAGATATAGATCTTATCTAAACATTACTTTCTTAGGAAAATTATTGGATTCAATCTCTTTAAATATAAATATAATTTTACATCAAAAGATGGAAATTTTGAAGCGCAATTGTAGGAGAGGTGAAGCTGTTGAAGAATATTTGTCTTTTCTTGATTCCTATAATCGTAACCCTGCATTCCGTTATAGGCACTACTGGTTGTGAAAGAGACTTCCCCACTCAGAAAGTAGAATTTCGTCCCCGACAAAATCAGAGGATCATTTACTTAAAAATATACCACAGACAAGTACTCACTTAGTTATACTTCTTTTTTATTAAAAAATATTTACATAAAATTAAGAACGCTTATTTAAGGCATGAATGAAAAATAAAAATAGTGCTGATTTCCATCTTTATATTTCTGCATATCCGAAGTCGTAATATTTTCAGAACCAAGTAATTCCTATCATATAACTTTCTGAATTTTACTTTAGAATCAAATTAATTTTTATTTTATTTTTTAAATAAGCAATTATGACTATAAAATACATAAACTTTAGTGAGGTTCCAAAAAATACATTTTTTTTCATTTTTCCAATTATACTCATTCTTCTACGTGAAATGGGTTTGCCCAGAACTATTCCATCATCGGTTAATCATTATACTAATTTACCCAAATCCACAAGAGACAAATAAATTATCTCTATGAATAAATTAACAAAGGACAAGCTTTTTTCGCATATGATTAGCTGCAAAGTCATGATCTTCTACTTAGCAAATGGTTGAGAAGTGTTATTAAATTCCCCAAATAAGTGCCCTATCTATGTATTTGGCTATAGTCCATTATGCTCCAAGTCTATCTCACATTGTCCTCATCTAAACAAACTATGGATCTTGATGAGTGCTCTTTATTAGGTGCCATTGCTTTCTAGAGCTTACCAATTGTCTTTAGCTCCTTCTACTATGATTCCTTGATTCTTCTCAAATAACAAAACATCTTACTGTATATATACACTAGCGGATTTGTACTTTTTAACTTTCAAATATCAATCAATTAAATACATCTCAATCCATCATAATTTTTTACTTTAATATCTATGTTTCATTAGTCTAAAATTTTTTGTGTGATCATTAGATTTTTCATCTTTCAAATATATTATTTTTATTTAAAATATCTTATACCGCCAATAAATAAAATATGTTCTCTTTTTATTTTTTTTATAAGTAACAAAATATTATTGATAAGAGTGTATGTGGTTCTCACATAGACACCAATAACAATTATACACATTTCAAAAATAGGTCTTATTTAATTAATTTTTATGTTAATACATTTTCAAAATTTATACTTTTGCCTTTATTTTATCATATTTTTTCAGAATATTTTAAACTGAGGGTATGTTGAAAATTAAGTTAATTTTAAAAAAAATCCAAATTTTAATGATTAATCCATTTATAAAATTAAAAAATCAACATTTCAAATTTTATATAACTAATTTTGATTTAACTGATCATAAAACAGAACTTATTGCTATAGTTTTTTTTAAGTGAACGGATTGTTATAGTTTACCAAACACTTAATAGTAAAATAAGCCATGATATATATAAGCATTATTAATGGTTGTATAGTTAATAATATACAACGTCCTACTAGGAAATGAACTATGCAACTTAAAGTGGTTGATGTTTATATTTTACTACAAGTAAGCTGAACAAGTATGAGGTAGTATAAATAAGTTGTCTGAATTTCAAATAATGTTTCACACCAATAAAAATATATCTTATTAATTAAAAAATTAAATATTTATCATTTTTTTTAAAACATAATTAAAAACAGCATATGATTATTCCGATTAAGTAGGGGAATAGTGGGTGTAAATGCACATAAAACACATAATTCTAATAGGAAGGATATTTACTCTCCCATAATTAGTGTCACTTGCGTTTGGTACTAATAAAGTATTATAACTACTAATGTGTGGTAGATTTTGGTTGCTACAACTTCGTCTGGGGGAGAGTTCCAATAAAAGACCTTCTACGCATGGTTTCACAAAGAACTTTGGTTAGGTTACCCCTTGTACCACCATTCAATAAAAAAAATTGCTGAAATAAAAACAAAAAACTTTTGTTAGCTTTCGTCCAATATAGGTTCTCATTTCTGAAACTGGGGCAGGCTCAACTTTGTAGGTCTTTCTTAGCAATAATTCACGTCGTGAGTCAAATTAAAAGTATACTATATTGCACCATATCATTGTAGACTTGGGAGTAATTGAGAACTTGAGAAAAATAAGAATTGATATTTAATTCTATTACCAATGACCATTTTTGCTTCTACTATCTTATCTATATAAGAAAAAAAAGCTGATGAAATTATACAACTAAACACTCTACATTTGACAAGTGTACAAAATTAAGGGTATTTTTGTTAATATGAATGGTTGGTAGAATTATTAAAATGACACTCTTCATTTGTGATAAATATAATATATACTCTTCATTTGAGGTATATCATGATATAGATTTCACATATTTTATTCCACACATCTCTCATCTTCAACACATTGCTGCCACTCACATATATGATTTTATATTATTTTAATTTATGTCTTTGTTGGTAGATATATTATATATTATTTCTCATTTTTTTTCAAATTATTTTCATCAAATTTATCATCTTCAATTCTACAACCAACTCACAAGTATGATTTTATTTTTATATTCTTTCAGTTATTTTTTCATGTGTGTGGTAGATACAATTTCTTCGTCATATAAATTCGTATATTTTATTTAATATATCTATCATTTTCAAGCATCAATCTCACTCATATGATTTTCCAAAGATCTGTTTCATTATAGTGTCTCATCAAGCAACCACATGCAATTTGACAAATGTTTGCACATGTAGCCCCAATAATGATTGTGTTTATCGGATATATAATCTTTATAATATAATTTTGCAATTTGGGTATTTTTAAGGGCTTTAGCTTACAATCCCAGTTTTAGGAATTCATATTTAAGTTACATTAGTAACATTTGTTTTCCTGTCCAAACATATTTACTGATGTTTTTTATGATAAAAATATAATTTGATGATAAATAAAATAATAAAAATATTATCACATATTATTTTGTCTTTATAATAACCCTGAGAAAGTATGCCATAAATGTAGAAATTCTAGAAATATAAAAAACAAGAAAACCCTTGCTGAGCTGACAAACCAGTTTACCTATCTGGTCAATTAAAAAAATCTAAACCACAGATTTCAAATTTAGCCGCAATGACCATTTTTGCTTGCTTTTCTAACATGAAGGATTAGGTATATATATCCACAATTGCTTAATTTTTTAGGTTCATATTTAATCATTATTAACTCTAAAAATAATGATACATGTGAATATGATAGTTTCCTTGTTAACATATATTAGTAATTTAACATTACCTTTTATGAATAGTTCAATTTGACAAACAAATAAAATTTGCTAGACAATAAGAAAGAAAAATTAATTCTTGCTTATTACGGCTAAAAAGCATCAAATTTAAAGAGATTTTATGAATTTACCCTAATATTTATTATATGATTTATTCCTTTTTTGTACTACTAATAGTACTCATTACCTTTTTTGGTTAGAAACTAATCTCTATCGGGGTTTATGTTGTTCCTTCCAATAAGTGCCGCTTTTAGGAATTGAACTCTCGACTTTAGGAATCACCTTACACCACTAAACCAATATATTGTTGGTATGATGTGTTCTTAATATATTATAATATTAAAAATATTATAACGATTTTAAGATGAAACATATATCCCAATAACTCCTTATTATTCGAATATTAAAAATAGAAGGATTTTTTTGTACTAAAAAAATATATAAGGATTTTAAGATAATATATTTCTCAATAATTAGTTATCTTATTTGAAAATACACCTAAGAATAACCCTTAATACTAATAGGTGGAGCTACTTATATGGATTGAAACATTAATTTTATCTCTTAAGGACTCATTTGTGAGTTCAGTTTTAGAAGGGGAAAAAAGAAATAAAATATTTCTGAATCATCTCACAAATGTATTTCATTATTATAAATTCTTCCATTTTTAATATTTTCTCACGAAAACAAATCTCGTAAATAGACTCAGAAAAAATACATCTACTGTCATTAACTTATGATCGAACATCTACTCGATCAAGGTATTAAGTTAATGATCACTAGTTTAACTAGTTCACTCGATTTATATTATAAAATTCTAAAAATAATAATATTAGCTAATATTTAATAATTTTATACTTCAAATATAAGTAACTATTTAAATAATGACATTTAAATATGATGTTGGATAATATGAATTTGTGTGAGATGACATTAGTTTCTTGTTAACATATTAGTAATTTAATATTATATTTTATGCAAAGAACAATTTGACCCACAAATAAATTTTAACGGATAATTAGAAATATAAATTGATTGATAATAATTACTTGTAAATAACATCAAATTTAAGGAGATTTTATGCAATTTTTCTAATATAAATTATTGTTAACATTATTATAATATTAAAAAATATAAATATTTTAAGATAAAATATATATCCCAATAATTAATTATTGTTATAGTATTAAAAAATATCATAATAATTTTAAAATAATATATATACATATATATTTCCAAAAATTAATCATGATATTTCATAATACGTGTAACAAAAATCCCGAATACTAATAGATGGAGCCACTAATATGGATAGAAACATTAATTTTAGCTATTATGGAAAGTCATCTACTCTCAATAAATTATGATTGATGATTTACTTGGTCTAATGTATTAGGTTAATGAGTTTGATTGGTTCACTCAATTTGTATTATAAAATTTTAAAAATAATAATATTAGTTAATATTATCTAACAATTTTATATCTTAAATTTAAAATTATTATTATCACTTAAGTGACTAATTAAACGATAAAATGTCATAAAAAATTTAAAAAAACATCATCAAATAATATATGTTTATGCTTTAATTGTAACAAAAGTGTATAAATAAGCTTAAAGTTTAATTAAACAATTCCAGTTTTATTATAATATAAGCTAAAAAACGATAAATATAAATAAAATAAAAACGTTGAAAATACTAGATTTTCCGCTGAATAGTTGTTTGACTTCGTCAGTCTTACTGCTACGGTTGAATCGAATAATCGGTTTAAGATTTGCGTCGATCGAATTGAACATGCATGTATAATTGTTTCAGCTCTGATTTTTCATTTCATCACTCTACCACATTAAAATCGAAATAATCTTCATTTGAACTATTTTATCTGCTGAGACTTGTAAGTTTTCTGTACATATTCTCAAACCATCTAACGTCTGATTATACTTTTTACAACATAAGTTACTATCCCAATCATAAAAATACGACTAAGAAACATTAAAAAAATATTATTTGACATTTTTTTAGAATTGCAATAAATATATATTGTTAATATATTAAAAAGATGCGTTTTAGGTTTATTATTAAAAGTAATTTATTTAAGCCTCTAAATTTTAGAATCTAATTGATATAGATAGTTGAACTATTTAATTTTGGCCTAATAATCTGACCATATATCATTAATATTCATTGAATATTTAAAAAAATACCCAAATACAATTTTTACCTTATCGTAGGCAAAACTCCTCTAATGTGAAGTTTGTGCTTTTAAATCTAATACGCATAAATCTAGATCAAATTCTGATATTGAGTCATTTATTAAATATAATGATATCAATATTTACTATATTCAATAGTTTAAACTTTAAACTGATTGTACTAGACGGTTTGACCGGTCTGACTGTTAACTAGATTTAAAAATGACTCTGGTTACAGTATTAACCGAATGAGAATTAAATTGTTTTGAACCAGAGAAAATCTGGTCCGACTGTGTTAAACTCGGTTAAACCAGATTAACACGGGAAGTAAACCGGACGATTCACGTGAAAATAAGAAAAATGGAACACTGCTCTAATACTTTGTTTTACTACGGTCTAAAAAAGATGAAGATATATTACTTCAATATAATTATACATAATTATTATTATATAAAGTTTTACATTTATGTAACTATATATTTATAGATAAAAATTATTAATTATGTACGGAATCACCTGATCAGACTGGACAATTTAACTGTTTAAACCTAATACGAGGCCTCTAGCTCGGATTTCACAACTCATTTTAAAATATATTATTAGTTAAGTAATACTAGAAAGTATGATTTTAATAAATTAAAAATATTATAATAATATCAAGTTTTTTACATATATTAAAAAGGATTGACAAAGGAACGTGGAAACTTTGGAATATAATCTACTTCAATTATTATACCTTGACTAATAATCTTCCTGCGTATAATAATTTTTTTGTAAATAATCATAAAAATCAATAGTATTTTTCCATTTCCTTTGATCATTAGATGCTTCCTTTATGGACATTACTTTAACCCTGAAGGAATAATTGCTATTACTTGAATGGAAATTTAGAAAGCAATGCCACAGGTCAAAGGGCAAATAAATTAAAAGGAGAAATTCATTAAGTCTCTAATGTTTATGTTTTTTATAAATATTAACTATGAACTAGTTTTTATTTTTAAAAATCCCTTAAACTTTACTATTTGATGAAATTGGTTTATGTATAACTATATTATTAGATTACTAATAAGCTAATAATGAAATGTTATTCGACTCACACAATATAACATTGTAAGTTAATCAATGTAAATATCCGGAAAAAATTACTATAAAATACAAAATTGATTGAGAAAAAGATGATAAGTAAATTTTAGAATTAAAAATATTAATATATAGAAGATAAAATTAAATAATAATGATATAACACTCCAGGTTAAAAACTAGGACTTTTTGATTGATATTAATTTAAAATTATGTGTATGGAGGGAGAAATTTCACCTATAGTTAAAATGTAATAAGTAATTAGCAAAAAAAATATTAATGTAGATTATTAACAAAATGCATAAAATATAAGGTAATTTTATAGATTTTTTCTCAAAAATTAACAAATGTGACAGTATGAAAGAGAGAAAGTAGTTTTCACGTAGTCATTATGCTACAGTTATATAAGGCCATCCACTTCACATTGTTTTTCTTGTCAAGGTTCCAAAGAAACACAATTCCACTGTGAAAGAGGAACTTGTTTTAGGACATAAACTTAGTTATATTGCCATCTTCTTGTTTTCTGTGTAAATCACAAACAGAATTCTCAACAAGGAAATTGGTGCTCAGATTGTCAAGGTTGGGGTTACACTATCTGGTTAAATTCCTTTAGTTATCAGTTCATCACCCCACACATATATGTTAGACTATTGATGTTTTAAATTGTGCTCGCATTTATCACAATTGCGGGGAAATAATCCATGCAGCTGTAACTGTGATTATAATATCGTTACATACTCTTAAAACTGCAATATTACGGCAGCAAAACTCTGATATATATATATATATATAAATAAAGTATTTTTCCACATTCTTTAACAACTTGAGACCTTATTTTTTATATGAAGTTGCAAATTTGATGCAGGTTGATATTGGGAAAAGATGAAGGTGGCAAGAATGATGAGGAAACAGGTTATCTTCCTATGGTGTTTTGGAATGGTTTTACAGCTCCACTTTTTGCTTGGTTCCTCTTCTGATCAGGAGAATTCATCATATAGGTTATCCCTAGTCTCTTGCTTCTCTATTTAGTTCTTTGACAATAGTGAGTCACAATAAAATAAAAAGTAAGAAAACATGAGAGAGCATTCAAAAGAAAGACATTATTTATATATATTAAAACATGAACTTTTACGTAATGTTAGTATTTGTAGACCTAAATAAGGGTTGTCGATTTGGAAAGTGTTTTTATAATATCAAAAAACATTAGTCTCTCATCCAAAGGCTAAGTGGATACCTTAACAAGAACTCAAAAAAACAAATAAGTTAAAGTTAATAAATATATTATATTAAAATGTTAATATATCATTAAATTTAATTTGTGCAATTTATTACATACTTACTTTCAGAACATAACATAAGCGGTGAAAGTGCATGCACCAAAAATTCACATTATGCTGTTTATGTAAACACATCACCACTTTCACACTTACATACATTTGTGGAATTATTTGAATGTTTGTGTATTTAGATTTTAGTTATATTTCGCTTTCATACAAATTCCCACCATAGGGTACCAAATACGGTTTTCTAATGGGAATAAGGAGGGGAAAATTAGCACTCCCTAGCACTGTAGCACAGGACTATGCATGCAATAATTGACCTATGTTGTCTCGTTCTTTATTCTTATTTTGGTAGATTCCCCTCTCTTAATTTTTTTTACCTTTCAATATTGTCCTATTTAAATGATAACCTAAGGCTTTGAATTTATTACTGTTACATTTAATTCCCCTGAACTTTATATATTATTTTTTATTGTCCTGAACTTACTTTTATTATTTTTATTGGCCTAAACTTTATTTTATTATTTTTATTATTCAGCATCCTAAAATCCGTATCTGGGCAATCTGCAGTCACCGTGAATTCACAGCATCCTAAGCAGGTGATAGCCAGTTTATATTTAATGAAAAAAATTAATAGAAAAAACATCATTGCTTAGATTTTCTCCTTAAATACTTGTTTATATACAATATATAAACTTCATTGATATCAGATATAAATACATTATATTAAAGTACCCATGCTTCATAATTAATATATATATATATATTAAGTTTTAAACAATTGGTTTATATTTTCAGGTGGTAATTGGCAATGGCATCGTTACTGTCACGTTTGCAAACCCCGAAGGCTATATCCTAGGAATATCATATGCTGGAATTGATGCGTTTAATCCTAATCATAAAAGAACCGATAGAGGGTACCTACCTACTTCATATTTAATCAAACTGAATTTTATGACATAAAAACTGGATCTACTCTATATCCATATAAGTCATGAATTAATTTACATAATCAATGCGCTCTAATATTTCTAGGTACTTTGATGTTGTTTGGAATGAACCGGGAAAACCAGGTATCTTTCAGAGGTATAATGTTTCAACTACTCTCATTATATTTCTGTATTTATACACTTGTTGAAATTAATAACAATCAAACGTAATGTGCCCAAAAATAATAGGTAACTGATAATAACAAGCTAACAAATTGTAAATTAGGGATACTCCTAATAAACTTCCATATGTGTCATTAAACTCCTAATAAACTTCCACGAGTTACCAACCCAATTATAAGTTACAAGAAAAACCAATATATGTTACTATACTATTTCATTGTTAGATAATGCATAGTACTACATAAGTAAATCAAAAAATTGAAAGAGTTTTATTGGTACGAGGTTAAACTCTAAATTGATAATGTCTACGGTTAAAAAAACTATTCTTTGGTTGTTGCAGGATATGACACTTTTGTTGGGGAAAAAACATATACCACTAATTATAAAAGTAATTGCATGCATAATGCACTAACGTCATTCAATGGAGAAACTTATATGATTGAATTGAATCTGTGTACTGCAGAATCGAAGGGACAAAGTTTTCAATCATAGAACAGGATGAGAACAAGGTGGAGGTTTCATTTTCAAGAACATGGACAACTTCTTTGAGAGGCTCAAATGTCCCCATGAGCATAGATAAAAGGTGGATTCAATTGTCTTAATCATTCGTATTAATTTGATATCTAAAAGAAAGAAACTTTTCTTGGTTTTGAACTAATTAACATTATTATTATTTCAAGTATAAATTTATTCTGACATCTTACTAATAGAAGAAAATAAAATTTGCAGGTACATATTGCGAAAAGGCGATTCAGGATTTTATTCATATGTAATATTTGATCGTCCAGAAGGACTACCTGCCGTAGAAGTTTATCAAATTAGATTTGTTTACAAGCTTCATGAAAGGTAATTAATATTTTATATGTTATCACATTGCTATGTATTTGATTAAAAATAATTAATAAAATAATCTAAATAAAAACTATCCCAAATATTGTTGAAAAATATAGCATGCAATGTGTTTTATTAGGATTTAATATATATATATATATATATATATATATAAAATGTAAGTATTTTTTGTACTGTTAACAAATTGTTTATTATTCATATATTACTATTATTTATTTTCAAGGAAAAGTAATATAAATTAATAGTATAAAATTTTACACTAATAACACATATTTTAAATTCTTTTAATTAAGTGATATTGAAACATGGACAAATGATTCATGTTACCTCAAGGCTGTAAGAGGGGATTCTTCTTTCTTTAAAGGATGGGATTTTTATACATTATTTTGTGAAAAAGCAAACGTTAATCAATAACATATAAATGAATAAACAAAATTATCACTTATGTGCATAACTAGATATGTGCAAAATTATACCCACAAGCCTAAACCACTTTTTACAATGTCAATAAATCATTCATCATTAATTTATTAATTACAATTAACTCTCAAATAAAAATAATATAAATTAATGATGAATAATGGATGATAAACTGACAAAAACTGTCAGTATACATATTTTAAACTCGTTTTATTACAGCTTGAGATGAAATTTCACCATAAAAAGGAAAAAACACCAATAGATTAAAAAGTACACATAGGTGAGCTAGTATATATTTTACAAAAAACTTTTTTGTTAAAAGACAAATTTCAACTTATCAACGTATATAAATTTTGTCACACAAATATATAAGTTAAAAGATTAAACCGATTTAAAAAAAAACTAAATATGTAATACTCGCACAATACTTCATATCATATTATTATCTTTTTAATTGTTTAACTCTGACAATACATAAATATATAATTGTTTAACTCTCTCAATATCTTGTCTTAATGCCAATTTGTAATAGGTTCTTGTCTTCTTGTTTTCTTTTTTTTTTCTTTTCCTTTATAATTATTTTTTATTAATATAATTTTCTCAAAAAAAAAGATAAATATATAAAAATTTGCTGCTCTTAGTGCACTAGCTGATGCTTGTAATGTATTCTCGATTAGCTTGGGTTTTGTTGGGCTTTAAACAAAATTATATTATTATATTAAATGTACTACTCTCAAAATAAATATATAAAAATTTCACATATTATATAATTAGTTGATGATATATAAAACCATTCCAAAAATACTCTAGACTAAAAAGAAACTGTTTCTTTGTTTGTCCCTTTGTTAACGAATAAAGGAACAAGGATTTGAGAGGAAATATGCTATACAGATTCAGATTATTTTCAGTACTTTATTGTCCTAGTAATACTATCTAATAGTTACATAAAATGTAAATAGGTAAATTAAAATTAAACTTTTAACATATCTGATTAACCGGTGAAATTGAGAATAAACATACCTACACCAGTTTTTTATTATGTAAAATTGTTCTTTATGTACATTTCTTCTGAGGTTATCCTGAAAGAAAAAAATGGTTAACTAATAATGAAAAACCACTTATGCAGGTTCAACTACATGGCAATATCAGATACTAGGCAAAGGAACATGCCTTCAGAAAGAGAAAGAGAAATGGGTACAAAATTGGATTATCCTGAAGCTGTTCGTATAACCAATGCATCTAACCCAGAATTTATTGGAGAGGTAAAACCCTTTCTGCATGTTCCTCATTTTTCATTTTAGGACTTGTCATTATTAACATTATAGTTATATTTCATGCTTATGATGTGGTTTTATGTGTTTAAACCTTAAAATGCACCTTAATGATTGAATGGTTGTGTTGGACTTAGGTGGACGACAAATACCAATATTCGTGTGAGAACCAAGACAACATTCTTCAAGGTTGGATTACCCACGATTCTAAACAATCAGTGGGTATTTGGATGATAACACCAAGTAATGAGTTCCGCAATGGTGGACCTGTTCATCAAGATCTCACTTCCCATGTTGGCCCAATTTTACTCAACGTAAGTTCATCTTCTCTAGAGAAATTTATTATGCATCCGAATAACATACTAAAGTACTATATATCATTATTTGTAGAGAATAAAATATTTTCTTATACCAGGAGATAACTTATCTCCTCGTAACGTAAGAATTTTATTATTTTAACTATCATATCAATGATATTAAGCAACTTTTGTACGTGTAGATGTTTGTGAGCACACACTATGCTGGAAAGAGCCTAGGCATGACATTTCAACAAGGAGAAACTCATAAAAAGGTTTATGGACCATTTTTTACTTACCTTAACTCTGCTGAAAGTAATGCTAAATACAAAACTCTGTGGTCAGATGCTGTACAACAGGTAATAATTGCCCTTAAGCTTTGATCTTTATCATACACATTATTACTGTTAATGTGTAAGTGACTATGTTATTGGCAACATGCAATTTATTGTTGTTCTTTGATTGATTCAGAAAACCAAAGAAGTCCAAAGTTGGCCTTATGATTTCACTAAATCAAAGGATTTCTTTCCAGCCAAACAAAGGGGTAGAGTAGAAGGAGTTTTAAATATCCAAGATAGGTATATGCTATAAACTAAAATATTTTATGGACATTAGTGACATTACTCAGTATCAAATATGACATTCAGAAGTTGATATGGAAATAATAAAACTCTATAGTTTAATGCTTTGTTTACTCTTAAATTTTATTATTTGGTTTAATTTACTTAAAACCTTTTTTATAATGAATTTGATGTATTAGATCAACCATTTTACATATTGCCTATTACTGCATCTGATTTGCATGCTCTAGGTCAATGCATGAATTTCTCTTGTCATAGAATCACTTTTAGAAACGAGCTTAAGTTCTTTGCTTTACCAGATTCATAACCGAAGGTAGGGCTCAACCTGCTAAGAATGCTTACGTTGGTCTAGCTGTTCCTGGAAATGCAGGATCATGGCAACAAGAAAGCAAGGTACAATTTTAGTTGGAGCCATTTAGACATAGTTTCTTGAACTTTGAATTGCCTTTGATGTAACTAAAAGTGAATTATATGCCATCAACTTGCAGGGTTATCAATTCTGGACTCGAACTGATGGGAATGGACACTTTGAAATAAAAAATATTGTACCTGGAGAATATAATTTGTATGCATGGGTTCCTGGCTTTATTGGTGATTACAAATATGAGAAGACAATTACCATTACACCAGGTAAAACATCTTCAACTCTGTTTCAGAATTGGTTCTTGTATAGAAATTTCTTATTATATGTTATCAAATCAATATTTAACATGTATGGTTTGTCAAATCTAAAATACCTTTACACATGTCAAATATTAATTAAGTACTTATGAATTTTTTCTTGTCTTCTGGGTTTAGATACAAACAAATTATAATTTATTCCATTTGAAATTAATTGTTTGTACCTATAGGAAGAGACCTCAACTTGGATTCGCTCCTATATAGTCCTCCAAGAAATGGTCCTACCCTTTGGGAAATTGGCACTCCAGATCGTTCAGCTGCAGAATTCTATGTACCAGATCCTTACCCAAATCTCTTGAACAACTTATACAAGAATGATACTAAAGACAAGTTAGTCCAAACCCCATTGCTAACAATTGATGCTAGCTTTTATTAATCTTCACACTTTTCCAGGTTTACTAACATACAGTATTTCTGTTGTAAAAGGTTTAGGGAATACGGGTTGTGGGCACGTTACTCTGAAATATATCCCCAAAATGATCTTGTCTTCACTGTTGGTGTTAGTGACTATAAAAAGGATTGGTTTTATGCTCATGTTACCAGGTAACAATTGTTAGTAGAAATGGTTAATTTTCTCAAGTTTTGTTTCTTTTTCCTCTAAACAGCATTGGTTTATGCAGGAAAGTAGAAAACACATACCAGCCAACCATATGGCAGATTGTATTTCAACTTCAAGATAGTGTATCGAACGGAGATTACACACTACACCTGGCTCTAGCATCCGCTAATGGTGCTGAAGTGCAGGTACGTCACTGTTTTGTTAGTCTCCACGGTCATAACACATATCGGTCCTATTTTCCCACAATTGTCTACAAAACAATATCGTAAAACAACTTGAAACATTGATAATCATCGCTAACTTATTTTTGTAATGGGTTATCAGGTTCGGCTCAACGATCCAAATGCTGGTTCGCCGATCTTCACAACAGGGCTAATTGGCGGCGACAATGCCATAGCAAGGCACGGCATACATGGCTTGTACTGGCTGTTTAGCATACCTATTCCTAGCAGTCATTTGGTAAAGGGAAATAACACCATCTATCTGAGGCAAGCAACAGGTAGAAGCCCTTTCGCTGGAGTTATGTATGATTATATCCGCCTAGAAGGTCCTGCAACTCAGGGTGTTTGATGTGCATATATATAACTTGTAATGGGACAATAAGCTCATGTGACTCTGCATTAGGATTATTTTTTCATTCGGCATTTAATCTAAAGTCATAGATAGCATCATCAATACCATTGGCAAGAAAGCATAAATTGTGAAGAAAGAAAATAATAATGCCAGTCAATTGACATCAATATGTATTAGGTTAATATTTCTGTCTTATAGATGAAAGAAGAGAGTGTCTAATGTAATAAAATGTCAAGGCGTGGAATGAAATGAAATTGAAATATGTTTATCCAACAGAATGTGATACATAATGCATATAGAAATCTGAAATCTCCTTGAAAAGTGGTGCTTCATCTTTTGCTGAAATCTGAATCAAGCAAGATTTAAGAGCTTGGTTTCAGTGTATTTCCAATGTCAATCACAAATCGATATTTCACATCTGCTTTGAGGAGACGCTCGATTGCTGTGTTCACATAATCAATAGGAATGACCTCAATTTCAGGTTTGATATTGTGTTTTGCAGCAAAGTCAATCATTTCTTGTGTCTCCTTTAACCCTCCAATGTTACTTCCAGCTATTAACTTTCTCCCTATCAATAATGTAACAATAGTAAGCATTGTAATAATCATTTTAACCTTCACCCATTCTAGGAAATTGGTACAAAAATAATAACGAATGGTAAGATACAAATTATTTCTCTCCATTAATGGTAAATAAACTATGGTGAGTTGCACTTTACTAAGGAAACATTTTTTCATATCCTTACCAAGAAGTAAAGGAAAAACTGGCAACTCTAAAGGCTGTTCTGGTGCACCAACCATTACAAGCTTTCCATGAGACTTCAATAAACTAATCACTGGTAAGAGGGGATGAAATGCAGAAACTGTATCAATAATGCCATCCAAAGTGCCAATTGCAGCCTATAAAAATAGAAAAACATTAGAGAAAAGCATTAGTGAATTCATTATCATTGTCAATTCAAAGAAACATGTATTCACAATGCAAAGGAAATTTACCTGCATTTGATCAGGGTCACGACTTATCAGAAACGAGTCAGCTCCAAGATTTTGTATTGCTTCCTCCTTTTTGTTAGGCGATGTACTAATTACTGTCACCTTAGCTCCAAAGGCTTTGGCAAACTTCACAGCCATATGACCCAACCCACCAAGGCCAACCACGCCGATATGCAAACCGGGCTTGTCTAGTCCAAAATATCTAAGAGGACTATACACTGTGATCCCAGCACAAAGGAGAGGAGCTGCAGCATCAAGAGGCAAGTTATCAGGAATGCTGATCACAAAGTGTTCATCAGCAACCATTGAGTCAGAGTAGCCTCCATATGTGATGGTGCCATCAATATTCTTGGCACTATATGTGAGAATAGAACTTGAACAGTAATTCTCAAGGTTGTCATGACAGCTTTGGCATGAACGGCATGAACCAACCAAGCACCCCACACCAACCTTGTCTCCAACTTTGAACTTTTGTACCTTGCTTCCCACTTCTGTTACTATACCAGCTATCTCATGCCTATATTTAGTAGGCCAAGTAATTAGAATCAAATGAATTAATCCCTGGAATTCTATTTTACAAACAAGAGTCTGTAGCATTGTGAGATACACACAACACATATAGAACATCACAAAAGATCAAATAAAGATTAATATAAAAGTAAAATGAGAGATGTGAAGTAAAATTAGATGCTCATGTATCTTGATTGTTAGAATCAGGATTATTTCATTAATTAAGTCGTATATCAGTGAAGTTAGATATGTTGGATCACACAAGAAGAAAAGAAGAAGATGAATGAAGAAGATGATAGAAGATGAAGTTATGGAATGAAATTGAGGCACTTTCTATTTCTGGAAATTCAGTTAGTTAAGTTGGGTATGCACATCTATTTATAGTAAGATTCCTAACTAACTAAACTACCTCTTTTGAATTACATTCTAACACCCCCCATGATTCAAAACAACACATAATGAAAAATTCCAACTAGATTCCAGCCCTCACATATCACCTAGACAGCAAATCCCTATCATCTTCCTTAAGCATTTGAACCTTTCTATCTTCAAAGCCTTGGTCATGATGTCTGCCAATTGCACCTCTGTTTTGCAGTGAGATAGCTTGATTTTTCCTTCAGCCACTTGTTGTCTAATGTAGTGGTACTTTGTCTCTATATGTTTGCTTCTGCCATGGGAAACCGGATTTCGTGCTAGATCAATGGCTGACTTGCTATCTACCATTAGCTCAACTTCATTGCTTTCTGTCATGCCAATTTCCATCAACACAGATGATAACCAAGATGCTTGACATGCTGCTGAACAGGCAGCTATGTACTCTACCTCACAGGTTGACAAGGCAACAACCTTTTGTTTCTTGGAGCACCAAGATATTGGTGCCCCTGCTATGATGAAAACATATCCCATAGTGCTCTTCCTATCCAAAATGTCTCCACACCAATCCGAATCAGAGTAGGCCATGAGATGTGGTCTGATTCTTTCATCTTCATGAGGAAACACAATGCCAAAATCCATTGTTCCTTTCAGATACCTTAGGACTCTCTTGGCTGCAAGCATGTGAGATTGTTTTGGATTGCTCATGAATCTGCTGGTTACTCCTACACTGAATGAGATTTCTGGTCTGGTATGGCAGATGTATCTCAAGCTTCCTACAATTTGCCTGAAAACAGTTGCATCAGCAGGCTCTTCCTCTTCACAATTTCCTAGCCTTTGATTCAGTTTAGCTGGAGTTTCAGTAGGATTGCAGTTTATCATTTTAAACTTGTTAAGAATCTCCAGCAGGTACTTCTTTTGATGCATGAAAACTCCTTTGTTTGTGTATTGAAATTCCAGACCAAGGAAGTATGCTAGTTTTCCTAGGTCTGTCATTTCAAATTCCCCTTTTAGGCTGCCTTTGAGTTCTTCAATTCCTTTAGAGCAGCTACCTGTTATGAGCAAGTCATCAACATAAAGGCAAATTAGTAGGATATCCTTGTTCTGGTTTGTGGTTTTGGTGTACACCCCATATTCTACTTCACACTTCAGGAAACCAGAGTTGGAAAGGAACTTGTCAATCCTTTTGTCCCAAGCTCTAGGTGCCTGCTTCAAACCATAGAGAGCCTTGTTGAGTCTGAGTACTTTGTGTTCATTTCCTTTGTTGATGAAGCCTGGTGGTTGAGTGACATACACCAATTCCTCTAGAGGGCCATTGAGGAAAGCTGATTTCACATCTAGTTGCCACAAATTCCAGTTTCTCCAGCTAGCTAGTGCAATAATAAGTCTCACTGTCTCTAGCCTAGCTACTGGTGCAAACACTTCAGAGTAATCAAGCCCTTTCTTCTGCATAAACCCTTTGGCTACAAGCCTAGCTTTTGTTTTGCTATGGAGCCATCAGGTCTTAGTTTGACCTTGAAGATCCACTTCACTGATATAGGCTTCTTTTTATCTGGCAGCTCTACTAGTTCCCATGTGTTGTTCTTTTCAATGGACTTGATTTCTTCCAACATGGCTGCTCTCCAAGTGCTACTGGATGCTGCTTCTTCAAAACTTATTGATTCTGCATCAGCAAATAATGCCATGTGTTGTACTATGTCACCCTCTTGGTTCACATCATCATCAGGGTTCATTACATAGTCTGATAGCCAGTGTGGTGGATTTCTTGTTCTTGTTGATCTGTGTCTTTCTTGCTGAGGTGATGTAGTTGTGTCAGCTCTGTCCTCATGCACCATTGATTTATCAGTTTCCCAATCTATTTGTATTTTAGCCAGAGGTGTGTGATTCTCCTGCATACTTTTCCAAGAGTTTGGCTCATCAAAGACAACATCCCTGCTGAATATTATCTGTTTTGTGTCAGGGTTGTATAGTTTGTATGACCCTGTTAAATTGTAGCCCAATAGGATCATAGCCTTAGCCTTGTTGTCAAGCTTTCTTCTCATCTGGTCTGGTACATGTCTATAGCACAAAGATCCAAAGATTCTGAGGTGTTTCACAGAGGGTTTGATACCTGATCATGCTTCTTCAGGGACTTGGTTATCAAGCTTCTTTGTTAGGCACCTATCCAGTATGTATGCTGCAGTAGCAGCAGCTTCTCCCCAATATTCATGAGAGAGTTCCTTACCTCTTAGCATACTTCTAACCATGTTTAAAATGGTTCTGTTTCTTCTCTCTGCTATGCCATTGTGTTGTGGTGTATAAGGAGCAGTCACCTCATGCACAATCCCTTGCTCTTTGCAGAATTCTTCAAACTCTTTTGAAGTGTACTCACCTCCTCCATCAGTTCTTAACACCTTGATGGATTTCTCTGATTGCTTCTCTACTAGAGTCTTGAACTCTTTGAATATTGAGAATGTATCACTCTTGTTCTTTATCAAATACAGCCATAGTTTTCTGCTTAACTCATCAACAAAAGTTACAAAATACATGCTTCCTCCTAGGGAAGGTGTGTCAAGAGGGCCACATACATCAGAGTATATGACATGTAGGAGGTCATTTGCTCTGGCAGGTGTGTGTGCACTGAATGATGTCCTTGATTGTTTGCTTATTTGGCAACTATCACATACTTTGTTAGGGGCTTGGATTAGTGGTAGTCCCTTGACCATTTCTTTTGATCTTAGTAGATTCAGGTCTCTGAAGTTTAGATGTCCTAGCCTTAGGTGCCACAACCAAGATTCTTCTGCTAATGATGTTGCTGCTAGGCATTGAGTCTCAATTGTTCTTAGGCTAACCTGGAAGGTTCTGTTCTGTGCAAGGGGTACTTTCAATACTCTCTTCTTATCTGCATCAAATATTTCTAGGACTCCATGATGCATCTGGACAGAGAATCCTTTTTCTACCAATTGTCCCAAGCTGAGTAGGTTGCTTTTCATGTTTGGTACATATAGCACATCTGATATCATTACATTCTTCCCATCATTTCTGCAAATTAGGACATCACCTGTTCCTTCTGCCTGAATCAATCTGCTATCTGCAAATCTCACATTGCTTTTCCTGCTCTCATCAAAATTCACCAACCAATTTCTATTTCCAGTCATGTGGTTTGAGCATCCTGAGTCTATGTACCACTTGTCATTGCTGTTTGATTCATCATTTGTGGTCATCATCAGTAATACTGGTTCATCATACAGACTTTCAGTGCTTTCCTTCTTGACCAAGTATGCCTCAGTGTGATGCCTTCCTCTTCCTTCTCCATGGCTTGATGTTGTTTGGCATTCACTACTGAAGTGGCCAATTTTGTTACAGTTGAAGCACTTCAACTTCCTCCTATCAACCTTTTTCTTGTTGTTCTGCCATCTCTGATTTTCACCCCTTCTTGTTGCCTGTTCTGCTTGGTCAGCCTCAACCCTTTCTTGATCTGAGGTTTGAGAGAATCTGTGATTGCCTCTTCTTTGTTCTCTACCTCTGCCTCTGCCCCTTTGTCCACCCTTGTTACCATATCCTCCTTTCCTTGAGGTGCATGCTTGTAATGCTTGTTCAGCAGGTTTTTCCAAAGATCTTTCAATAAGTCTTTGTTCATGAGCCTCTAGAGAGCCTTGGAGGTCTACAATTTTCAGTTCCTCTAGGTTCTTGGACTCCTCAATTGCAACAACTATATGGTCAAATCTGGGGCTTAGTGTCCTCAATATCTTCTCCACTATGGCTTGATCTGTCATCTTCTCACCACTGGCTTTCATAACATTAGTGTGGCTAATGATTCGGTTGAAGAATTGTGCAATTTTCTCACTGGATTCCATTTGCATCAACTCATATTGCCTCCTCATGGTTTGCAATCTTACCTTCTTCAATTGTTCTGCACCTTCATTGCTCTTTTCTAGAATATCCCGAGCTTCTTTTGTTGTTCTTGCCTCAGATATCTTTTCAAAGTGTGCTTCATCTACACACTGATGCAGCAAGAACATGGCCTTGCAATCTTTCTTCTTGCTTTTCTTGTACAGATTTCTTTGTGCCTCTGTTGATGAATCTGTTATTGTTGGGAAGCCTTCTTCTACAATTTCGTTCACATCTTGAAATCCCATAATTGCTGACATTTGTATTCTCCACCTGTTCCAGTTCTTCCCGTCGAGGATTGGCAGGTTTGCAGGGAAGCCAGTTTGTCCCATTTGTGCAATTTGTGCAGCAGAAAAAGAATTAGAGAGGAAAGTAGAAGAGTGAAGAAAGAAAGGATAGATGATGGTTGATTGAAGGTTGTTCGTGAGTGTTGTATGGCTCTTGATACCAGTTTGTTGGATCACACAAGAAGAAAAGAAGAAGATGAATGAAGAAGATGAAGTTATGGAATGAAATTGAGGCACTTTCTATTTCTGGAAATTCAGTTAGTTAAGTTGGGTATGCACATCTATTTATAGTAAGATTCCTAACTAACTAAACTATCTCTTTTGAATTACATTTTAACAAGATATACAAATATAATATATTATCATTAATATTGAAGAATCAATAAAAAACCAATAATTTTTTATTAAAAAATTAGTTTTAAATAAAAATTGGCCAATTTAATCAATTTTAATTAATATAATTGCATGAATGATATAATTAGTAGCATTAGGATCAGTTTACTGGTTTACCGGTCGAAACAATCGACACAAACCAATTTTTAGAAAAGTCATTCATTTCATTTGAGCTTAATTACGAGAAGAAAATGAACATATAAAAAATTAATATAACCATCGTTTCCATCTCATATAAGTTTTTTTTAATTTATTTAATACAACAACATTCAAATTTTATTTCACTAAGTTGCATAATACTATAACATAAATCATGTTCATCCACAAAATATTAATTTTAAGTATTTTCTAATCAATTCATCTTCTCTCTTTAGAAATTAGACCAGTTTTCATCATATGAAAATAAACATACAAAAAAGTTTACTAAAAAAAACTCTTAACTTATTTCAAAATACTATATTAGTTAGATAGTTGTATGGTTTACTCATTACTCATAGGTCACGATCCTCTAGAATAGAAGTTACCATCTCCATCTATTATTAGATTCTTCATTATTGGAGAAGGATCTAATTTCCATTTTGACTGGTCCTAGTTGATCAGGACTTAATCCCTTTGTTATTTGTCAATTTTAAATAATTGTTTTATGTTTTTTTGTTACTACCAAAAACCTCATCTTTCTTGGTAAGTAACTAATTGGAACTGCTCTTCAAATAAGTGAAGAGTGATCCAAATCCACTGAGGTAATTTTTTATGTTTAACCCTATTTAATATTTTACTAATTTACGTGAGTAGTGTAAAAAATTAATAATCACATAAGAAGGATATATCTAGTAAAAAAGGAATAAATATTACGAAGGGAGTTAGATGAAAGTATATAAGTAGAAAGCAAACCCAGGTACGATGGGATAAGTGGAAACGGCCCATTCATTCTTGACCATGTGAAGATCAGAGTGACATATTCCACAGTATAACACTTTGAATGCCACATCTTTCTCACCAGTTTCCCTTCTTGAGAATTTGAATGGACTTAGAATACCTGAAGTATCCCTCGCTGCCCATCCAAATGCCTTCTGAGGATGCTCTAATTCTGGTTCTATTGCCATTTCACTCCCTCTCTTCAACTATTGATGTGTGATACTATGTGAATATGAGGATACTAAGTTAAATACCCACTTTATAATTGCTGATATGTGGCGTTATTTGACTTATTTCCATCACATATTAAATTGCATTATTGTTGTTGTTTTTCTTTGGACCGTTAGATTGTTCGGTGCCATAAATATATTGCCACACCACTTTGTCAGAATCAGTTTCATGGGTGCATTTATTTAAGTGGTGTCAGATGTGACCACTTGCTTTGACTAGCATGCAAAAGAGGGTTCACACCTGCATCAATATGTGTTCACATTGCAATATATGTTTATATAAATATTGGATATTTAAATTAGCTAAAAAGGGACAATAAGATATTTATTACGTGGTACTGATATCGATATGACTCATGTGAGTAAGGAAAAATATATGATAGTTTGAGCCATGTGCATAAAAGTTCATAAAATATAATAAAATACAAAATATTCCTTGTACATTACCGAATATAAAATACAAATCATGTGATTATCTTCCACTGACAGTGCTATGTTGATTCCAATGTGAAAAATGCACACCCTAAATAATTTTTTAAAATGTGTCTATTATTTTTGAGAAAAATGTAGAAACATTATTATCATTTTAATGTTTATTATTTATATTTAATTATTTAATGATTCTTCAAAAAAGTAACTCAAATGAATGATGAATAATATGATAATTATATATAAATTTTTACACTAATAATATATCTATATATATATATATATTACCCTCTTATTTATAGGTTTACAAGTTAATTTTTTATTTATAAATGACATGAGATGTTTTTTGAAAAATAAATAATCATTATTGTGTTGAATTATTTTATATTATTATGGATAAGAGATTTAAGAACTTCATGATTATTTCTCTAAGGGAAATACTCACATGTTTTTTTTAATATTTTGTTTCTAGTCAATTTCTTCTCTAGTTTTGATATGACAAAACTAATTGAAATTGCAAACTTTATACAAGTGATATTTATTCAACTGGTTTAATGATGTTTAGATATCACTAAATATAAAGAAGGAAACCTTTACTACAAAGGTAAAAATAAAGATTATATCATACTATAATTCACTAGATTTATGTATCATGAGACAATCATATATCACAGTATAAAAACGAGGGATGCAAATCATATAATTAAAGTGAGAGCAATATATAAAAGAAATATGGTTATGAAGAAAAAGATGAGTTGGAAAGAACTCAAGAAGTAATGAATAAGAAACTTCTATTATTGAAGATGAAAGAAATGAAGAGAATGTGAAGTGTGAATATTGAAAGAGTATCTAAAAATTTACTTTGATTAACTGACCTGTGTTCTATTTATAGAAAGGGGAAAATGGTATCTAGAATATCCATTTTTGTCTGGTCCAGAAAAAACCTAAAAAATTTTAAAATAAAAAAACTAAACATGTTATGTTAATGTTCCTAAATCTAAGTGATTAGGTTAACCAAAATTCAAATTTAAAATTACAAGATTAAACTATTTGTTAAGGTTCCTAAATCTAAGTAATTAGGTTAACCAAAATTCAAGTTTAAAGTAATTGAATTCTGAAAAAAAATGATTTTTTTAGAGTTATTCTAAAAAAATGATTTTTTAGAGTTATTCTAAAAATAATAGTAATAAATAAATAAAACTAAAAAGTGAATGAGTTAAAGATTCGATTGGATTATTGGATAAATTAAAGGTTTGAAAATATTTAATTTGAATCACATCATATCCATTTGATTAAGTTGCATGAATCACCTTGATAATAACTAAATCTTTAAGGATTCAAAAATCAAATTAAGATTGCGATATGGAAATACGCAAATCAAATTAGAAAGTTCATATCAATCTAATTGTGTTGCACAAATCAATTTGATTAGAAAATTAAATCTTTAGAGATTTGGAATCAAATAAATCAAGGTTGCAAATCAATCAAATATGTTAAAAATCGCAATTAGGAAATATGCAAATCAAATTAAGATTGGAAAATTTTATATCAATCTGATTGTATTGCACAAATAATTTTGATTATAATAATTAATCTTTATAGATTTGATTCGATGAAAAATTAAATGTTTAGAGATTTGAAATCAAGTAAATTAAGATTGCAATATGAGAATAAGCAAATCAAATTAAATCAAATCAAACAAATTTCAAATCAATTTGATTATGTTGCAAACCTGATTTATTTCTCTTAACCTCCTCTAATCAATTAATGGGAGATACTCTCCTTATTAAGCACATGTGATAAGTCATAGTCTATAATAGACTGTCTTATTCACCAAAGAAAGAGGGATTCCACACAAAAAAGCACCATCATTCTGCCAAAAAACACAACAGTGAGAAAGGAGAGGGAATTGGCCAAGGAGTGATCTAGTGCATGCAAGGCTACTGACCACTTTGTGCAACCTTCCCTAGATAGTATCTAGACGTCCAGTCCGTGGACTAATCCTTGTAACACCCCAAAAATCATTTCATAATTACTATATTTAATCTCTTAGGTAAAAAATTTATTTTTTCTTTTATGTAATATATAACTTACAAATAATTTTTTTCCATTTTATCTATTCTCTTTTAAGACGTCACATTTTCAAACCTTTGCGGAAATAATTTCTTAATACTTAAAATGTAATTGAACGAAACACAATTCTTTTCTGAATACTACTATTAATCAAATCTTGAATTTGTAATACGTACACCATGATTTACAAAACACAAGGCGAAGTCTATTCTTCGCCCTTAACAAAGACTAAAAATACAAATAAAAATAAAATAATGTTGGGGACGTTGGCATTGCAAAAGTACCCTACACACGTTCCCTATCAAAAGAAAGAAATGAGCTCCTAGATCGGTGGTGCACTAGAAACCTCACTCAGGTCTTCCTCGATCTCCGAGTCTGAAGAGATTTCTATAACCTCGACTGAATCCTCTATGCAAATTAACTCTATACAGCCATTGTCCTCGTCCTCCACCACCTCATTTGCTGCCCAATCCATCGAAGGGTCCGGGGCGTACCCCCTAGGCTCCGATGAAGTAGCCATCCCTACTCCTTTCGTCCCTCTTGGCGTTGAGTCAGTAGATGCGAATCCCGGTTGGGGCCAGGTCCTGACAACCTCTGATATGCCTCGTGCCTCAATTGGTGCGGACACTGGTAGGGTGAACGATGCTTCCCGAACTGCGTAATGTGCTGGGAGATGCAACATAGAGCCATCACATACGAGATCCAATTCCAGGTCGCAGGGACTAGTGTAGGTGTATCTGTTTCCTTCCACACTCCATGCCCCCTCCTAGGACATGGTAAAGTGGTAGCCCCTAATCATTGCCGATCTGTCCATCTAAACATGGATGTATACGAGAACACTAGAAAGAAAGAGATGGAGTAAAACATCTAATGAAAAACTTATCATTGACGTCATGGAATTACACATAATATCACCCTAAGACAAAGAACAAGTACATTTATATCATATGATCATACACACATGTATTAATGATGAATGAAGTATAAAACTTATGATTTTAGAATCAATATCGATAAATACCATGTATGCATGCTATGCATATGCCCACCATCCTTAAACCATTATCCTCCTCATAACTATTCGAAAATAACCGAGAGTACATGTCCTATAACAAGCCAATTTGATCGCACCAAAACTTATTCCTCGCAAGGATATATATATGATCGATATGTTCCAATGGAACTGTCCATATCAGGACGATGTCGTATCAAACACTTTCTGGGAATCCTCTCATCGATCCTGATTGCAAAGAGAGGTTGTCAGAGATCGTCTAGTTTGTGCTATGAGCACTGTCCGATCCAACATAATACCTCATCCAGGAATACACGGGTCTTACCTAGACTCTCCCTCAAGGCTTTGCTGATGAGTCACCGCCATCGCCGTCCCTCTCAAAATCTCGGGGCTCGTTCATCTCCCGTAAATTTCCTCTCCACTACTTTATTATTCATAATGAATATGCACATTAACCGAAGTTAGAAAGTTAAATCTTTTAATCCATCTTTTATAACGATCTGTCCATCAAAAGACATCTCCCATCGAGAATGCTTCTAGTGGGACCCAATCTTAACATTTAAACCACAGAGAATAAACCTCAGCAACACTACGAACCATCGCTGAATCACCCTAGACGGCTCTCACGCCAAGCCTCTTACGGTCTAACGATCTTGCTGCATGGGCATATAATACTTCTCAGCACCATTACGAACCATCGCTGAATCACCCTAGACGACTCTCAAGTCAAGCCTCTTACGGTCAGACGATCTCATTGCGTGGGCATAATATAACACTTGCAAGCCTCGTCCTTAACCATGCAATTCTTTACATACATCACTTTAGATATGGCAACTCTTCTTTGTATCATTTCCAAGAGTTTGATATAATCATTCATCTTTACAATATTTACTTATTGGAAGAACATTATCTCAAATAAAGGTATTTTAGGTTTTATTGAATAGGATTGGAAGTAAATGAATTATTGATGGCAAAAATGTCATTAGACTCTCGCACATGTGAGAGTTATCGTTCAGACAACTTAAGAAGTCTTGTCTGTATTGAGCCCTCTCGCTCAAGCGAGAGCTATCTTGCTCAAACGAGGGAATCACCATTTTTGTAAGGCACTTGTGGCTTAAGCGAGAGTTATCTCGCTTAAGCAAGAAAATAACCAGTTTTCTTTGTGCATATTTCAGCTCATGCGAGAGCTGTCTCACCTAAGCGAGAAAACTCGTTTTCTCTAGACACTTCTCGCTCAAGCGAGAAAAGCCTGAAACTTAGTTAAATTTCTTTTCTCAATGAAAAGTTTTCTCATTTATAACACATGTTTTTAAGCCTTGAATTTAACAATGATCTCATACATATAATTCCTAGAACAGTTATTCGAGCAATATTAAACATGAATAATCATGACATCATCATACATAGTCTAACATAATTTGGCATAAGAAATATTGTTGTACTTAATCCAAACAAAACAGATAATTGATTAAATACAAGTTTTCTTAATACCCAAGACAACTCCAAACTTGTGAGGGAGTTTGGAGGTCCTGAAGCATATTCGGACACCACTGTGTCACGATGTTTTCTCCCTCACCTGAATGTATCGTATAGATTGTTTCCTCGATTCCTGGAGAGCTTAATTCATCGGGTCTCTTCTCGAACTCTTCATCACGCCAAAATCAAAATAACGCTAATTAGGCCACTTTGATAATTACGAAAGTGCAAAGTAGCAAGATAACACTTAGCTTGCCTATGTTTTGATGAAGACAAAAGAATTAGTGAAAGCTTAAAGATAACTCAACAAACTAACATGCTAAAGATTCAAGAGTTTCATGTGTAAACTAGAGTCTTAGATATGTGTCTTAGTTATTGAGTCTAGGTTACGTAAACCTATACGCAAATCTCACAAGTTCTAAAAACTATCATATCGTTTACATGAGGCATGCCATCTAGCTTATTATATGTTCATGCATTAATCATACATGTTATTTGTGTGTCTTAGGCATAACATAATGGTAAAACATGTATAGTTTTTATATAAAAATATGCCAGTTAATCAATTAAATAAGGCTTTAATCGATTAACGTGAAAACAATTTTAATCATTTTCAACAGATAACTGGAAAATATAATTCAGTTATTCTCAACATCCCGTTAATTGATTAACTGGGCATAAAACAACTTTTCTATATAAACTGTGTTTTTACACCATGCTTTATACATTCATTCATTCATTCATTTTTAGAATTGCCAAGGGATTAAAATATCATCCATTGCATGTGATTAAATGTGTTCATCATTCTATCTTTCTTACATGATTCTTTCAATTCTTTTAGAGATTTCTCAGGGTAGAAATTACATATTCTTCATGATTCTGATCTTATACGTGTTCATAATAAGTTGTGACATTGTATAGGGTTTATAGCTTGTTCTTAATTGTAATATTTGAGCTATTTTGTGCTTCATATTACTATGTTTTTGTAACAAGGAAAGTTGTATCTTGGTGTCGTACCACCAATGAGATACAGAGAGTCTTCACCAAGACTTGGAGGTCTTGAGTTTAGAACATACTCTTGGCTGGGGTTGGATCGTAGGAAAGGTTTTCCTAGGAGATTGGTAAGGTCAAACCAAGGTAGGGGTTCTGGGAATTCAAGAAGGTAGCGTTCAAGGTCTTATAACTGGAAGTGTGTATGTAAGATACATTGGCTTCAATTTTAGTAAAGAAAATCTCCCAAGATCGGAATGGGATGACTGAATATAGTTTTGTAGTGGACCGCAAAACGAACCAGTATAAAACCTTGTTGTAGGCTATTTCTTACCCTTATCTCTTTACTGTCTTAAGTTGTTTTTAATTGCCTATTGTAGCTGATAATTTGAATATAGTAACTATGCCATATAAAGATCATTTATGTTCAAATATATCCGCTATATCATTTCTGTATAATCTGTAAGTGGTTGTGTAATTGAGCCATTCAACAACTGTCTGTTAAGTGCGATTTAATCGATTAAGGTAGTCCTTTAATCAATTAACTAGATGATTTTCCATAATAGGGCTTTGGTGTGAATAGCGGTAAGTGAGAACCGCGACACCTATTCAACCCCCCTTCTAGGTGTATTATGTCACTGATGGCTAACAAGTGGTATCAGAGCTAGTATGTCGTGCTAGCTCAATCGTATTCAGGTGATTCTTAAGGGAAAATAAATGGGTTCCACCAACCCCATTGGCGGTGATGGCGCATCCATTAACCGCCCTCCCGTATTCTGTAGCGAAGGATATGCCTAGTGGAAAGCTCACATGAAAATATTTGTAGAGGCCATCGACTCGGATATTTGGGAATCCGTAGTCCATGGGCCCTTCGTTCCACAACATTTAGTGGATGGTGAACCAAAAGATAAATCGAAAAGTCTATGGACCGATGATGAACGAAAAAAGGTTCAATACAACCTACATGCTAAAAACATCATCACATCGACCCTATCCTATGATGAGTTCTTTCGGGTTTCGCAGTGCCAAAATGCGAAATAAATGTGGGACACTTTACAAGTGACTCACGAAGGCACTAGCAAAGTAAAGCATGCCAGGTTAAATGCCCTGACACACGAGTATAAGCTGTTTCGTATGTTACCGAGTGAATCTACTAGTGACATGCAAAAACGATTTACTCATATGGTTAACCATTTAGTTGCTTTAGATGAAAAGTTTACCAAAGGAGAGCTTACTAACAAAGTTTTACACTGTCTTGACAGGAAATGACAACCGAAAGTAACAACTATCATGGAATCTAAGGATCTTGACTCCATTCCTTAGGCAACATTGTTTGAAAAGCTTCAAGAGCACGAAAATGGAGCTTGGACACCTGACTATGCACGAAGAATCAGACCGCAAAAAGAAAAGTATATCGCTCAAGGCAACAACGTCGCAATCTACAGAAGAGAGAGAAGAAGATGAATCTGATTCGGATGTGGATGATGAAACTTTGAGAATTCTTGTACGCAAATTCGGGAAATTCCTAAAGAAATGAGGCTTCAAACGTTTCCAAAAGAAAGAAGCGCGCGAGTCAACCAGAAAAGGCAAAGGCAACAAGGAGCGCTTCACTTGCCATGAATGTGGTAAGCCAGGACATTTGAGGTTTCAATGTCCCACTTACCTCAAGAAGGTTGATTCAGATAAGAGAACTCATCGGGACTTCAAGTCAAAGAAAGCCTATATAGTATGGAATGTACCAGAGGAGGACACGACATCGAGCACGTCAGATGAAGAGGAGACAGCCAAGCTAGCTCAAATTTGAAAGAGGTAAACAACGAGGTATATTCTGACACCTCATCTACTTCATCTGATGATTCTCCTCCTTATGAGGATTTGTATAATGCGTATGTCGAATTTCAAGATGAACTAAAGAAATTATCTAGGATTAGTTGTGATAGAAAAAGAGTAATATTTCTAAATGAACAAAAAATAATTTCATTACAAAAAGAATTAAATGAACTAAAATTGGAAAATGAAACATTAGATCTGGTCTATTCTTATAATGCATGCAATTGCTCTAATGATAATTTATGTCAATCAACTGTCTATGATTCTTGCGAAGATTTAAAAAACGAAAATTTGAGACTTATTGAAAAACTTGCAAAACTCAGAGAGAGTCAAAACATGTTAGATACTATGCTTAGCCAAACTAGAAATGTTGGTGACCATACCGAGCTAGGATATATTCCCCCTACGCGTAGGAGAAGACCATATAGGAGACCTATTAATCGGCCTAATAAGAAAGACCATATAGGAGACCTATTAATTGGCCTAATAAGAAATATTTTAATAAAAAGGTTCCTACATGTTTTTATTGTGGCACTCATGGCCACACTTCTTACTCTTGTTACATTAGAAAATATTGTATACCTAGTGGCGTGTATGTATGGATGAAAAAAGGAGATGACTCCCTAGTTACTAACAGAAAATGACCCAACATAACTTGGATACCTAAAAAAGGCAAGTAATCTATGTTTTGCAGGTATGTATATGAGCACATAGACAATATTGGTATCTTGATAGTGGATGTTCGAGACATATGACAGGAGATAGATCAAAATTCCTAGATCTACCCTTGAAAGAAAAGAGGGTTGTCACGTATGGAGACAACAACAAAGGGAAGACACTTGGCACCGGAACGATTGGCAACTCAAATCAGGCAGTGATCGAAATTGTGTTGTATGTGGAAGGCCTAGAACATAATCTCTTGAGTATCAGCCAACTATGCGATAAATGTAACCCTGTATCTTTTAATTCTGAATGTTGTATTATTCGTGACAATATATCTAATAAAGTTACGTTTGTCGAATATCATATAAATAATATCTATATGGTTAACCTGGAGGATGTCACTACTCTATTTTCAAAATGTTTTATATCTAGAGAGGATGACATTTGGCTTTGGCATAGGCACGTCGCTCATATTCATGTAAAACATCTAGATAAATTGCCTAAAAATAATTTGGTTGATGGGATACTAAAACTTGATTTTAAAACTCAAGAAACTTGTGATACATGTAAAAAATGTAAACAAGTTAAAAACTATTTTGCTAAAAAGAATGTGATATCCACAACAAGACCCTTTGAGCTTCTCCATATGGACTTGTTTGGACCATCACAGGTTATGAGTGTTGTGGTAGCTTTTATGCTTTAGTAATCGTTGACGATTTCTCTAGATTCACATGGACACTATTTCTATCGTCCAAGGGCGATGCTTTCAAGTCTTTCAAAAACCTTGCCAAACAAATCCAAAATTAGTTTACAATCATAAGATAATATATATTCGATCCATCATGGTGACGAATTTGAAAACCATCAATTTGATAAATTTTGTGATAAATATTGTATTATGCTTCAATTCTCAACCCCTCAACAAAATGGAGTTGTTGAGAGGAAGAATCGAGTCTTAGAGGAGCTTGCTAGAACCATGCTAAATGAAAGCAAGGTTCCTAAATATTTTTGGGCTGATGCAGTACATACATCTCGCTATGTGATTAATCGTATACTCTTGAGGCCTACTTTTTCAAAAACTCCTTATGAACTTTTAAAAGGCTGAAAACCTAATATTGTTCATTTTCATACTTTTGGTTGTAAATTTGATTCAAAAGATGATGAGGATATATTTTTAGGGTATTCATTGCATAGTCAAGCATATTAAGTCTTTAATAAATATTCAATGCAAGTAGAAGAGTTTGTGCATGTCCATTTTGACGAATCCTCTCCAAAAGAAAAGAGGAATGTATTTTCTGATGATGTTGCAGGTGCTTTGGAATAAGCATACCCTAAGAACATGGACCAGGACAAAGAAGCAGAAGCAGAGCAAATTGTCCAAGATGAGCATCAGGACTTGCCAATAGCGTGGAAGACCAAGAAGGATCATCCACTCGATAAAGTGATAGGTGATATAACTACAGGGGTGGTAACCCGTAGCTCTTTACGTAACTTTTGTAACTTCGCCGCGTTTGTATCTCAAATCGAGCCTAAGACCATTGATGAGGCCATTGAGGATGTGCATTGAGGTATAGTTATGCAAGAAGAGCTAAACCAGTCCAAGCATAATAATGTATAGGACTTGGTCCCTAAGCCTAAAGAACATGCAGATTGATACTAGATGAGTCTTTCATAATAAATTAGATGAATCTGGCTTGATAATCAGAAATAAAGCTCGCTTAGTGGCCAAAGGCTACAACCAGGAGGAGGGCATCGATTATTATGAGACCTACGCTCATGTAGCCAGATTAGAGGCCATTAAGATGCTTTTATCCTTTGCATTGATTATGAATTTTAAGCTCTTTCAAATGGATGTCAAGAGCGCCTTCTAGAATGGCTACATTCAAGTGGAGGTATATGTAGATCAACCTTCCGACTTTGAAAATTTTAAATATCCGAACCATGTATATAAGCTCAAAAGGCCCTTTATGGCCTGACACAAGCTCCCAGAGCTTGGTATGATAGATTGGGCTCTTTCCTTTTGGAAAAAGGGTTTGTGAGGGGTATGGTTGATACTACCCTCTTTATTCATAGATTAGATAATCATGTGCTATTGTTTCAAATATATGTTGATGATATAATCTTCGGATCTACTAATGACATTCTTTGTAAAGAATTTCTGAGATGATGCAGGGTGAATTTGAGATGTCGATGATGGGTGAGCTGACCTTCTTTCTTGGACTACAAATCAAACAAATGGAAAATGACATCTTCATTCGTTAATTGAAATATTGCAAGGAGTTGCTGAAGAAGTTCGACATGAAAACTGTAAAGAAGCTTCAACATCTATAACGTCCGCTTGCTATCTAGTCAAAGATGAAAAGGGAAAAGCAATCGAGGTAACCAAGTATCATGAGATTATCGGCTCATTATTGTATTTAACTACGAGTCGCCCTGATATTATGTTTAGTGTTTGTATGTGTCCTAGATTTCAAATGTTGCCTAAAGATTCACATTATACTGTTGTGAAACGCATCATGAGATCTATAAATGGAACAACTAATTTGGAATTATGGTATCCTAGGGATGCCTCATTATCCTTGGTAGCTGTGAACATTCATTTTTGTCCGGCCTGCAAAAAGCCCAAAAAACATTTTAAAAAGAAAAAACAATAAATTAACTTCATTTTATTTATTTTGGTATTTTTCGATAAAAGTAATAAAACTGTTTTTATAAACTTTTTATAATTATTTTTGAAATTATTAAATTTATTAAATTAAAGATAGTGATAATATCCTTTTAGAAGCTTCATTTGCAAAAAAATAAAATAAAATAAACAAAATAAAACTAAATTAATGGATTTAAGGTTCCTAAATCTAATTGATTAGGTTAACAAAAAATTGAAAAATAATAAAATAAATCAATGTTGTTAAAGTTCCTAAATCTAAGTGATTAGGTTAACCCAAAATTAAAAAATAATAATAAAATAATATTTTCGAAATACAAATAAATAGAACAATAAATAAAACTATTTTTTGTTGATTTTATATTAATTTTTGGATTTATCAAAGTAAGCAAAAATAATAATAAAGGAAAAACAATATATAGAAGATTCTATTTTCAAGTTTCAAAAAAAAAAAAAATAAAGCAATAAAAGGGAGAATCAAATTTGTTTCATTAAAATCCCTAAATGTATACAATCAGGTTTATCAAATCAAAATTTAAAAAAAAAATAATTATTGGGATTGGTTGGTATAACTTTTACTATAAATAGAGCTAGAATGAACAAAAAAACTACACTATAAATATACTCGAAACACTGAAAACATGGAATATACACTGTAAAGACTGAAAGTACTCTCAAAGAAATATATTAAAAAAAAGCAAAAGTGAAAATATTGAGAAAATGATTTTTTAAATTGGTATGATCTAGTGTGTGCATGCTCATTACCTATCCTGTGCGCTCATTCTCTAGCTAAGTCACAACCATAGGTTTTGCATACTATTCTCGCTGTTAGGTTGACTCGTGTATCAGTCAATCACATGGCGAAAGTGGCACTGTTTCACTGCATCGGGAAGCACCAGATTGCTACACCCGTAGGGATGTGGGATTACATACAGACGGGAGCATGGTTGAACCCGTGCATCCTTCCACTCATCCAACTAAACCATGCCATGCATCCAGGCGCTCCTAGTCCACATCGTCTAGCCACTGGTTTGATGCCACGGGTCCCATGGCCTCCCAAACAATTCACATGCTAATTTTCCCCAAACAGTGCAAATTTCATATTTACTGAGTGCAATCAGGTACACGTTTTTCCTATTTCTTTCATTCTTATTATTACTTTACCATATAATGTTACTCAATGATTAAAAGGTTAATTTGTTTTCTGTAAATAATTCATAAATTATTATTATGTTAACAATAATGACAAATAATAATACCTTTTGCGATAAATAATAAGAAAAAAAGGTAACAAGAAAATCCCTTGTAATAGCTATTAATCAATCCATTTTTCTGACTTTTTATGGTTAATTAAATCTCTTTAATAAATTATGACCAATCAGATTTTTGAATATTTTTTATAATAAAAATAATTATTAGTAAAAATTATAAATAACAAAATTCCTATGGAATAAAATTATTCAATATTATAAATTATTTGTATCAATAAGAATGCAAATAATATCAATTAGTTACTTCGAAAAATATATTTACATGCTATCACTTAGTATAGTAAAATTATTGTAGGAATTAATCAAAGATGGAGAGACAATCATCTTGTAGGCCTCTTTCTTCTCAACTCATCTTCGAAAGGTCACGCTACGTCACTTTCGATTAATTCCCAAAATCAATGAAAAATATCATTTTCATTTAAATTAACAACTAATAAAACACTTTTTCATAAATAAACAAAAATAAATATTTTTTTCAATAAAATTACTCAACCAACAAACATTTTCTACCTAAAGAACTACGTATGCCTTGATTCCCTTAATATGGATACGTAGGGCCGAAGTTAATCTTGTCAGACACAATAATAAAAATAAATAATTTTTTTACTCATAATAATTAATTAATTAATCAGATAATTTAATAAAAAAATAATAATAATAATAAAGTCATATATTTTAATGAAGGGTACCGCTTACAGCGGACGGATATGGTGCTAATACCTTCCCTACCTTATAACCGACTCCCGAACCTGAATATCAAAAATCCAAAAACTCAAGGTAATTGGGCTTAAAAGATTTTTCTACATTTTTAACTATAAAATGTAGTAGCGACCCTAAACAAAGTCGTGCAGCCGAAAATCGGGGCGCGATAGTAGGATATTCCAATTTCGACTTTGCAGGATGTAAGTTGGATTGGAAGAGCACTAGTGAGATAGTTTCTTAGTTGCATGGCACAACAAAAAGCAAGTATGTGTTGCTTTGTCCATCGCCGAAGCAAAATACATTATCGTCAGTGTGTGTTGCGCTCAAATCCTTTGAATGAAGCAACAACTTAAGGACTTTGGACTTAACCTAGAAAAGATTCCTATAAAATGTGATAATACAAGTGCTATAAACCTACCCGAGAATCCCATTTTGTATTCTAGAACCAAACATATTGAAATTAGACATCATTTCTTGCGTGACTATGTACAAAAAGACGATTGTGTGCTTGAATTTGTCGAAACTACTAAGAAATTGGCTGATATTTTCACCAAGCCTCTCTCAAGAGATACTTTCTATGTTCTTCGAAGAGAACTTGGAATCCTTGATAAAAATTATCTTGATTAGAATCGTCTAAAACTTCATTATGTGCTTCGCATGATTAGTGTCTTATATGCTTCAAAATGTATACTTGTTGTGAATGCATTATATTCCTATTATGACTCATGATCTTGTATGATAAGTTGAAAATATATATGTGCTTGAGTAAAAAATGTTTGATATATGTTAGAAATCTATGCATGCTTTTAAAACCCAAAAACCTCTTAATTCTACAAATATGATGACAGTTAATCGATTAACTATATTTCTTAATCGATTAAAATGAGTTCTAGTAGCAAACATCTCATTTTTCACTAAATTTAATCGATTAAGATTCATTTTAATCGATTACATGTGCTCATTTTTCTGAAAATCTAGAAGTTTAACACTGATTAATCGATTAAATACAACTCTTAATCGATTAACGGCAACAGATAAATTAGAACCAGTAGCATTTTTTCCATTTTCTCAAACCCTCTCTTCCCCATTTTCTCTGAAAATCTCAAATGCAACAGAAAAATTCGAAATCTTAGCTTAAAAGAATAATTAAACCAAACCTTTGCCCATTTTGCACCTCAATTCTTCCAATCCTTTTCTCAAATTTTCGAAGAAACCCAATTCCTAATTCCAAACCCTAAGCTTTAGATTTCCTCCCTTATCATTCTTATCCTCTCATTACTCATAGTTTTCAATCAATAATTGAAAAAGGACATTCGAAGAGGTTTAAGACAACTGCTCAACGCACTCCTATACCTCATACTGCTTCATCTTCAAATCCGAACGTGAGGCACGCCAATGGAGATTCCTACTACTCACTCATACTTCAGGAGACCCGAGTGTCCAAGTTTCAGGGAAGGAAACCCACCTACATAAGGTATACTGATCTAACCTAGATGGCGGAACATAATTTTGAGTTTCCACAAGGTATGCAAGCTTAGGGAGCTGTGTTGTTTTTGGAATTAACGGGTAATCTGTACCCCACTTTGATTAGAGAATTTTATGCCAACTTTCATTATAAGGACATCAAGTATTGGTCTATGAGTTCAGGAAATCTATTTGAGATGGATAATGACATTTTTATGAATGTGGGTGGCTTATCCACTACTGGTGTTAGCCTAGGTGATTGTGAATGGCTTAAGGTTTTTGATGTTGCTGAGGTTTACAAATCATGTGTTAGAGGTCCCCATCTGTATGTCCAAGGAGAACTAACTAAAGCTGGTTCATTATCAGTAGAGAATAGATTGCTTCACTATCTGATTGCATATATTTTAGTTCAGAGAAACACTAATCATGCACAACCAACTGTTAATGATATGAAATTCATGTATGTTGTTAAGGAGAATATAATGGTTAATTGGCCTAAGGAAATCCTGAAGGTCATGTATAATATCTCTACATCACAATCCAAGCTGCTGCCTTACAGTATCTTCATATCGAGACTTCTGATAAAGATCACCTTGTTGGTGAAAGCCTTATCCACAAGATGGGTATCTACAAGTATGGAAGTACTTGACAATACTAGGAGGATTAAACTACCGTGGATTTGGATCTATCTGATGATGAGGATCAGACTAGTACAAGTCAACCTAGTGCGGAAACTCAGGGGTAGCCAGCTAGAACTGCGCCACAAGAACCATCCTTTGGATTAGCTCAGTTGGATGCCATGGAGCAAAGGCTGAATAAAAAGGATGGATTTACACTTTCAGTCTTTAAAGGACTCCTACCATACTGATTTGGAACAATTTGAGGAGCGTCAGGTTGCCTACAACGATAACCACTATCAGGCTTTGAGGAGCTTTGTTCAGAACACTGCTGAGGCACAAAATGAGAGGTTTTGTGCAGAATTTGAGAAGCTGAGATTCCTCATCCGGGGTGATAGTAGTCTGTCCATACCTTATGACAGAGATCCTCCTCCGCACCCCTCTATTAGAAGTCCTTAGACCTTAGATTGCCTTAGGTTTAATTCTTCTATATGGCTAATTTTCAGGATTTATGCTGCTTTATAATTTTAAGACATATTTTCTCTATGCTTTTTGGGTTATAACTCTAACTATCTACTATTGCTGCACCATTGTGACTTGATATACATGCATTTGAACTTACATCGTTACTATTTTTGTTTTAATTTGCTTACATAACATTCCTATCTATGTCAAATATAGTATGATTATATGTTTAATGGTTCTTGATCATGTTTGGTTATATGTATCTATTATGTTTAATTGAGCCAGTTGTTTGAATGCTATAATATAAACGCTTGATCATTTCATGCTTGATTAGTTCATTTATAACCTTTCATGCCATTAAATCTGTCACATTGATGTATTCTATTGTTTTAATCGATTAACCAACTATCTTAATCGACTAAATGCTAATCAATGTGTGCACATGTTCAATTTTTTCATCAACTGGTTGATTAATTACATTCCCAATATTAATTGACTAATTATAGTTTGAGTTCACTTCACATATCTTCTTACTTTTGACCAAAATTTCATTTAGTTTATCTTTTTGATAACATCAAAAGGGGGAGAAATGTTGTTTTGTTGTATGATATGTGCAGGTTGTAAAATAAAATTCAGCTTTCGTTGTCTAGCTATGCGCTTTAACTTTGAAATCAACAACCATACATTTTGTTACCATCTTTGAGCTATGCGTCAAAACGAAATTTGGTGTTGAGTTTGTCATCATCAAAAGGGGAGATTGAAAGTGCAAAGTGTCAAGATAACACTTAGTTTGCTTATGTTTTGATGAAGACAAAGGAATTAGTGAAAGCTTAAAGATAACTCAACAAATCAACATGCCAAAGATTCAAGAGCTTCATGACTAAACTAGAGTCTTAGATATGTGTCTAAGTTATTGAGTCTAGGTTAGGTAAACCTAGATACAAATCTCACAAGTTCTAAAAACTATCATATCATTTACATGAGACATGTCATCTAGCTTATTATTGTTCATGCATTAATCATACATGTTATTTGTGCATCTTAGGCATACCATAATGGTAAAACATGTATAGTTGATAAGCATAACATATTGGTAGTTAACCATTTAATATCTTAACTGAAAATATGACAGTTAATCGATTAAGTAAGGCTTTAATTGATTAAAGTGAAAACAATTTTAATCAGTTTCAACAGATAAGTGAAAAACATAATTCAGTTATTCTAAACAGCTCGTTAATCGATTAACAAGACACTTAATCGATTAACTGAGCATAAAATAGCTTTTTTATATAAATTATGTTTTTACACCATGCTTTACTGTTTTAAGTTGTTTTTAATTGCCTATTGTAGCTGGTAATTTGAATATAGTAACTCTGTCATATAAAGATTATTTATGTTCAAATATATCTGTTATATCATTTTTGTATAATCTGTAAGTGGTTGTGTAATTGAGCCACTCAACAACTGTCTGTTAAGTGCGATTTAATCGATTAAGGCAATCCTTTAATCAATTAACTGGGTGATTTTCTATAATAGGGCTTTGGTGCGAATAGCGGTAAGTGGAAACCGCGACACCTATTCAACCCTCATCTAGGTGTATTTTGTCACTGATACCTAACAAATTATTATTCTTACGAAATAACATTTTATGCGAATATAAAACTTCTGATCCAAATTGAACCTAATCACTTTCATCCCTCCGATTCAAGGTTAGGTGTTTCTTGAATCATCATTTATCATTGAAAGTCTTTCAACATAAGGACACTTTCTTTAGACATATAACATAATTATATCATAATTTGTGGATATACACTAGGTTAATTCCGAGGAAAGAGAGGTGAGTCGTAAAGACACACTTAAATACCAAGTCTTTCTTTAGACATAACTTTTCTAGACATGTATTTCCACTTCATTACATTTTACCGGTAATAATAACTATTCATAAAACTTATCTTTTGCAAGTAAAACATTTTTATTAAGATTAACCTTTTTAAGTAAGATTATTAAGTTTGACTTATCATTGTAATGTTAGCCAACTTAAACAAAATCAATACTTTTAAATCAAGACTTTTAAGTCAATCTTACCAGTTTAAAGTAAGCTAACTTAACCAAGATCAACACTTTTATATCATTTTTCTATCTAAGACTTCGTAACACTTTAGGTTTATAAAGTCAAGACTTTTTAGGTCAATCTCCTCATTTAAAGTATGCTACTAAAGAAAGCACTACTAATTTTATGATCATCTCAACACCTCCAAATTGTAGGATAACCTCAAGGGTTAATAGGTATTGATTTCATAGTCATGAACTATAAATCATAAGTTAACACTTTTACTACTTTACTATCTAAAACTTCATAAAACTATAAGTTTATGAAGTCAAGACTTTAATAAATCATCTTTTATCCCAAATCATTACTTTAACTTGGAAATCAAAGAACAACATATGCTAAACAACCTTTTACCCATAATACCTTTTAAAAATGAAATTTTTTCAGCAAAAATTCATAAACATTTTGAACTTTCAAGAATAAACATAAATTTTTCCTATACACAATGAAGATTCCTTTGATGTTCAAATCATAACCTTTAAACACATTCAAATACTAACAATAAAAGTAATAAAACTTGCCAATCGCATGGAAGACCAAGAAGGATCATCCACTCGATAAAGTGATAGGTGATATAACTACAGGGGTGGTAACCCGTAGCTCTTTACGTAACTTTTGTAACTTCACCGCGTTTGTATCTCAAATCGAGCCTAAGACCATTGATGAGGCCATTGAGGATGTGCATTGAGGTATAGTTATGCAAGAAGAGCTAAACCAGTCCAAGCATAATAATGTATAGGACTTGGTCCCTAAGCCTAAAGAACATGCAGATTGATACTAGATGAGTCTTTCATAATAAATTAGATGAATCTGGCTTGATAATCAGAAATAAAGCTCGCTTAGTGGCCAAAGGCTACAACCAGGAGGAGGGCATCGATTATTATGAGACCTACGCTCATGTAGCCAGATTAGAGGCCATTAAGATGCTTTTATCCTTTGCATTGATTATGAATTTTAAGCTCTTTCAAATGGATGTCAAGAGCGCCTTCTAGAATGGCTACATTCAAGTGGAGGTATATGTAGATCAACCTTCCGACTTTGAAAATTTTAAATATCCGAACCATGTATATAAGCTCAAAAGGCCCTTTATGGCCTGACACAAGCTCCCAGAGCTTGGTATGATAGATTGGGCTCTTTCCTTTTGGAAAAAGGGTTTGTGAGGGGTATGGTTGATACTACCCTCTTTATTCATAGATTAGATAATCATGTGCTATTGTTTCAAATATATGTTGATGATATAATCTTCGGATCTACTAATGACATTCTTTGTAAAGAATTTCTGAGATGATGCAGGGTGAATTTGAGATGTCGATGATGGGTGAGCTGACCTTCTTTCTTGGACTACAAATCAAACAAATGGAAAATGACATCTTCATTCGTTAATTGAAATATTGCAAGGAGTTGCTGAAGAAGTTCGACATGAAAACTGTAAAGAAGCTTCAACATCTATAACGTCCGCTTGCTATCTAGTCAAAGATGAAAAGGGAAAAGCAATCGAGGTAACCAAGTATCATGAGATTATCGGCTCATTATTGTATTTAACTACGAGTCGCCCCGATATTATGTTTAGTGTTTGTATGTGTCCTAGATTTCAAATGTTGCCTAAAGATTCACATTATACTGTTGTGAAACGCATCATGAGATCTATAAATGGAACAACTAATTTGGAATTATGGTATCCTAGGGATGCCTCATTATCCTTGGTAGCTGTGAACATTCATTTTTGTCCGGCCTGCAAAAAGCCCAAAAAACATTTTAAAAAGAAAAAACAATAAATTAACTTCATTTTATTTATTTTGGTATTTTTCGATAAAAGTAATAAAACTGTTTTTATAAACTTTTTATAATTATTTTTGAAATTATTAAATTTATTAAATTAAAGATAGTGATAATATCCTTTTAGAAGCTTCATTTGCAAAAAAATAAAATAAAATAAACAAAATAAAACTAAATTAATGGATTTAAGGTTCCTAAATCTAATTGATTAGGTTAACAAAAAATTGAAAAATAATAAAATAAATCAATGTTGTTAAAGTTCCTAAATCTAAGTGATTAGGTTAACCCAAAATTAAAAAATAATAATAAAATAATATTTTCGAAATACAAATAAATAGAACAATAAATAAAACTATTTTTTGTTGATTTTATATTAATTTTTGGATTTATCAAAGTAAGCAAAAATAATAATAAAGGAAAAACAATATATAGAAGATTCTATTTTCAAGTTTCAAAAAAAAAAAAAATAAAGCAATAAAAGGGAGAATCAAATTTGTTTCATTAAAATCCCTAAATGTATACAATCAGGTTTATCAAATCAAAATTTTAAAAAAAATAATTATTGGGATTGGTTGGTATAACTTTTACTATAAATAGAGCTAGAATGAACAAAAAAACTACACTATAAATATACTCGAAACACTGAAAACATGGAATATAGACTGTAAAGACTGAAAGTACTCTCAAAGAAATATATTAAAAAAAAAGCAAAAGTGAAAATATTGAGAAAAGGATTTTTTAAATTGGTATGATCTAGTGTGTGCATGCTCATTACCTATCCTGTGCGCTCATTCTCTAGCTAAGTCACAACCATAGGTTTTGCATACTATTCTCGCTGTTAGGTTGACTCGTGTATCAGTCAATCACATGGCGAAAGTGGCACTGTTTCACTGCATCGGGAAGCACCAGATTGCTACACCCGTAGGGATGTGGGATTACATACAGACGGGAGCATGGTTGAACCCGTGCATCCTTCCACTCATCCAACTAAACCATGCCATGCATCCAGGCGCTCCTAGTCCACATCGTCTAGCCACTGGTTTGATGCCACGGGTCCCATGGCCTCCCAAACAATTCACATGCTAATTTTCCCCAAACAGTGCAAATTTCATATTTACTGAGTGCAATCAGGTACACGTTTTTCCTATTTCTTTCATTCTTATTATTACTTTACCATATAATGTTACTCAATGATTAAAAGGTTAATTTGTTTTCTGTAAATAATTCATAAATTATTATTATGTTAACAATAATGACAAATAATAATACCTTTTGCGATAAATAATAAGAAAAAAAGGTAACAAGAAAATCCCTTGTAAATAGCTATTAATCAATCCATTTTTCTGACTTTTGATGGTTAATTAAATCTCTTTAATAAATTATGACCAATCAGATTTTTGAATATTTTTTATAATAAAAATAATTATTAGTAAAAATTATAAATAACAAAATTCCTATGGAATAAAATTATTCAATATTATAAATTATTTGTATCAATAAGAATGCAAATAATATCAATTAGTTACTTCGAAAAATATATTTACATGCTATCACTTAGTATAGTAAAATTATTGTAGGAATTAATCAAAGATGGAGAGACAGTCATCTTGTAGGCCTCTTTTTTCTCAACTCATCTTCGAAAGGTCACGCTACGTCACTTTCGATTAATTCCCAAAATCAATGAAAAATATCATTTTCATTTAAATTAACAACTAATCAAAACACTTTTTCATAAATAAACAAAAATAAATATTTTTTTCAATAAAATTACTCAACTAACAAATATTTTCTACCTAAAGAACTACGTATGCCTTGATTCCCTTAATATGGATACGTAGGGCCGAGGTCAATCTTGTTAGACACAATAATAAAAATAAATAATTTTTTTACTCATAATAATTAATTAATTAATCAGATAATTTAATAAAAAAATAATAATAATAATAAAGTCATATATTTTAATGAAGGGTACCGCTTACAGCGGATGGGTAGGGTGCTAATATCTTCCCTATAAGGGTGGAAACAGGCCAGGCCGCCTATCAGGGGCCTATAACAGGCTAGGCCAGGCCAGGTTTTTTTCATTAACAGGCCAGACTCAGGCTTTCTAAAAAGCCTATTTCGCTTAACAGGCCAGGCTTTAGGCCACCTAAAAGGCCTATTAAGCCTAACAGGCCGGCCTATTTAGTTATATTATATATGAATGTTGAATTTATACTATTTTAATATAAATAATATTATTATATATGTAATATTAATATAAAAATGTATACAAAAATATAATTTAATTATTAGAATTAGATGGGCCTAACTAAAAGTAGGCCTATAAGCCCATTTAAATGTAGACATAGTAGCCTATTTCATGACCATATAGTATAATAGGTCTTTAAACAGGCTAACAGGCCAAACCAGGCTTTTAAACAGGCCAGACTCAGGCTTTGAATTTTTTTTAAACAGGCTAACAGGCCAGGCCCAGGCTCCTATATGCTATATAGGTTGGGCCTGTTTAAGGCAAAGCCTGGCCTGGCCTGTTTCCACCCTTACTTCCCTACCTTATAACCGATTCCCGAACCTGAATATCAAAAATCCAACGGGGTGTCTATTTTGACTAAAATAATATTTCAAAGCCAACGACAAAATTAGAATTTGACTCCGAGTTACGGAACTCAAAAACTGAGTGAAAACTCGATAAAATGACCCGAAATCATCTCGGAAACTTTTATTCTCCAAATATCTTGAAAAAAATAGGGAAAGCGAGAATATTATAATACAAGACTTAAACTTAACTAGGGTTTAGACTAAAACATTAGTAATTAATTTTATAACTAATTCATTAACAACTAATTACTTAATTAAACATGCTCGGAAAAACACGGTGTTAAAATCCTCCCCAACTTATAAGACTTTTGTCCTCGAAAATTAAACATACCTTCTAAGAAAACATATGGGGAAATGATTCCTTCATGCCACTTTTGACCTCCCAAGTAGCATCTTATCCATTTGCTTGACTCCAAATCACCTTAAATAAGGCGATTTCCTTGCCTCGCAGAGTTTTCACACTCCGATCGGCAATTCTCAACGGCCAAGTCTCGAAAGTGAGATTATCTTTGAGCTGATTTGAGTCGGGTTCAATGACATGTGACGGGTCACTAATGTATTTTCTGAGTTGGTGCACATGGAAGTCATTATGTAGGTTTGACAAAAAATGGGGCATTACTATTTGGTAAGCTATCGGTCCGACTTTTCTAATGATTTGGTATGGCCCTATGAAACTAGGGATAAGCTTACGAGATTTAAGCACTCTACCAATGCCAGTTGTTGGAACCACCCTCATAAACACACAATCTCCTTCTTCAAAGCTCAGAATGGTTCTTCTCCTGTCATAATAACTCTTCTATCTACTCTGTGCAGTTTTCATGTTTTCCCTTATCATTCTAATTTTCTCCGTCGTCTGTTGAACCACATCGGGTCCTAACACTAGATTTTCTCCCACCTCAAACCAACATAAGGGTGTTCTACACTTTCTGCCATAGAGAGCTTCGTATGTCGCCATTCTGATACTGGAATGAAAACTATTGTTGTAGGTGAACTCAATCAAATGTAGATAGTCAGTCCAGCTTCCCAAATACTCCAACACGCAAGCTCTGAGAAGAAATAAAAACATATTTTTTTGAGCAAATAAATAATATTTTTTTGGATAAATATCAATAACTAAAAATCAACAAAAATAGCAATAAAGTAACAACTTTTTTTCTTAAAACACTTTATTTTTTATTTTTCTTTCTAATTTCATAATCACATTACTAAAAAAACGTTTGTAGTAAAATTATATTTAATAAAGTTGACATTTTTTTTATATTAATAAAACATGACAATAAATACTTTTCAAAGTATAAAATAATTTTGAGAATTAATCAAAGATGGAGATAAGGTCATCCTGAAGGTCTCTTTCTTCTCAAATCATCTTCGAAAGGTCGCGCTACGCCGCTTCTTTTCAACCGATTAAATCTCAAAATCAATTAAATTCTATTTTCTTAATAAATAAGTGACAAAAATTAACCAAATAATTTTTTTATCACCAATAAATTAACATGCAAAATTAATATTTTTGACTAAAAAATACAATTTCCTTAATTAAAATACACTCAACCAACAAACCTTTTTCTACCTAAAGAACTACGTAAGCCTTGACTCTCTTAATAGGGATATGTGTGACCAAGGTCAATCTTGCCAGACACAATAATAAAAATAAATAAATGTGTCCCCTTTAATAATTAATTAACCATATAATTTAATAATAAAGTCATATATTTTAGTGAAGGGTACCGCCTAAGGCGGGCAGGTAGGGTGCTAATACCTTCCATACCTTGTAACAGACTCCCAAACCTGGATATCAAAAATCTAAAAGCCCAAGATAATTGGGCTTTAAAGATTTTTCTACATTTTTAACTACAAAATGTAGTGGCGACTCTAAATATAGTCGTGCAGCCGAAAATCGGGGCGCGACACTAACAAAACTAATTATATACATGTGCAAAATAAAGAATCCGAGAAGCTGAGTTAGGTGGTATGATGTTGTTTGAAATCTGGTGCAACTTGGTTTAGGCTTGGTGAAATGAGGATACAATGTTTGGACTGAGTTGGCCCAAATGCAGAGTGATCCTGGCCTTGCCCTAGTACTGAACTGTCTTGGCCTTGGCCAGGTGGGTGATTGTCTTGGCCTTGGCTTGGTGTGTGACTATGTTGGCCTTGGCCTAGTGCGGAATTGTGTTGGCCTTGGCCTGGTGCAGGATGGCTTTGGCCTTGGCATGGTTCGAAGTTGGCTTGGCCTTGAGCAGAATTGTCTTGGCCTTGTGATATATTGGCCTTGTGATATATAGTCCTTAGGCCCTAGAGCTTTGGTAATACATCAGCTAGTTGCATGTGGCTAGGCACATGCATGATCTTGATGTCTCCATTGGCAAAATGTTCTCTAACTGTGTGATAATCAGGCTCTATATGCTTGGTTCTTTCATGAAAAACAGGGTTAGACACAATATATATACCAGATTGATTATCACAATAAAGTAAAGCAACTTTGGAAAATGAGTGTTGTAAATCCTCAAGGAGATAATTGAGCCATGTTATCTCACAAGTTGTAAGTGCAATGCCTCTGTATTCTACCTTACAAGAGCTTCTTGAGACATTATTTTGTTTCTTAGACTTCCAAGACATAAGAGAGTTACCTGGATATATGCAATAACCTGAAACAGACCTTCTCGTGTCAGGGCATGATGCTCAATCACTATCACTGTAGGCTTTTAGTTGAACAAAGGAGTTCCTTGGGAAGAATAGACCAAGAGCAGGGGATCCTTTGATATACCTTAGAATTTTAACAACTGATTGATATTGTAGATTTGTTGGTAATGCCATGAATTGTGCCAATTGGTTAACAGAAAAGGTAAGATCAAGCCTAGTATTGGTGAGATATATAAGTCTCCCTACATGTCTTCTATAAGCAGCCACATCAGAATAATTGCCACTATCATCTTGGTGTAGGTGAGTTCCATGGGTTATAGGTGTTGATGCAGGTTTGCATCCCATCATTCTTGTATCAGAAAGAATTTCCAAAGCATATTTCCTTTGGTTCATTGAGATGCCAGACTGATTTCTAGCAATCTCAAAACCAAGGAAGAATTTCAAATTGCCTAACTCATTAATTTTAAAAGCTTCATTCATCATGGTTCTAATATGGTTGGTTTCATCCAAATTATTGCCTGATAGGATGATATCATCAACATACACAAGTATTATGGTGAGAGAGGTGGTAGAGGTCTATTTAATAAATAGGGAATGATCACCTTTGCACTTCTTATATCCATATTTGATTAAGAAATTAGATAATTTGGAGAACCACTGCCTACTAGCTTGCTTGAGGCCATATAGAGATTTTTCTAATTTACATACATATGTAGGATTGGAAATGTGCGTGCCAGGTGGAGGATTCATATAGACTTTCTCAATAAGATCTCTATGGAGGAAAGAAATGTTGACATCCAATTGCTTAAGATGTCAGTTGTGTATAAAGGATAAGGCAAGGAGTAGCCTAACTATGCTTATCTTAGCTATAGGAGAAAAGGTTTCTATATAGTCAATTCATTCTGTTTGTGTGTACCCTTTGGCAACAAGTCTGGCTTGTATCTCTCAATACTTCCATCAGATTTATATTTGATTTTGAAGACTCATTTACATCCTATAGCTATTTTATCTTTGGGTAAAGGGGTAATGTAACACCGTGTTTTTCCGAGCACGTTTAATTAAGTAATTAGTTGTTAATGAATTAATTATAGAAATTAATCATTAATGTTTTATGTCAAACCTCTGTTGAGTTTTAGTCTTGTATTATAATATTCTTGCTTTCCCTATTTTTTCAATATTTTTGGAGGATAAAAGTTTCTGAGACAATTTCGGGTCATTTTATCGAGTTTTCGCCCAGTTTTTGAGTTATGTAATTCAGAATCGAATTCCGATTTTTTTGTTGGTTTCGAAATATTTTTTCTAGTCAAATAGACATCAATTTTGTCCGTAACTCATCTCTAGGTATTTTTCACCACGAAATTCAAGTTTCGACGTTTCAGGCAAAAAACCTAAATCGGTAGATCGTATATTTCCGGACGAAGTTACCCGGTAATACTCGGGCACGACTTTAATGGTGAAATCATGTCACATCAATCAAGTCAGAGTATTAATCACATCATGGGCAAATGGCTTATCAAACAAGCAAAGTCAAAGCTTCCATAATCCCCTAAATCACTCACCAAATCTCCTCACTCCACCACCGTTAGACACATCACCTAAACTAGCCTAAAGCTAGATTGAGAGAGGGTGAGGCTCTCCTATAAATACCTCACTCCATCCTCTCATTTTTACACTAATTCTCCTAAAGAAAGTTAATGTATTATTTCTCTTTTTCCCTTCTCCATTTTTCTCCACATACACCATGAGAAAATCATGATATCTTAGTATGTTATTCATGAAGTTGAGTTTATGTTTGTTTTCTTTAAATATTTTGTAAGTCATGACTAAAGGGCATGACTAAAGGGGGTGATAATGAAATCATATGAATCTTTGTGTAGTTTTTGACTTATGTAAAACTTAAAAATATTTTCTTGTTCTTAGATGGAAAAACTGTATCTTTGGAGAAGATTAGATGAGTTTATTTGCTTTAGAAATATTGGAAATTATTGTTAGTATTTGAATGTGTTTAAAGGTGATGATTTGAACATCAAATGAACCTTTATTGTGTTTAAGAAAAGTTTATGTATATTCTTGAAAGTTCAAAATGTTTATGAGTTTTGTTGACAAAAATCATTTTTAAAAGGTATTATGTGTAAAAGGTTGTTTAGCATATATTATTCTTTGTTATCCAAGTTAAAGTAATGATTTGGGATAAAATGTGATTTATTAAAGTCTTGACTTCATAAACTTAAAGTGTTATGAAGTTTTAGATAGTAAGGTAGTAAAATTGTTAACTTATGATTTATAGTTCATGACTATGAAATCAACACCTATTAACCCTTGAGGTTATCCTAAAATTTGGAGGTCTTGAAATGATCATGAAATTAATTGTGTTTTCTTTAGTAGAATACTTTAAATGAGGAGATTGACCTAAAAAGTCTTGACTTTATAAACCTAAAGTGTTATGAAGTCTTAGATAGAAAAATGATTTAAAAGTGTTGATCTTGGTTAAGTTAGCTTACTTTAAAGTGGTAAGATTGACTTAAAAAGTCTTGATTTAGAAGTATTGATTTTGTTTAAGTTGACTTACTTTAAAATGGTTAGTTTAGCTTAATAATCTTACTTAAAATGGTTAATCTTAATAAAAATGTTTTACTTGCAAAAGATAAGTTTTATGAATAGTTATCATTACCGGAAAAATGTAATGAAGTGGAAATACATGTCTAGAAAAGTTTTGTCTAAAGAAACACTTGGTACTTAAGTGTGTCTTTACGACCCACCTCTATTTCCTGGAAACTAACCTGGTGTATATCCACAGATTATGACATAACTACATTATAAGTTTTATTCAAACTTTACTTTAGAAAGTGTCATTGTGTTATAAGACTTTCAATGATAAATGATGATTCAAGAAATACATAACCTTGAATCGGATGGATGAAAGCGATTAAGTTTATTTTAGATTGGAAGTTTTATTTTCACGTAAAATGTTATTTTGTAAGAATAATAATTATCAAAGTGACCTAATTGGCGTTATTTTGATTTAGGCGTGATGAAGAGTTCAAGAAGAGACCCGATGAATTAAGCTCATATGGAATCAAGGAAACAATCTACACGACACACTCAGGTGAGGGAGAAATCATCGTGACACGGTGGTTTCCGAATATGCTTTAGGACCTTCAAACTCCCTCACAAGTTTGGAGTTATCTTGGGTATTAAGAAAGCTTGTACTTAATCAATTGTCTGTTTTGTTTGGATTAAGTACAACAATATTTCTTATGCCGAATTATGTTAGGTTATGTTTATGTATGAAGATGCCATGATTATTCCTGTTTAATATTGCTTGAATAACTATTCTAAGAATTATATGTATGAGATAATTGTTAAATTCAAAGCTTAAAAACATGTGTTATAAATGACTTTTCATTGAGAAAATAAATTTAACTCAATTTTAGGCTTTTCTCGCTTGAGTGAGAAATGTACAGAGAAAATGGCTTTTCTCGCTAGGGCAAGACAACTCTCGCCTGAGCTTAAATATGCACAAAGAAAACTGGTTGTTTTCTTTCTTAAGCGAGACAGCTCTCGCTTGAGCCACGGGTGCCTTATAAAAATGGTGATTCCCTCGCTTGAGCAAGACAGCTCTCGCTTGAGCGAGAGGGCTCCATACAGATAAGACTTCTTAAGTCATCTGAAGGATAACTCTCACATGTGCCAGAGAGTAATTGGATTTTTTCCATCAAGAATTCATTCACTTCCAATCCTACTCAATAAAACCTAAAACACATTTATTGGAGATAATGTTCTTTCAATAAGTAAATGTTGTAAAGATGAATAATTACATGAAATTCTTGGAAATGATACAAAGAAGAGTTGTCATACCTAAAGTGATGTGTGTAAAGAATTGCATGGTTAAGGACGAGGCCCGCAAGTGTTATATTATGCCCACGCAGCAAGATCATATGACCGTAAGAGGCTTGGCTTGAAAGACGTCGAGGGTGATTCAACGATGGTTTGTAGTGGTGCTGAGAAGTATTATATGCCCATGCAGCGAGATAATATGACCGTAAGAGGCTTGACTTGAGATCCGTCCAGGGTGATTCAGCGATGGTTCGTAGTGGTGCTGAGGTTTATTCTCTGTGCTTTAAATGTTAAGATCGGGTCCCACTAGAAGCATTTCTGATGGGAGATGTCTTAAGATGGGCATATCATTATAAAAGATGGATTAAAACATTTAATTTGCTAACTTCAGTTAGAGTACATATTCATTCTGAATAATGAAGTAGTCGAGAGGAAATTTACGGGAGATGAACGAGCCCCAAGGTGTTGAGAGGGATGGCGATGGTGGTGATTCGTCAGCAAAGTCTTGAGGGAGAGTCTAGGTGAGAAGAGTCCCGTGTATTCCTGGATGAGGTATTCTATTGGATTGGAACAAACCGATCATATATATATCCTTGTGAGGAATAAGTTTTGGAGCGATCAAATTGGCTTATTATGGGTGTGAAGAAGATGTTTGCTCCTGACCTTGGTACAGTTTTGATGAAGACACCAACATCACCAAAAAGAAGAAAATGATGAATACTTATGAAGACAAAGAAGAATAAAGCTTCAAGAAAAATTAGATTAAGTCTCTATAGGTACTTCTATCCTAAAACTCATTGTTATGCAAAGTAGTAATGCTCAAACCATTTTTAAAGAATAATGAAACACTTTAAAAATACTTAAAACATTTTTTTGAAATAATGTGTAACGGGTTACTTCATTCAAGTAACAAGTTACATGTGAGAGAAAAAGAGTTATCCAACTTAAAACTATTCAGAGTAATTACTGCCTTTGAGTAACAAATTACCAGTTTTATAGAATTTGAGTATCCGGTTACCCAAATGGTGTAATCGATTACTCTAATTCGTTTTTAAATAATTAGTGGACAGTATGTTTGGGTAATCGATTATCCAATGTAAGTAATCAATTACTGAAGACTGTTACATGAGATTTCAAATTTCAAAACAAAATGTTTTCACTCCAAATGAAATCTCTTCACTTCAAAGAACTCCTACACTTTCAGAAAGGCACCATCGGTGTTTAGAAAGTCTATAAAAAGACTCTAACTCTCACAACATAAACACACAACTTTTATATAACTCTCATACTACTCTGAAAAATTCTCTCACTATTTTTCTGCACTTTTGCACTAAGTTCTTAAACTTTCAAAAGGAGAATTTTTCTGAGTTACTTAAAGTAATTGATTCAAAGTTTTACAAATCTATTGAGCATTATTACTAAGTATAAAAAGAGAGTTGATTGGATTGCAAGTGTTATAATATTTCATACTTGTAAAGGCAATCCAAAGCCATTATTGAAATTCTTCATTCATTGCAATAAACTTTCTTTCACAGGGTGTGAATAGAAAGATGATAGAGTAACTTGGAAAAGTGTTTTCCAAGGGTATAAGTATTAGTGAGTGTGTAAGGTACATAGAGATATCGGGGTGGGATATTGTAATTACAACTTATAATATTTAGTGGAAAATCTCTTGTGCTGCAAGAGTACTAGATGTAGCCTTCGGTGGACAAGAAGGTGAACTAGTATAAAATACTTGTGTACTCTCCTTTCCTTTTCCTCTTTAATTTATACTTGTTTATGTTCTGCAATATTATCCGCTGCACATTAACTCTTACATTTTGCAGAAAAAGTTACTATAATTTTAAGTCAACTAATTTCCCCCCCCCCCTTTAGTTGCAATCATGTTCTTACAATGGGACCTGTACTCTCAGTTATTTCTGAATAGTTATTGGGAGGATAATGGTGTAAGGATGGTGGACATATGTATAGCATGCATACGTGGTATTTATTGATATTGATTCTAAAATCTTAAGTTTTATTCTTCATAAATCATTAATACATGCGAGTATGATCATATGATATATCAATACTTGTTCTTTGTCTTGGGGTGATATTTTGTGCAATTCCACGACGTTAATGATAAGTTTTTCATTAGATGTTTTACTCTCTATCTTTCTTTTTGGTGTACTCGTATACATCCATGTTTAGATGGATAGATCGACGATGATCAGGGGCTACCGCTTTACCATGTCCCAGGATGGGGCATGTAGCGTTGAAGGAAACAAATACACCTACACTGGTCCCTGCAACCTGGAATTGGATCTCGTATATGACGGCTCTGTGTTGCATCTCCCGACACATTACTAGAACGAAGGTTTGTATCTGCCGGTCCATCCACACTAGCTGATGCACGAGGGACCTGACCCCAATCGGGATTCTCATCTACTGACTTAACGCCAAGAGGAACGGAAGGAGCAGGCATGGCTACTTCATCGGAGCCTAAGGGGTACACCTCGGACCCTTTGATGCATTGGGCAGTAGATGAGGTGGTGGAGGACGAGGACTGTCTAGAGTTAATTTGCATAGAGGGTTCGGTGGATGTTATTGGGATCTCTTCAGACTCGGAGATCGATGAAGACCCGAGTGAGGTTTCCAGTGCACCACCGGTCTAGGAGCTCCTTTCTTTCTTTTGATAGGGAACCTGTGTAGGGTACTTTTTTAATGTCAACTCCCCCGACATTATTTTATTTTTTTTGTATTTTTAGTCTTTGTTATGGGCGAAGAATAGACTTCGCCTTGTATTTTGTAAACCATGATGTACGTATTACAAATTCAAGAATTGATTAATGAGAAGTATTCAAAAAAGAATTGTGTTTCGTTCAATTACATTTTAAGTATTAAGAAATTATTTCCACTAAGGTTTGAAAATGTGATGTCTTGAAAGAGAATAGATAAAATGGAAAAAATGATTTGCAAGTTATATGTTACATAAAATAAAAATAAAAATAATAATTACTCATTTTTCCAAGAGATTAAATATATTAATTATGAAATGATTTTTGGGGCGTTTTAGGTAAGAGACCATGTATTATTATATTCTAAGGCTAGTAATTCCTTCTTAAGGCATCCTGCCATTTTGGATCCTTAATGGCTTGGTTATATGTTCTAGGTTCTGTCTCAACAGTGGCTTCCAGGAAACTAGATTTATATGATGAGGCCAAAGACTCATATGATAAGTATGAGGCTGTAGGGTACTTAGAGGTATTTGCAGGGTGTTTATTATGCATTAGAGCATATTGGTAATCCTACAAGTATGATGGAGGTTTAGAGACTCTATAGCTCTTTCTAGTATGTTATGGGTTAGAAGGATTACATGGTTCAGCACTGTCCTCAGTATGAGTGGTTAAGTCTTCTATTTGATAACTAGGATCATTGTTAGTTTGAGGATTATCATATGGCATAAACAAAGTGTCATCATTGGAGTTAGTAGGATTGCTTATGTGAGGTCTAAGGCTATCAGACGTTGATGTTTCCCTAGGTTTGTAAGGAAAAAGTACCTTCATAGAATATCACATTCTTGTTCACTTGTAGGGCCCCAGTAGAGAGGTTTAAAATAATGTATCATTTAACACCATCCTTATATCCTAAGAAAAAACACCTAACAGCCCTAGGATCAAATTTATCTCTAGAGTGACTTAGTGTTCCAGCATAGCATAAAGAATCAAATACTTTAAGATGCAATAAATCTGCTTGTTTCTTATACAAACACTCATAAGGAGACATGTTATGCAAAATAGGTGTAGGTAACAGATTAATAACATAAACAACATGTTTAACAGCATATGACCAATAAACTTTGGGCAATTGGCTTTGTATTAAAAGAGCCATTGCTACATTCAACACATGTTGATGTTTTCTCTCAACCACACCATTTTGTTGAGGTGTGTAGACACAACTAGTTTGATGTAAAATGCCTTTTGAAGAGTAGAATGGCTTCATTAGAAATTCAGGTCCATTATCATTTCTAATGGTTTTTATTTTGCTAGAAAACTTGTTTTCAATTAATGCAGTAAAGTTTTGAAAAAGTTGAGAGGTTTCAAACTTGTTCTTCATCAAAAATATCCATTTGAACCTGGTATAATCATCTACAATGGTCAAAAATATCTATGACCATGTCTAGAAGTTATAGGAAACGGACCCCATATATCCATGTACACAAGATCAAAGCAATTTAAAGATTTGATATTACTAAGGGGGGAAAGAAGTTTTCTTTGTTTAGCTTGGTGGCAAATGTCACAAATTCATGATTTATTAGATTTCAGAAAAGAAAATTAATCATAAGAACATTCATATTATCATGAAAAACGTGCCCAAGTCTATAGTGCCATAGTTCAAAATTAGAAATGTTAACATCATCAATATAGGTAAAGTTGATTCTGTGAAAGAATTTAGTAGCTTTTAGCATGTATAGCCCATTGATGATCTTAGTTGTACCAATCATCCTCAAAGAGATCTTGTCCTAAATTTTACAGCATGATTTATCCAAAAAAACAATGCATGGCATGCAGGTAACTAATCTAGAGATGGAAATCAAATTATATGAAAAAGAAGGCAAATATAGAACATTATGTAGAATTATGTTCTGCAAGATAGGGACAGTTCTAGGTATCTTGGCTATGAGTTTATTTCCATTGGATAATCTAACTATGATTGGTTTGATATAATGGTATATAGAAAATAAAGACAAAGTGGAGCAAACATGGTCAGTTGCTCCACTGTCCAGAATCCAAGATTCACTACAAAATTGATATTACATATACCTGGATTGTTAATATTAGGAGTGATGGTTGTTGTGGAGAGTATGTTGGAGTTGCTTGTGACAATTTGATGGCTCTGTTGTTGTGCATTAGTGGAGTCTCTTTGTTGCAACATGTTGACAAGTCCATTATATTGTTCTTATCTTAGTCCAAAAATGTTGCTCCCTTGATCATTAGTTTGCTAGTTATCTTGTTGTGTGTCACTGTTTGTTCTTTCAGACTTTAAAGAGTTAACTTGTTTATTCTTTGTGAATTGAAAATTGACTGGGAAGGCATGATGTGTCCAATCTTTTTACAATGAGTGCAGAATTTGGTATTTCCTGAATTCTTGGTCCAAGAACCTCTTCTAGATGGTACATAGGGTCCTCTTCCAAGACTTCTACTATTACCTCCTCTATTAGATGATCCTCATATCTTCCAATTTCCCAAAATTTCCATGGTTTTTGCATCTGAATCATGTCCATAAATCTGTCTTTCTTGTTGAATTACTAAGGCAAGGACTTTGCTCGTGTTAGGTAGAGGCTCAATGAGCATTATTTGAGATCTTACTATAGTGTATGTGTCATTGAGCCTCTTTAGAAATCTGATTACCTTGTCATTTGTTCTGCATTTCTTAATATCACTTAATGCATCACATGTGCATTTTGGGCAGGGTCTAAAATTGTCTAGCTTATCCCATAGGATTTTAAGTTCTATGAAATAACTATTGACATCTAATCCTCCTTGTCTCAAGTTGGCATTGACTCTTGAAGTTCAGCAATTCTAATGAGGTTACCTTGAGAGAATCTTTCTCTGAATTCTTCCTAAACCTCATGGGCTTTGTCTATCCAAAGGATACTTTGTGAGATGAAGGGTGATACAAATCTTGTGATCCAAGATATCACAATGTTGTTAGCCCTTTCCCAAGCAGGATATGTAGGATCAGATCGCAGTGGCATATGAATTGAACCATCAATGAAAGGGATTTTGTTTTTAGAACTAAGGCTCATGATCATGGATCTTGCCCAATGGTAATAATTCTCCCCATTTAATAAGGATGTACCAAGATCTGTGCCTAGACTTTCTGGGCGGTGGACATAGAAGGGTGACTCTGCGAACTGTGGTGGATTTGGTGAATTTGTGCTTGATAGGATTGAGGTCATTGAATGTAGTAGAGCTATTTTTGAAAAAGAGCTTTGATACCATATAAAATAAATATGACTATGAAGAAGACGATGAGTTGAAAAGAACTCAAGAAGTAATGAATAAGAAACTTTTATTATTGAAGATGAAAGAAATGAAGAGAATGTGAAGTGTGAATATTGAAAGAGTATCTAAAAACTTACTTTGATTAACTAACCTATGTTCTATTTATAGAAAGGAGGAAAGGGTATCTAACTAACATAACTAACAAAACTAATCCTATACATGTGCAAAATAAAGAATCTAAGAAGCTGAGTTAGGTGGTATGAAGTTATTTGAAATCTGGTGCAACTTGGTTTAGGCTTGGTGAAATGAGGATGCAAAGTTTGCACTGAGTTGGCCCATATGCAGAATGATCCTAGCCTTGCCCTGGTGCTGAACTTTCTTAGCCTTGGCCAGGTGTGTGAGTGTCTTGACCTTGTCCTGGTGTGTGACTGTGTTGGCCTTGGCCTGGTGCGGAACTGTGTTGGCCTTACCTGATGCAGGATGGCTCTAGCCTTGGCCTAGTGCGAAGTTGGCTTGGCCTTGAGCAGAATTGTCTTGGCCTTGTGATATATTGGCTAATACATTAAATTGTGAAATACTTGAATGCATGTGTGATAGAATGATACCATTCCAACTTAAAAGAATAGTATAGATTTAAGCCCCACAGTATAATATTGGACTAATATTGGAGTAAAATATTAAAAGAAAATAAACTAAACGCAATAGAGATGCCAATGTTGTATTGAATCAATAAATATATTGGATAATATAAGATTATGGATGAATGCATTATAATAAAATTGAAATAACTTCTATTATTAAAAAATCTCATGGATTATAAAAACAATTATGTTAAATACCCACTTGGCATTGACACGACCAATGGGCTTAATGCCATGTTGGTTATATGTCTGAAATACTAGAAAACTTCTATATTCACTATTTTGTTATTTTTTTCCATCAATTCTTTAAAAGGCTTATATGGACAACCAACCTAGCCCAATACAAGGCTTATATAATGTTCTTACGTATACCCAACTAAGATTATCAGGCCCATGCAAGCAAGACTCGGAGGACTATGAAGCATAAATTCATAGAATATTATCATCTGTAATGAAGACAAGTGGGTGCTAGAGTTATGTGTTTGTTTCTTATTTGCTTTTCACATTCTTTTTTGTTCTTGAACATTTTGGAAGTTAGATTTTGGAGAGGAAGAAAGGAAAAAAGAAGGTTTGAAAGCCATAAAATACACTTATGAGATAACTCTCAAGTCTTTCATTTATCTTTTTTCCCCTTCAAAATCCAACTCTCAAACAAACCCTTCTGGTGTTTTATTTTGTTGCATTTCTGTTTTTAGGGTTTACTAGCACGCAATCAAGGACAAAGAAGCTATTTTCAAAATTTGTGAAAATATTAGGTGTCATGCTTGATTGAGAAAGAAAATCTTGAAGAAGGAAGAAAGAGAAAGAATAACATTTCTCATTGAATTGAATTACAATGAATAAGAGAATCATTATTTATATACTATATTCCCTAACTAACAACTAACTAGTTAGTTAATTAATTAATTATATTGTTAATGGATTAATGAATACAAAATTACTCATATAATCGTTAATCATATAATCGTTAATCATATAATTAATCGATTACATACAAAACAAATACACAAAGATTTTCACAAAATTTAAACATGTTACCTCCACAAAGATAAATTGCAGCAATCATACTATTCAACCACACAGGTTAAAAATGCAATAATAAAATTTAGTGCTATAATTCCAACTTGTTTGAAAAATTAGTGAACCAGAATAGTAGAGTGATTAGATTAATCTATTGGACTACTACTCATACCCAACAGTCTATCAAACCCATTACGAATGAACCACTAAACCTGCTGGAATCCCTTGCAAGTCACGAAGTGTAAAAATATGATATACCATTAGGACATACAAATTCTTCATTCAAATGATGAGAATAAAATATTTATAACTTTTATTAGTCTTTCAAATGTTTTTTATATATAAAAGGGCAACCCCCAACAAGAAGAAAAAACTAAGGATTGGGTATGACGGCCCCAATTTATTATTACTGCTACTGCTCCCTATCAATTTGAAACAAGAGTGTAATTTACTAATATCTATGACTGTTGGTATAAAAATTTGTATCTAGTCATTGTATTATTTACCATTTATTTATATTAAAAATAAATGATAGATGATACATTAACAGTGTATACAATTTTTTTTCTTCAAACAATATTACTTTATCACATTTATTTTGTATTAAAGTTTATATAAGTATATCTGATTTTATCCATTTTCGATTCCATCAATAACACAATAACTTAATATATGTTTAGTTCAATCATGGATTTGAACTAGATTTTAAAATCGCATTGCACATACATGCTAACAACCTAGATTTAATATAAGATACCTAATAAGCAGTATAAATTTTTGGACTATGATGGGTTGATCTGTTCGAACTTGCCCATTATGACATGTCTGGTATCAGAAATTGGCAGTGGAGATTGCTGTGCACTACTAGTACTATCTACCAAACACGGAACGTAGCTGCATGTATAGCTACCAGAGCCATGCATTACATAGCAGAGAAAGAAATAAGGTTTATCCATATTATATATTATTACTTGAAAACAATGGATGCACAACATTAAATTAGATGAGTTTTATAGATTGTTATTGTATTATCAACTATTTATTTTTATATTATTATTGACTGTTAAAAAAGTAGTACAAACGAATGGTGAAAATATATTAATTATGTATAAATGTTTATAGCGGCGATACATACTATTATTATAATATTTTTATCACTATTTTCTGATGACATTTAGATTCAGTCAACGTCATGTTTAAATCATAAGTGAAAGCGATTGTTCATTTGACGAACCTTAGTACTTGGCGAAGGGAAAGTATGCTTCCAGATTGTCGTTATTAAAACAAATAAATACTTGAATATTTTTTCTGTACACCAAGACAGCATTTTTAAGTTTTGATTCATTGTTTTTTAACATTGTGTGAGTGAAATCTTTTCCCCTGCAAGTATTTAATATAGACTCAATATTAATAAAAAAGTTTAAAATTTGTGTACGATAGTGTAAAGTTTTTTATATTATCAGCATATCATTTACCATTGATTTATATTTATTTTGTTTAAGAGTAAATAGTAATTAATAAATAAATGATGGATAATTTGCTTACAGTATAAAAAATACTTATATTGTCAGTGTATACATATTAAATATCCTTAATAAAAATAATATGTTAACAACAACTTGAATCAAAATAGGAAAAAAAATACTCCTTTGTTACTTTTAAGCATGATCTAATTTGTTTTACGCAAACCAAAGAAAGAGTTAAATATTTTGTTTTTACAAAATTATAGTTTTTTACTATTATATTTTTTTCTCAATTGTTCTCATCACTTTACTCTATTATTATTTTCCCTTTCAAAAAATTTAAAGTATCAATGTAATTGATAAAAATGATTAATATTGTATTAAACTTAAGAGTCATAGTAAAATACAAATAATTTTTTATCAAAAAAATAGCATGGTGCAAAAATTAAAAAGGGAGTACAACTCTACACGTTTTGTTTTATAGAAAAGAATCATATTTTCCAAGCATGTAAAAAAACATATAACATTGTTGTCCCATATGAGAGAGGTAAGTTGTTTCTAACAGTATCTCATTATCTATTTTGGACCAATGACATATTATCACATGAATAAAAGAATTATTTTTAAAAACAAAAGTAATATTTTAATTAGTTTGGAATAGAGAATAGATACTATTGAAACAGATGATCTATACCACCGATTACTCTAGGAAGGAAGAGAAATAATATTTATTACTTATTTACTTCTATTGTTTTTTAGGACAAAGATTTGCTATCTTAAAGCATGTCTCAAAGTCTGTCCCAAACCAATCATATTATATCATGTTAGTTAAAAAATTAAATACTTATGACTTTATCTATTTTTGCTTCATCGTGATTGATTAGGGACAAACTTGCGGACAGTAGATCCTCATTTTTTTTTCTGCATTTATTTATGATAAGTAAATAGAAGAGGGCTTCTGAATTCTGTCCTAGTATGTTTCTGTACCACACTACCATGCTTTCATAATTTCATTACTTGTTCATTGTATGCCTCAAAACCATATCTATTCAATTCTCTCAGTCCTGTGACCCTTGTCTGTTTCTCTGCCTCTAATGATCTCTTTCCTTTTCCTTTAACCAATATATCCCATACTGCTAATTTCAAATCCCATTTTTACCCATGGAAGCTAAGCTATCATAAATGAAACTTAGGGAACCCCATAAAATTACTCAGCACTCCCTATGTCTATTGAATAGACTGAATTAAAAGTAGAAGGGTCAAAATTCCCCGGCAAAGTACAGAACAAGTGAGAGATGCAGCACTACCCTAGCTAGAAGCAATAGTCCATGTAATGGGCAGAGATCATAGATCATATGTTTTTAATAGTGTCTTATTATCTCTCAAATCAATCAGAATATTATTTTTTATTATTTTGTTTTTAAATTTATTTTTATATATATGATAATATATGATTAACCAAGACATAAAATGAGACATCATTCAAAAACTCTTCATTCCAAATGGAGTGTATCTTTATTTAGTGAGTTATTTTATATTTAGTTATTTACTTCAATTCCCACATGGGCACATGCTAATTTTTAATATCAAAACTTTAATTTAATGACCAGTTTGTATTGATTCAAGTGGAATGAGACTAATTTCCTTATTGAGACGACCCTATGATCAATTGATGAACTCATGTGCATAAAAACTGAGTGGTCATCGATTTTTTTATGCAAAACATGAAAAATCAATTCAATAGCATCCAATTATCTATCCTCACACGGTACCTTACTTAATGTTGCGAAAACCCATAAAACATTAATTAATTTTACTCTTATTATTTGGAGAAAGAAAAAACTAATTATCAAAGTTTGTGTTTGGTATTTGTAAGGATGAAAACTCTTTCATAAGTATCCCTCCTGCGGTAGGGAACCCTAAGTTAAATAATATTTTTTAGAAAATATTTGTTTTGGGCTAATCTTAATTTTGAGAGTTTGCTAAAATTTAATTTCAGTTAAAAGGTTTGGTTTGAGTTCCAAGAATCCGACACAAAACTCTTGGGTGTATTCAAGTGTAAAGTTTCACATTAAATTTGCACGGAAGAATAAAAGAGTTTATAAGTAAAAAAGACTCATGAAACTAATGCCTTAAATTTTTTTGTTCAAAACGTGACATCTCACTTATAACTCTCCACTATTTCCATACCCGATAACAGTGAAACTCCCCAATTGTTGGAGACTCTTCCGTCGCAGTCTAGTCCAACAAAAGTAGGGAACCCACCACAATTCAATAGCCATAGACTGTTGCCAAAAAAAAGAACACCAGCTTAATTACTTTAAAAGTATTTGGGAAACAAATTAAATTGGAAAAGGTGATTATTTTGGTAACATTCGTTGGTTTTAAAAAGGTTTGATTTAGCACTGGTGCAATTTATTGATTTAGAAAAAGGGTTGATTATTGCACTTTGATGCATCTTATTGATCTTGACAAAATGATGGTTGCACTTTGGTACATCTTTTTTCTTTAGAAAGTAAAGGATCATTGCACTTCGACATGATTAAGTTCAAGCACCTTCAACCGAAATAAAATTCAAGCAAGAGCACCATATAAATTCAAGAGAGCAAGAACAACATATTATATGCATCATACGTACTTTTTTGAGCGTGCAACAATAACACAATATGTGCGTATTCATCATCTTTCAAGAGAGCAAGATTATCATGTGTGGATCAAGTATAGATTTTCAAGACAGGACGAATGTCATTATGCGCATCATACAATTTCATTATGAGAAGATTTTATCAACTATATGTGCGATTTAAATTTCAAATATAATTGGAAAAAGAATTCAAAATTGTAAAGGAAATGTGACCATATATTTCAGTCATACATCAAACAGAAAGAGTATGATTATAAACAACTTACTCTGAAAAAATGTACACTCATAGGGTTGATATTTAGGGATTGATGTTCACCTTTAAAGTAGAAATTATGTGTCTTTAAAATAGTTTCGTGCTAAATATATGTTTTATTATTTATTTTGACATTCCAATAGGATTAGTTAAAGCATCCACACTCACAAACAATATCTTCATTCTTATTGAGACTCACATATTATTTTATAATTTATTACAACTTCTCAAGAAATAAGAACAATATTTACTTTTTTCTCAGAATAGTAAGTATCATTCTTATTCTTATTTGAGTCTCACAGCATCTACTTTTTCCCTACAATATCTACTTCTCTCTTCATTTTCCCTTGCTAAGAACAACTAAGAATTATTCTTATTTAAGAAAAAAAGTTAGAAAATAAGAATGATACAATAGTGAAGAAAGTAAAAATGTTATGAAAAACTATTGTGCTGTTGTTATGACTTTAGGTTAACAATATCATAAATATATCAATTCAACTTGTGAGTAGTGACAAATGAATCATCAATCAACTAGCAATCATCTATTATAATATATAAAGATAAATGTATTTGTAAAATTCTAACAGTGTGTGATTTTTACCTTGTCCAAATTAATATCTTTGACTAGAAATTGAGTTTAAATTGAAATTTCATTGTTGTCTTGGTATAGGAAAAATTAATTTGTAAGGATATGCAGTTTGCAGATTGCAATTAAGGATCCACGCTAATCGTGCCGGATTGGTTCAACTTGTAGTATAGAATATCATATAGTACAAGAGAATAAAATATTTTCTTATAAAAGGAAATAAATTATCTTCTCCAGTTAGTAAAATTATAATATGTATCATAATTTTCTAACTTTTATAAATATCTTTACAGAAAATAATTAAATAGAACACATGTTATAATTTTAATAGTTGGAAGAGATAATTTATTTTCTCAAATAAGATACTTTATTCTTATAGTAAAATATATCTTTATTTGATTTCCATATTGAGGTTTAATTTGTGGTATCTATGTCTGTCTTCAAAGTAAAGCTACCTTTCTTTTCAAGACAAAGACTAGTATATTACACACATCTAATATGTTTGTATTTTTGTGTTATCCAAAATAATATTTAAGATAAAGTTTTTTAATATATAGTCTTTACATTAATATGTTTCCACACAACTATTTCTCCTCTTTTAAATACCTTCTAGGCTATTAATTTGTTTTTCCTTCCCAGCTTCTAATTAAATTAACTTAAAAAAACATGAACAACTAAGTAGACAATAAAAGTAGTAAGAGTGAGATTAGAGAGAAAAGATAGCTTGTGAGATGTAACGTGAAATCTTGTTCTTATTATGTAACGTATGAGTATGGTTTATGGTTTGGTCTCACGGGAATCCAGCCACCCCTCTCACGTGTTCCTTCCTCCCTCCCCCTCTCTTTCTCCACTAGACCTTGCTGGTTTTCATCCTGTGTAGAACAACTAGTTATGCTCCTCGTTTCTTCACAACCATACATCATAAGTTTTGGTCGGTGGTTCTATGTCTAACTTACATGATAGATAGCTTGCGCTAATTTCATACTTATTGTACAAGAATCTAGCTGTTTTTGCATTTGCCTAGATAATTTTCTAAATAATAATAAAACTATGCATTCTATATTATTAGAAACGAGACTCATAGGTTAAACAAAAAAAATTCATCCAAAAAATGTAACTTGAGAAAAGTAAACTATGCATTCTAAGCATAAAATTTAACTTTTACTTAAAGAAATGTAAGTAATATATTGACCTATTAATAATATTTTTTTGATCATGAAAGAGACTTTTTTTTACAGTGAAACATTAGAATGTTAGTATTGCAAATTCGAACTATAGACTTCTTTATTACTTTAACATGCAATAAATATTAATATACTCATATTTGCTGATTAAAAAATATATTTTTTGGTATCATTCCATTCTTTAAAACCTTCCAACCTTTCCACATTTTTTATCGACAAATGTTAGTATTTGTTATGGGCGAGACCTCGAACTCTTGAACCCTCAACCTCCTTCACCCTACTTCTTCTCCCTGACCATCAAACCACATTATAACTCTATTTCTGAGACTTGAACTCACGACCTCTTTATTCTATTCCTTAAACCAATCACCTTAACGACGAGACCAACTCATGACTCACAACCTTACCACCTTTTTTGTACACCATTTTATGTAAGCAATTAATCTTTTTCGGGGTGTATAATTATCCCTTCCAATAAGTGTTGCTACCATTATATAATTTTACCAACGAGATTCTATTATGAATGACACATATATAACTTTATTAAATATCTCTTACAAGAAAATGGGCTGGATACAAATAAATAATATGGCAGTGGAAGTGATAATGCTTAGTAATCTGAAAGTAAATCTCTTTTTCTGTTGCAAATTTACAATGTGGATCTCCTGATTCCCATAAAGGTATTGTATTCTATCAACTAAGCTACAACAAGACAAACAGGTAAATCGTTGATCACGACCGTTAAAGTCCTGTTAATAGATTGGGTATCTTTGCAGTTATAAGGGTTTTCACATTTGTACTTCCTTCCATTTGTCAGATTCAAATATAGAAACTAACGTATCAAACAGACTGGATTGATCTAAGTGAGATAAATGAGTTCTTTTTATCTCTCTCTTCCTTTTTTCAAGTTGTGGAGAGAAGTTAACGTGATTGTTGAGTCTATTCTATTGGTACTTAGTACTTGCATGATTTTGTATCATTAAAAATGTAACTAGTAAGGTTCAATGGTTAAAATCTTGGGAAAAACTTTATTGATAAATATAAAACTCTCTTTAATGATTTATATGCTTCCAATCGATTAGTCTCTTCTTATTGATTGATGAGAGAAACCCTTGATGCAAAAATAATATTAAAACAAAGAAAAAGACTGAAAATTGATCTGGGTCTATGAGTTCAATAAAGCAACTTGCCAATTGTAGCTGAACAAAACTTTTGAAGGGCTTGTACTATATTTTTGCTGATATGCTGATAGATTAAGTTACAAAGGAAAGTGTTTGTGGTAGGGGCCATATGCACATGCAAATATATCACTTGTAATGGAGTAGTGCGATGCTGTCCAAAATAGACCACAACTTCACTGAAATTATCTAAAGTTAATGATGTTGGATAAGCAAGATTAGAGGGATGAGGGAACATATAACACGTGTGAGTTTTTAATATTATTTGGGTGTACTTCTAAGTTCTAAGTAAAGAGATGTGCAGTTAATCTTTAGTTCATCAAAAGGGACGTTTCAAAGAAGAAAATTGACAAGCTGTGTTGGACAGTGTACAGGGTAACCATTAACCAGTGATGTTATATGTACACTGCAGCTATGGTGTTCCCTTTTACTGACTCAGAACTCTTTTCCCTCCCTCTTACCAGTATCCTCTTAACCCCTACCATTTTCTGTTCTATAGCTGGTTCCTTTTACAGCTTATAAGATTTATTGCTATATTCCTCTAGGTCATTGACCGTGCATTTAATTATCAAATAATAATTTGTCACAGGTTAATGTACCATACATTTCCTCCTGTTTAGAATATTTTCTGATGCTACTAATAGTATCTTTTCACATTTTTAGGTAAAATCTAATTGCTTTTGGGGTTCATGGCTGCCCTTTCCAACAAATGTTGCTCTCAGGAATCGAACTCTCCACCTTAGGATTTAGTGATGTCTTACATCACTAACTAACGTATTGTTGGTACTCCTATTTAGAATATATGACATAATTAAAATGTAAGTGTATAAATAAATAAAGTGAACTTTTTTTGTCTGAAGTGCAAATACTTTATCAAATAAAAAACCTGAGAGCAACTCTCTCCGGTTAGTAGCATTACAATGCTCAATCATCATAATAAAAGTAGCAAAAATATCAGTGTAACAAAGAATGAGTTGAATTAAATTGATGACCAATGTATATAAATTTTTATATATCACTGTTAAGTACCAAACCTCTTCAGCAAAACTCCTTTTTCTGAATTGACAAAAAAGTGATATTTGGTTACGTTGCAGGGTGATGATATTTTAGGAAAGCAGATATTGCCTCCTTTAATTAACACATTACTTTAGAAAAATACGGGTTACTTAAGTGAACAAAAAAATATATAAATCAAATTTCTCTAGAAATTAAATTGACTCAATTAAGGAACTCATTAGATTGAGAGTGCTGTCTAAGTACCTTTTTTGTACATTATACGTGCTACTTACGAAAACAGTGAAAAAACAATAATGTAAAAGTGTGAAGTCATTATAGTTTTGGTCCACTTAAAAATGCTTGTGGGTAAGAATTTTCCAATTATACACAGACACAAGTGTCAAAATCCACAAGAAAGGTCCTGCATGTGTGACGAAAAAGTTTGTTAAACATGTCCCAGCTGAGAAAGGAAAGATATTCTATACTGATAAGTGGTAAAATATAAAACAAAACAAGGTAATAATAATCATGCACTAGCAAGCTAGTATTCGCACATTGCAGCACTATATGATGAAACATGATACACATCTTGCATCATTATTAATCACATTAAATGGACTTGTTCTCTGTCTAATAGTTTTGTTGTAGTTATGGATCATCTCATACTGCAAAAACAGTTTTAGGAGCATCTGCACATTTTTTCTTTTCTCCCACTCTTTTGTATAAATAATACCTATAGCTGGAAATAATTCGAACCGAGTCGAACCAGAGTTCAGCTCGATAAGGATTAGTTCAGCTCGAAACTCGACTCGAGTTCGATACGAGTTATTTTTTTAGCTCGAATTTGACTCGGTTAAAGTTCGCGAACTGTTCGGTTCAGTTCAAATGGTTCATTTTAACAACTCAAATAATTAATTAAATTTTGAAAAATATTTCAAAAGTTATATATATATATATATATATATAATTTTATATATATATAATAACAATAGATATAAAAAATAATGTATGGGTAATAATAAATAGGGATGACAAAAAAACTTGTACCCGCAGTAAAACCCATACGGGTCACAAACGGGTACCTGTGGGTATTATAAACGAGTTTTTAAAAATAACCGTAGTACATACAGACGGGTACGGGTATTATGGTACTAGTGCCCGCAGGTACCTATTATTTATATGATTAATATATTATATTTAATTAAAATAAAAAGTACATTATTCTAACATTCATTACACTATGTGTATATTTTTTCCTTTTACTTTGTTTACATATTTTATTGAGGTTGGTGGTGAAACACCCTACAAATATTATTGCATGTGTAGAACACACATGTTTTACAAAGAAAATATATATCTTTTGTTAAGGAAATGAGAACAAAAATCAAACAAATAGAAAACACCAGTAAATTTAGCATTTTTGTCAAATATTCAATCAAAATATACAAAAATAATTAAGGTTCATCTCATTTGAAACATAATAAAAATAAAAAATTTAAAATTCATTTATAATATAGGAAATTTGCGTGTACCTGTTGTACATGTGAGTACCCAGAAATACTTGCAAATACCCACACACGGGTATCCGTACATGTACGGGCGAGTATGGATAATGTTCTCCTATTTTGAAACGGATAGCCGGTAGCTACTATCCGTGCCCGCCCGTGTATATTGTCATCCCTAATAATAAACATAAAATTAGTTTATATATATAAATATATATATATATAGCTTATGAACCTAACGAGTCGAACTATATCCAACTCAATTTCGGCTCGTTTATTTAATGAGTTCAATTTCTTGCTCAAGTTCAACTCATTTAGTTCATGAATCAAGTTTATCGAGTTAAATAACGAATCGAGTATCAAACGAATACCACATTAGTTCGGTTCATTATAAGCCCTAATACCCTCTATTTTTTTTTCCTAGTGACATATGTGCCCCACTTTTTCTTTCTACACTTCTCTCTTCCTTACAAGTTACAACATATAGGTATAGACACACACAGCTTTTCTTTATTCCTTAGATCTGAAAGAAAAATGCCATTCACACAACCTCATATATCATTTTACTAAATCGTAATCACCTTCTTTAATTCAAGATCATTCCTTTCTGTTCCTCTTCCTTTTCATGCATGAAACCATTCAATTGGTGAGTATCTCTTAAAAAAAAAAACATTTCATTAATTTTCTCTCTCACCTCTTCTCCCTCTCAATGATGATGTCACAACATGAAAGACCTCCAAAAGCAGCAGCAACAACCAAAGACCACCATGAGAATAATAATCAACAAGGTTCTAATTCTGGTAGCAAGAAAAGTGGCACCAACACAACAAGGCCACAAGAACATAGCTTAAAGTGTCCACGATGTGACTCACCGAACACCAAGTTCTGCTACTACAACAACTACAGCCTTACACAGCCAAGGCACTTCTGCAAAACATGTAGAAGATATTGGACAAAAGGTGGCGCTTTGCGTAACGTTCCTATAGGTGGAGGGTGCAGGAAGAACAAAAAAGTTAAGTCTTCAAGGCACTCATGTGATTCCAAAGACTCTGGTGGTGGTACTTCCTCTTTAGAACATCACCATCACATTGGTGGTGGCCTCAAGTTCCTTCATTCTCTTTCATCACCTCCTATTCATGATTTTCAACTTGGTGGTTTAACTTTACCATTCCTTCATAACCCTCCAATTCCAACCACTAATTCCATATACAACAACCAGTTTTCTTCTTTTGGAGATGGTTCTGTCACAAACGCTCCAAGTTTTAATCTCGACCCTTCTTCTGGTACCACCACCCCAAGTTCTTCAAAATTGCTTGGTCTAAATTACCCATTTAGTGGAGCTAATGCAATACAGGGTATGAGTTCAATGAACCTTCAGAACCCCAACCTTGCTTCCTCCATTGAGTCTTTGAGTTCTATAAACCAGGACTTGCACTGGAAGCTTCAGCAGCAAAGGTTGTCTATGCTATTTGGTGGCGATAACCAGAAAGATGGTAGTAACCTTGAGATTAGCCATACCCAGAGGCCTCAACCCATTTTGTTTCAGAACCTTGAGAATTCAAATCCAGAAACTTTCCCTATTGGGGGTTCAAGAAACGAAGGCCCAAGTGGCGGTGGTGGTGATATACCAACTGAGTGGTTCTTTGGAAATTCTTATGCATCAGTGACAACAAAAACTTCTACACCAACTACTAGTGGTGGTGGACATGGCCATGGCAACGATAATGGTAACAACTGGAATGACAATGTTCATGCTTGGGGCGATGTCAATGTGCAGCAGCAATATAATTCTTTGCCCTAGCTAGTTCAATCAGAAGAAAAAAAATCATGAAGGGAGATAAAGAGGACTAATTAAGAGGTAGACCCTTTTTTAATGCTGGAAGAAATCAATAGCAATACATGTTAGTTAATTATGTGATTATCCAAAAAAGAAGTTAATTATGTTTCTTTTTATTTAAGTTGGATTCTAAGTAACATATATGTAACAGATGGAAAAACTAAGATTAAAATGTTGTTATAAACTCTCCATTTCATTTGTTCATATTGATTCTCATCAATTTCAGGTAGATGCTAATCAGTTGCATAAATTCTTAATTAATATTAGATGGTTGTGCTGTGCCCTTCGTTTATTTTGTGCATGTGTATCCAAATTACTGCTCATTTTCGTACTAACTGATAAATTGAGGATGGTCCTACTTGAAAGAGAATAAAGTGTTGAACAAGATGTACGGTGACTTTAAAGTTATTCATAATTGTTTTAAATAAGTAAGTCAGGAATCAATTAAATTTTAATGAATCAGAGAGTTGTCTATATTTGATCTCTCCTCTCTATGTGGCACATTCTCATAGTTGGTGATATTTTACTGTTTGCCTCAGTGTATGTTTGGGATCTGTGATGGTATTTTTGGACTGGTGTTAGTTTAGAGAAGGGGAGAACTTAATGCCATATCTTTGATTTGTTTTATCTTCAGTTGATATATCAGAAGTAAAGGTGACCTTGGGATACGTTTGGCATTCTAAGCCTTACTTTTACTTGAACATGTGATCGAAGTTATTCTTAAATTTGAATCTAACCTTAAAATGGAAGTCTAGCCTTACCTGTTTGAGATAATTTTTGAATGTGATATTAGACCTAATTAAATGTAATATATTTCAGCTTTCATATAAATTCTTTTTAATAATAGTAATTATTAATGATACATAATTTAAAATGACATATATATATATATATATTATGTTATTTATTTATATATGTATATATGATAAAGAGAATAAATATATAACCAATGAGATTTTTTTGTACTACTAAGGGTATCTCTCATCTTATGGGTAAAGAACTAATCTATTTCGGGTTGTAAGGTGTCTCCTCCCAACATGTTTCATTCACATAATCAAACATTTGACTTATTGGTTATCCTACAAATCTAGCAAAACCTTCCACGACTACGTCAATATATTGTTGGTAACCAATGGAATATGAAATAATATGCAAATTATGATAATAAATCACTTGCCCTTGGGGAAACAATTGAAAAAACACAATTATAAATGTGAAATTATATTAATAAATATTTGTTGTAATAAAATGCATTATCTACTTTATATTATAAAGATTTCAGAGTTAAATATGATATGCATGTACAAATAAAGTCATGAATAAGTATGAAACAAATTAAGTCAAGTTAGATTTGCGTCTTACCCAATTATATTGATTGTCTAATTTTTGATACAAACTTAAATATAAATCTGATGAAACTCGATCATATTCGAATCAAAGATTATCCGGCCTTCCTGAGCTATGACCTCCATAACTTATATATACCACAACTATCTCAGCATGTCTCCCTCTCTGTGTATCTATCAGAGAACTGTGTCTGAGACTCTTCAGTTAGTACTGATCAATGCAATGACACAAGACAAGCAGTAGCTGACTCTAGCTTTTGCTGCTTGACCTCTTCTTAGCCCTGCACTATCAACCCCTATAGCCCTGCTATCTCTCCCTCTTATTGTCCATGAAAAGTAAACTATTTTATTTTCAATACAAAAAGTTTAAATTAGTTGAATCCGAAGCTTACAAGAATCAAGATAAGGGCCATGTCTCCGACAGTTTTTATAGATGTACCTTATTATTATGAGATTCTCACGTTACTAGTAGAATTCAAATATACACCCCAATCCTTATCCCCTGCTGGATCAATATTTGTTGATTGGAAGATGATTTTTCTTATGCCATGTTTTACTTTTTTTAGTTTTTAAAACCTACCTTAATTAAAATAACTTTATTTTCGAAATAATAAATAAGAATGACTACATTTAGATAATTATGAAAATATTCATTTTTCTTAAATAATAATGTTTAAATGAAACTTTATAACCTTTCGGGATAATATTCATTGATTGTCTGTGAAGTCTATTCGTAATTATTAGTTGCATTGTGGGTGTGATTTGGTGGTGTCTGAAAAAGTAGTGGTTTGAAAGTGAATTGAATGAAACACTGTCAACGTTTGAATATAATGACATAAAAATATGGCACCTAAAGCTTAGGGTTCGGTTTTTTTGGGTGCAAAGTGTAATGTATAGCTTTTTCTAGTGTTGGAGAATGAGCCCCTTTTATCCAAGCTATTTGAGACTGAGCATAAATTCTCATCTTTATTCCTCTCTTTCACTCTTTGCGGGGAAAAAATACTCATCAGACCCCACAAATGCTGAAAAGATTAACATTATATCATACATATGCTGTTCCCTCCTTTATCCCTCACACTACAGAGCTAAATGTGCATGCAAAGTTCACTCTTCCCTTCCCTAATCCAGGTTTTAAGTTAGGAGTAGTGACAGCAACATGATCCCAATATTAAGGTTTTGAGGTCTCCAAAATTCATCATATTTTAGTACATAATTCTATAACCATAAGTGAATTGTATCTTAAAATCTTTGTAACTAATTTGGTAAAAGTTAACCAAAAGTTTAATATCATATGATATTGGTGTAAAATTTTTTACACAGTCAATATATTATTTATGATTTATTTGTGTAGTATTTTTATTTAAGAATTACTAATGATTACTAAATAAATGTTAAATAACAATACATAAATATTAAATCTTATATTGAAACTTTCATCTTATATTTGGGTTTCACTTGCAAGTGTATTTCATATTAATGATATTACAGTCCATTTTTTCTCTTTTTTTTCCCTATTGGTACAAATGATTAAGTTCATGAACGCATGGGTTGGTTAGACATTTATGTCCAAGTAAACAATAAGCTTAGTTCTTTTGGTAATTATGTGGGTTATATGGGTCATGCATGAGTCACGATGAAAAAGGAAGAGGGAACTTAGGAAAATGAAAAACATGAAGCTGCGTGAGTAACGTGATATAGTTGGAAAGAGAAACTTTTTTGTTGCACTATTGCGGTGTGTGGCAAACTCTCATTTTAGAACTTACTGCTGCAAGAAGCTCATGACCAACATATATCTCCAATAAGAATAAGTCAGGTGATGACATAATTCATCACTTACCTAATTAGACTAAGTTGGGTTTAGCATGGATATGATGGAAGAATGTAACATTATGATGTCGTTTGATTCATTAGCCGAATTCTATTTACCTACTTGGTGTGATAAATAGTTAGTTGTTGTATGTAGGGATGGATCTTCTCGGAGACAGGTGGGGGCAACTGCCTCCCCTGAATTTTTTACTTCAAATTTTTTTAAATGTTTTTTAACTTTTTTTAAACTGCAAATTGTATAATTATTCTAAAAATTATAGATAATAGATAAAAAAATTATATATGTAGAAATTGATATTTCTTATAATATTATTACTTTGTTTAATTTCATAATGATTTTATGCTTATAAAATATATTATAGAAAAAATATTATCTTTGTCAAATTTGTAACAAAAGTCTTGAGATTCTATGGATTTTTATAAAATATTTAACATTGAAAACATATGTAGTCTTTGTGCAAAAATTCTACCATATGAATTTCAATGCCAGTAAGAAGCAAATTACTTGATATGTTTATTTCAGCGTTTATGTTGATGTTGTTAGCCATTCATTTTAAAAAAAATAAAAACTCTCAATCATCTCTGAATTAATTTGAACATTGACGATATGGGAAAAGTAAATATATATTATTTATTTGATCAAGTTATTTTCTAATCTTAACTATTGTGGTTTAGCTACTAGAGGAAGATCATTTTCAGCAACGAAGACAACACATTAAAACAAAACTATGTAGTAAAATATAAGATGAATTTCTTGTAGACAATATGGTGATTTATATTGTAAAATAAATAGTTGGAAATTTTATTCTTAATTTAATCATTGATGAGTCGAGATCTTTAACAAGAGGACACTTTAAATTAATGTATATTTTTCTTTAACATCTTTAATTGTTAATTATTATTATTTAGAATTGAAATTTTATTTTGAAAATTTTAAACAATTATCTATATTTTTGTTACTCAATTAATCTTATATTTTTGCCCTTCCTAAACATTTCTTCAAGATCCACCACTAATTGTATGGATTTGAAGAACCCCTGGCATACATATATAACTTTGACTGAAGTTTTACGATCAACCACTATTAGAGGATTTCCAACCAAAGTAAATAATACTACTAAAGAGTTTATTTTTGGTTTGCTAACTTAACATCTAATAGATAAGTTCGATTTTTTTAAAAGACTATTTAAACACATTTGTTTACCCAAAAAAATCATTTCATTATTTAAATACACGACTTTCAAAAAAATTAATTTAATATATTGAATTTGTGTTAATGATTTAATGTTAATTATGTATAGTTCTCTATTTTCTATAAACATAAAACCTTTCTAGATCTTAAGGTTCTCCATCTTTGATTACTCTAGACAGTTCCCTCCACTGACCAATGTGTGCAATCATATGTATGACCAGAAAACATAATTAAAGGAAAGGCCACATGCAAAGTCTAACAAAAATTCTAAAGGGCATGCCTGCCGAAAGGCCATGAGCACATTATGAGATTCTATATGTTTGCTTTAAATACTCCACAATTCTATATGTTTGCTTTAAATACTCCACAATTGGAAGAAAATATAAAAGAAATTATCTAATTCGATTATGTTATGTAGATTAATACTATAACATGTTAAATAAAATAAATGTTAAGGATTGGATATTGTAATACCTCGCATCCGTAAATGATTTATCTTAATGTTTGCTATTGATACTCTGCACTAAAATAGTGTATGTTTTCTTTTACAAAAAATTAATTAATTGCTTAAAAATAGGAACATTTTAAATAATATCATACACCCACCTTTAAAAGTCTTTATTACAATTTGCAATACATTGTTTACCATTTTTTTGTAAAACCAAAAATATTTGCTCACCTTTTTGGGTAAGGAATTATTTCTTTCGGGGTTGGTGGTTACCCCTCCCAACAAATGTCGCTCTCAAGAATCGAACCATCGACCTGAGAGATCTAGTAGGGTCTTACATCATTAGACTAACACTTTGTTGGCAGTTTATCTTTCTTATATAACAATTACAATTATTATGAAGTGTTTTTTCTTATTTAATTTTTCTCTACATGTTTTATCTCCATTTTGTCTTTAATAAATCAATAATATATCCATAGCGACATTAAATTAAAATTTGTCACATTTAAGATTATCAACTAATAGGTATTACAATATTAAATGTGGATAAACATGTAATGTAATAATACATTTTTAAGATATCAGATAATTAACTAAATTAACTATTTTTATTGATTTTTATAATTTAGTTGAATCTTGAAAGATCCTTGTAATAATATTAATAAGCATCAGTGTTACAATACTTGGGAGCACATCTGTTGCATTTAAGTTAAAAAGTAAGTTAAAAAGTAATGATCAAGTATTTTTCTGACCAATCATAAATAATGACACATAAAATAGTACATTTTTATGAGACAACAAATGTTCACCCACAATACTTGTCTTGCCATTCCCGAGCCATAGCACCTTCATGTCTGGTGATTTCTCATTGTTAGCCTGGGCCAAGAGCACAACGTTGTCATTCATAGGAGCATCCATCAAATTGGTATAAACCACCTTCCAAAATCACTTCAAAAAATATTATCATAAGTAATTTGTTATCATATTTTAATATAAAAAATATCATCATATCTCAGCTTATTTAAAATATGCTTATACTACACTAATGATTGGTCATAACTCATAATAGTATTTTCCAAAGAATTTTGATACACCAAGGAAAAACTTTTACAGCCCATTTATCATATGTGTAACTTCGGTGTGTACTTGAGTCAAACACTTTTCGATTGGATGACAAAATAAAAACTTGTTTACAAAATAGATTTCTACAATAAAAATGCAAAAACAGAAATGATTAAACTAATAATCATTTGATCAAATCGTTACAAAAGTAAATAGTAACAAAAAGTTGTTACAACTTTTCATCTCCTATCTATTCCAAATTTTCTTCTTACTGTCCCTCTCTTTAATTCCTTGAACATCTCTGCTAGTGCTTGCTCTCTTGTGAGACAATGGAGGAGGTTGAGTAGTAATGCCTGGCTTTGTTATTGGCCTCACACCCTTTCCTATCATAGGTGGATCAGATTTCCTTGTGACTTTCCTTTTCTGTAAAGATGATGACATGACATAACTGTTCTCTATTTCATTGCTTCTGAAACCTCCTTTACTTCTTAAATGTTGAGTAAAATCATTCCCTTTGGACAAAGTAGAACCTTGATTTATCTGGTGGTTTGATGAGTTTGAACTCCTTAAAATATGAGGGTCAATCTCACTTGGGCATTTCTCACTTGTTTTGCATCCTTTGCCTATGTCAGGTGTGGCCTTTGCTGCTTCAACAAAACAATTAGTTTGTTGCCACTGTTGCTCTTGTTCTCTGTTCCTGTCCTCTAGTTCCTTCACCTGACATCATCACATTGCTACATGGATTAAACATAAAACAACCCACTTAACATATAGCAGTTTAAGATTACTTTTATATATTACGTTATCATGCACAGATGGTCAAGTTCTGATAAAAAGTTATTGGAATTAAACACTAATTGTGAGGTAAGATTGCGTATATTTGTCATCGCCAGAGCCCACTAAGTGGGAGCCTCTTACACTGAGTCACCCTTTACCATTCAGAGAAGATTAAAATTTTAAGTTGAATTAAAAACGTAAAAAGCTACCATGCAAGCTTTTAAACATTGCTGATCAAATATTATGCAATAGAAATAAATTTCTTTGAGTTCATACTTGTTGTCGAAGCAAGGTCAACTCTGAGGTCTGTTGCTGCTGCTCCAGTTTTTTCTCAAGCTCCTTGACCTGAAGAATATGAAACAATGAACATAAAAAGAGATGTCATTGATTATATCCATTTACTTATCATATGCTGTGCAATTACTTCTTTGAGAAGTACCTGTTCACGATAGAAGGACAGCTCTGAATTCTGATCCTGCTCCTTCAGTTTTCTCTCAAGCTCCTTCACCTGAAGAATATGAAACGATTAACATAAAAATAGAAGCTATTGATTGAAAACAATATCTTTTAGGATGGCAGAGTGAGTCTCTGACCCTTGCGATTGATCGATAATATGCGCTAGAAATAAATTTCTTCTTTGAGAAGTACCTGTTGATGATAGAAGGACAACTCAGAATTCTGATCCTGGTCCTTCAATTTTCTCTCAAGCTCCTTCACCTGAAGAATATGAAACATGGAACAGTGAACATAAAAAGAGAAGTCAATGATTATATCCATTTAGAAAAAGACAATATTTTATTATACAGACAACTCTAGTTATTGCCAACCTTTTCTTTTAGAATGGCAGACTGAGACTCTGACCCTTGCAATTGATCTTTCAGCTTCTTTTCCAGCTCCAACACCTGCTTATGTAGAAGAATTGATTTAACTTATCTTTTTAATGACACTAATTGATCTATCATTCAAACAAATGGGTAATATTTTCTCCATTAATTCTTTTCTGTCTTCATCAGTATATGATAATGCATGTCCATGCTAAGATTGTGCCAAGATGAATTGAAGAAAGTGGAAGAAGCAGTTTTCCCAAAGTACACAGACAAACCTTCTGTTGGTAACTTGCCGTCTCTGACTGCAGTTGATCTTTCAGCCTTTTCTCCAGCTCTTTCACCTTCATTAGAAGCAAGTGTCTAGTTAGACATGAATGTTGAATGCCCCAGTAACTTACCAAGCTAAAGAGTTTTGGAGCTCACTAACCAAGACCAGAACCATGCTAAATAACTTGTGTTACTAATGACTAATAAATAACAGATGAGCCACAAATCATATAGTACTTCAAAGAGAAAGCAACCTTTTGTTGGAGAGTACTGCAGGTTTCTTCTTTTCCTTTCAATTTCTCTGATAATAGGGAAATTTGTTTCTCTATCTGATTCTGCATGGATGTCTTCAACTCAATCTGGCCTTCAAGTTCTTTAATCTTTTCATGTAAATTTTTTAGAAGATTATCCTTGCCTTTGGCCTTACTCTCCATGCTTTGCAAGTTTTCTTCTACTTTACGTATAGACTCATCTTTAATTCTGCACTCAGTCCGCGCCTTTTCAAGCTATGCCAATGTGTAAAAAGGGAGAAAGCATAAATATTTATATAAAACATGGCCAAATAGAAATTAAATTTGGTTGTATTCCATTAAGGGTCAGCAGCCTACCATTGCTTTTATCTTTTGAAGTTCACCTGTGTCGATTTGCTTCTTAACAGGACCTAACTCAACGCCCCTCACTCTTGTTGCAAAATTAAGTGAGCTTAGAGTCTCACTTACGTCCTGGTCTGATGGGCTGATTTGTACAAACATCAAAGTTTTGGAGTCACCTCCTGCAGTATAACAAAAAATGTGCTATCAAAGTTATCAATATATGCCCGAAGAAGCTACATCTAACTTCACAAATCAAGAAACAGAAACCGAACTAAACAGACATACCTAATGAGTCTTGCAGTAAGTGTGTCAATTTCGAGTTCCTGAAATCCGAAAGGAAATGGCATGATTAAAACTTGTTACATGTTATTGTGGGCTAAGGGTAAAGAGAAGGGTGAATATACCTATACGGAATGTGACTACTTTTGGCTGCTAAAGCTGATATCACATCCCCAAGAGCTGAAAGAGATCTGTTGATATTTTGTGCTTCCTTAAGCCGCTCCCCTTGCACATCAGTCCTTGCAAGTCTCTCACTACCTGCCAAATCCACAAGCCAGAGCTTGCTCTTTGTACACTCACCACTCATCAAATTTTTAGCCTTTACCATTATACAAAGCATGCTGAAAAAAGAAACAAGCAATCAGTAAAAAAGTAAAGAAAACCTCATTGATGTAGAGGTGCTAGACATATAATAGAAAGCTTCTCCAATAATGAAACAGGAAGAGAATGCAAGAGCTAGGTACCAGTGAGATCGACTGCTATGCTCATTGATGTTATTACTCCCAACTGCTCTAGCATTACTTCCAGCCTGCAGTACATTCCACACTTCACTAATGTTATCAACCTTGGCTTCTACAACACCAGGAACATGATGAGATCCTTCAGAGGCTTGTTTTATCTCCAACCTGATAACCATTTGAAGAGAAACCATTCCAGCTACTTCATTTTTCTGCCTAGACTAATATGGCAGAATGTTTCATGAATGGAATCAATGACACACATAACAAATATTACCTTTTTGATGTTGGTCCTGTAGCCAATAGGTCTCTGATTTGTTCATTATAAACCTCAAACACACTAACAGATATGTCATATGCAAATGTTTCACTCCTTTCCTTGCTAATTTTAAACAAGAGCTCAAGAGTCCTGTAATTTACTCCTCTATTGTTTTCTGTTCCCTCCATGGTAAATGTTTTTCCTGTTCCTGTTTGCCCGTAGGCAAAGATGCAAACATTGTAGCCATCTAACACAGAGACTGCCATTGATGATGCATCAGCAAAAACATCAACTGTTAAAACAAAGCAAACACTATCGTTTAGAAAACTTCCAACTGCGTTAATAATATGAATCATGCACTAAATATAAAAAAACAATGATAGTCATTAACGATTGTTGTACTACACTACACATATCTACCTTGATCATCTTTTGGTGTATAAACTCTGTCAAATCTGAATGACTTTTTAGTGGAGCCACTTGTCAAAATTCCTAGGCATCCATCCTTTGCTGCATCAAAATCCACCACTGTTGAACACCCAACTGAGATTTCAACCTTATTCAATGGACGACAGCGGCAGAAAACCCTAATGTTCCCTATTATTCATAAATAAACAGATCAGTGCCTTTGACTTATAATTGTCTTCAAATTGGAATAAAATCCGCTAATAGTAAGTAAACATGATAACATACCTTTAGCCTCTTGAACTTCATTGAAGAGCTTTTTTCTCTGTGTCATCTCTTCGTTGTACTTCACTTTGAGATCTTCACATTGCTTAACTGCAAAGGATTTTTTATTTCCTTAAGATAATCCATACCAATTCAAAGGCCAAAAATTTCAGCAAAATGAAGATTAAGTAATAACTCAAGCATACCCAATTCCTGAACAGCAAAAACCATCTTATTTAATTCAGGGATCGAATCAACACATTCATGTGCTTCAAAGGAAAGCTGACAATAGTCACTCTTCATCAACTGCAAAAAAAATTGGAGCAGAAACTCATAAAATGTAATTTTCGTTTTTCTAAAAAAAGGTTAAAACATAAACCTCAGGAATTTTACCTTTACTTTTTCCTGTAAACTAATAATTTCTTCTGCCCATTTCTTCTTATCAAGCTCATACCTGCTAGAAATACTCCTCAGGTTTTCAGCCTGTTTCTCCAAAGTTTGATCTGCAATAAGTTAAAAGTAGAATTAGGAATGTGTTAACCTAGGAGCAAAAATTAAAAAAAATGATAAGGTGCTGGCACTGATGTGTGCATCCATCGGTGTTATATTTATTTAAACTAAGAGCTATGATATCAAACGAAATAATCAAGTCTTTAAGTTCTTATATACGTATCAAAATTGTCAAAAAATCTTATTAAATAAGTTGGGAGTTGGGACTAAGTTTTTTGAAGAATCTAAATTCCATGCTCTTCTTGAAGGAAAACCATGCAAAACATACCAATACTGAGTGACTTAAATGTCACTTTGTCTAATTCCATTTGGGTTGCTTCCAATTGCTCATTGGTTGCAGTTAATGATGTCCATGCCTCATAGCATTCTTTTGCTTTGAGCTCACATTGCATAGTAAGTTCTTTAATCTTATTCTCGTATTTTGCAGTAGATTTCGTCCACATAACTTTCTTCTGAAACATCACAATGAAAAGAAGAGAACGTAAAATGTTATGAGTCGAGGGCACTTCAAGCTGCAACTTATCAACTAGGTTGCGCCTCTAACCTGTGGTGAAGGAATTTCAGTCTCCATAGCACAGTAGTTACATTTAATGTAGTCACTCGTCACTTGTGGAACTGTTTTAAAAATAACAAAGAAGACAGCAAGATGCTAAGTAACATCTCTGCCATGGGAAATTATTCAAGCACTGTAAACAAAAAAAGTACCTGACACCTTTGTTGCTTTCCTAATGCCAATCCCACTGACTAGTGGGCTTCCATTTATACTTTCAAATCTTATGAGGATTACTTCATCATCCTTCACACGCACCCTTGAATCAGTCAACTGTAGTGGCTTATTGGCTCCAGCAACTGCAAAGATATCTAATTCCGACAGAACCTGGCATATTATTTCAATAAAAAGGAGCTGAAGTTTTTATTCTATAAATTTGGCAAATGTAAATGCATAGAAAAAAGTCCAGTTTGTGTGCCAAAGCTTACCTTTTCTTCTTGGATGTATACATTGAATACCCTCATTCCTTTTGGCCCATTTGTGTTAATGATCTCCACAAAATGAAGATCAATAACATAGTTTCCTGGAGGAATATTGTCAAACCTATAGCAAAAAGTTCCTAGTCGAGCTGATTGATATATAAACGGGTAATCTCCAGCACCCACTATCTGCTCATCAGTACGAAAAACATTCCCACCATCAAAAAAGGTGTCACTCAGGAAAGTTAATCCGCCATCTGCATCATTAAAAGCTTCACCACCCGCATTCACAAACATGAAATACTCCCCATCTGCTTCAAAAGACAAGATATCAGAAGTAATCATTTAATCCTCCAAATAACTACCTAATTATAAACCTTAAACCCTTGTTTAATTATGGCATCATAATGCTTTGCTTTTCATGGAACTCACTGAAAATTCAAAAGGTTGGTGAGTTGGTCTAAAATACCCCCTTAATCAGATTAGTGTTACATTTCCAAACTAATTGCGTAGCTTACTACTTAAGCCTACAACAGAATCCTAAAACCCCAATTACCCTAATTACTCCTCCATTTACATTTGCAGAACAAGATTAGATGCACAGGAGTAGAGTCAGTAGACACGTGTTCTAATCGGTGAGGTCAAATCAAAACACGATTGGGGAAAATAAAATCTAGAAAGATAAAAACAACAAAAAATTCTAAGAAAGAGGGGAAATGGAACCTCTCCTAATCAAACAATAAACCCTAAACTTAATTATAAAAAATGGTAAAAATGAAAATTCAGATTCTAACCTGCGTTGTCGGGTCTTGTAAACCCAGTTGGGATCAATCTTGAACTAGAATCACAAACCATTGAATCGAGCAAGGATTCATCGGAATCTTCCATTACCGAATCTTTGTGCTCTGAGATTAGGGCTTGTGGGTATTGCTGAAAATCGATCGAGTGGGTTGGATCCATGAAAAAAGATGGAGTCTTGGCAACAAAGAATGAAGTGTGTGAGATAGAGACAAATTTTGTTTGTGGCAGAAAAAAAGTTTCAGAATCGTCTGTTCCCAACTGCAGTGGAATGGGATAGTTCAAACTTGAATTTCGTGACCGTTGGAAGTTTTGAATTAATTCAACGTTGAACTTTTGTCTTTTTTATCTTTTACCTTTGTAGTTTTAGGTTAAACTAAGGGGTGATAATGAGTAGGTTTGGATTGAGTTAAGGTTTGTCACGTAACTGACTTTAAGGCTATATTTAGAAAATGAGTTTATTGTTTGGTATGATTGAAAATGAAAGAAAAGTGAGAAAAAAAAACACATTTATATATAATGTATTAAAAATGACATAAGTGTCCTCATTATATTTATATAATTAATTAGATATCTAATTTTTAAATTACATAACTAAATAATTTATTTTTAATAATATTAATTAATATTTTTAAGTAACATATAATCTAATCTAAGTTCAATAACAATATTTGTTTATAAAATTCAAAAAAAATCATTAACATTTTATATACATCTTTTTCACAATAGTGTATCTAGAAGAAAATATATCTGATATTCGACAATCATTTTTATATTTTTAATCATCTCACTTCTATATATTTGTGTTTTGTCTTTCTAATTTATTTATTATATGTTACTTTGTTGATAATTTTAAGTAATGATATTTCTTTTTTCTTTTCACTTTATCTTTTAGCATACATAGTTACTATTTATTTGTGAGCTCAAAAGCAACAAAAATAAAATTAAGTTAACTAATTTCACATAAAAATGAACATAAACAAAAAAATTTACTACATTGTATTTATTTTCACATAGATTATTGTTTTTCAATTCATGATGAATGGCAAATTTGAAATTTTTGATGGTTTTCCTTCTTTCCTTTATTTTCTTCCCAACTTAGGGAGGAAAAGTTTTTTGTGAAACTCATGCATATTTTTCCTTCCTCCCTATTTAATTTTGGAACCAAAGGGTTTCTTTCCTCCTCTTTTATTTCCTCTTCTTTTCTATACAACTAAACATAGTGTAAATATTGAGTAAGTTAGTTTTTCAATCAGAACTTGATCCTAACCCTAATTAAATATAGTGCATGTTCATCTTAGATAAAGTCTTCTAAATCTTATTCATTATTATGAAAATATAACTTGACATATAAAATTATATATGTATATATATTATGGGAGAGGATCCACTTGTTCTAATAGTAAGTTTAAAAAACTTATTCCACCATCTACTCACTAATTTAAGCCATTGGATTTCCCTAAAATTGATGACTAAGATGTAGAGTAAGTGAATCATTTCTCATATATTATTAATCATGTACAAATGACAAGAAAAATAGAGAACCAATGATAATTTTGTTCAAAAAAGTGTCATTACTATAAAAAAAGTGTCATTACTCTGTACACATCTGAATAAAGGCACGTACGAACATGATGTATGAGTAACCATGGGGCTAGTCGAGGCGAGTCATGCTTTGTCTCTATCCGACCCTAAATATCAATCAGATCTAATTTTTAACACTGACTCAACATAAATCCACAAAGACCCGGGACTATTTAGGTCCTACTCAGTCATAGGTTCAAAGAAGAATACATTTTGTCCATCATCAATTTTGGTCAATTTCAATTTATGTATCATTTTGGACAATTTTAAATAAAAAATTCATAATAATTTTTTAAGCAATAAATTGATTTCATTCTCAATTTTCATTGTTTCCTAACAAAAATAGGTCTTATCATAGTTCTTTTCTTTTTCGGTAAAGAATTAGACGAAACTCTTGTTGAGTTTTAGTCTTGTAATTCTATTTTCAATTTGGTGGTAAATTTTTATGATTTTCGGAGACAGTCGGTTTCGGACCGCTGTCAGGGCCGAATCTCACCCGGTACGGCTCAAAAAGTGGTTTTTGAGTTCCGTAACTCAGAATCGAATTCCGATTGCGTCGTTGGCTTCGTAATTTCATTTTGAGTCAGTATAGACCCTGAGTACATCCATACCTATTTTCTAAATATTTTTTCACTCGGAATGCCGAAATCCAAAATTCTAATCGGATATTAGGATCGGGCAATTTATAATACCCAATCGAGTATTGGCCGATAATACTCGGACGTGTTTATCGTACGTGTCCGCGATGAGGTCCTTTCGCATTGGGATGTGAGATTTGACTTTCCATAAAGCAAACCTCACATCACTTTCTCAAATCTCTTATGAGATCATCATTAGCCACCCTAGGGATTTTTTGATGATTGCCTAGAGGCAGATTTCCCTCTCTCCTTAAACCCTCACACTCCACACTTCACTCACTCACTCTTACATTTTCAAATGAGAGGTAAATCCTCTCTTCATTTTTCTCTCATTTCTCATGGCTTCTTCCATCTTCAATCATTGATCTCTCAACATTCAACCAATGGATGTTGATGAGATTTAAGTATGTTGTTCATGAGCATGTCAAGAACATATTCAACCGTTGAAATTTTCTTAAACGCTTTCTAACTCATTTTCTCCTCAAAAACCGAAAATAGTGATGTTCTTGAACTTATGAAAATATTTTGTTGAAACCATGAACAACTTGTGTTCATGGAGTAGTTATAATGTTTTATTACATGTATTTGGTTGTTTTAGCCAAAAGGGGATGATAATGAAATCAAAGGAACCTTTAGGAAGTGTTTTGAAAAAATGAGAATGTATGTATTTCTATTTGTTTTTAGCCTTAAACCATGGCTTGGAACAAGTTGGAAAAAAAACTTTTGTTAAAAAGGATGTTAAGGTTTATGAGTACATGAATGCCTCATAAAACTCTTAAAGAATACTTTGAATAACTTACTTTAAAGTGGTGAGATTATCCAAGAATGTATTAAATCAGAATATGTAGCTTTACTAAAAAGCGTGCGTTTAAAATGAATGGAAATCGTGAACGGACTTTCAATGAAAAAGGATGGTAAAAAACATGTGATGTTGGACCGGATGGATGAAATGAATGTATAATCACGATGGGAAAAAAGAGAAATGATTTTAAGTATTTTAGTAACGATTTTAGAAATATCGGAAACTAACGGATTTTTATTGTGGTAGTTACGAAGATTTCAGTGTTCGAACCTTGAAACGAAACCACCCTTAGTTGACGAGTTAAAGCACGCTTCATTAAGGTGAGAGAGAACACATCGTGACATAGTGGTGTCTGAATATGACACCTAGATCTCCTAAACCATCTCAAAGGTTTTCGAGTTAACTTAGGCTTTAAGAAACCCAAGATTTTTATGTTTGAATGTCTTTGAATATATATGATTGTTGATGAAATGTGTTGAATATTGTGTATGAATGTTGTTGGAAACTTTTCTGTGTGCAGGTGTTGAGAAACCATGTTTTAAATATGTTTCGGTTGTCGAAAAGGGCAAAATTGGTATTCTATCCAAGTCCCTGTCGCTTGGGCGAGAAACTCTTGCATGGGCGAGCACAGTCTCGCTTGGGCGAGGGACTGGGCGAGGGGAAGTTTTGGTTCTGGAACTCCCTCGCCTGGGCGACACTTGGGCGAGCAAGCCTCGCTTGGGCGAGCAAGGGTCTCGCTTGGGCGAGAAAGCCCAGGATTTTTAAGGGTTTTCCGAAACTCTCTCGCTTGGGTGAGAGATGTCTCGCTTGAGCGAGGAGAGACCTCGCTTGGGCGATAGTACCTTCGCCTGGGCGAGAAAGGCTTCAGTTTATTTGAGCTTTAAAGATGAAATGTCGCTTGGGCAACTAGTCCATGCGCTGGCGAGGGACAGTGTGGAATGATTTAAATGAGATGATGTTGTGAACAATGCGACGAACCCGGGTAGGGTGTCTTGTGATATAAAAGTTGTGGAATGAGATCATGGCTTAGATGAGAAGCATGACTCCACAAAAGTATGAAAACATTGCTTGTGTTTACGCCTTGTTGGGCAAGTATCCGACTTGAGGTCGTGAACTAGGGGGGACCCTTGTAAGGATACACGATATCACTGAACAACGATCGACCGACCGTAAGAGGCTTGGTCATTTGACCGTCCAGGAGTATTCGGTGATGGGTTGTTGTGATTGAGGTGTTACCTTGAGCATATACAGTTGACGTACTATCGGGTCCCACGAGAAGCATTCATTGTCGGGAGATGGCTTAAAGATGGGTTGATCATGTGTTTGATTACTAAATTTGCATTTAACTTTGACTAGGAATGCATCACATTGTGACCATGAAGTAGTGGAGAGGAAATGACGGGACGACTTAGAGCACCGTGATGTAAGCACAGACGGCACTGTTTGGACGGTGATTCGCCAACAGTGTCTTGAGGGAGAGTCTGGGTGAGACGAGTCCCTTGTATTCTTGGGGAGGTACCCTGTTGGATCGGACAGGTTTCACAGGCCAAACTAGGCACTCTCTGACAACCCCGGGATTGCATCCGAGATCGATGAGAGGGATGCCCTGAAAGCGTTTGTACGACCTAGGTCCGGGTAGGACTGTTCCTGAGGGAACCGATCGATCTGTTTTTTTATTTCCTTGCGAGGATATGTTATTTCGGGTGCGTACAAAGCGGCTTGGTACAGGACCTGTACTCTCGATTATTTCCGATTAAGATGTTGGATAGATATTGGTGTAAGGTGGATAACCATGACATAGCATGCATACATTATCATTGTGGAAGTGAATTCCCACATGTGAGCTACAAGCATTGTGTACTCCTACGTTTATGTATGTGATATGGTTATGAGTAGAATATGAATTATATTACTTGATATATTGGTAATGTTGGAATAAATGGTAAGTTATGTATTACTCATGATGTCAATGATAAACGATGAATTATATGCTAAAATATATTTATGTCTGAGTGTAATATTCTGAGTAAGTCCACGCCGTCAATGAATTTATGTTCATTATATGTCTTACTTTCTCTGCTGTATTGTTTCTTGTTTGTGTGTATTCGTTATGCAGATGTCCAACAGCAACCATCACGTTCGAGGTTATCAATTCACCATTTCCCCGATGGGACAATGGAATAGTGATGGGCATAGGTACACATACATAGGCCCATGCGGTCTGTCGTTGCACATGATGTGCAACAGGTCATCGATGATGATCCCTCAACCAGACACCTACATTGATGCTTCTTTCACCTTGCCGCCAAGGAGGCTGAGGACTCTAGAGGATGGACTTCGGTACCCGCAGGTCAGGAGTGATGGCGCTACTCCCTCCCACGGTCATGGACGTGGTCAGATTGTTTGGATGCTCCGTCATCCAGTAGAGCTCAGAGGAGCCGGGTTCTTGGAGGAGGTCCCTGCAAGAAGACTCCGATTTTGAGAATGTCATCCCCTCCGAATTATGCCGCTGGGTTACGGCATAATGAAGTGGAGGAAGAGGAGGAGGAGGAGGAGGTCGTTGAGCTCGTAAATGTAGAGAGCTCGGTAGAGGTGATCAACCTCGTGTCGGACTCGGAAGAGGAGGAAGACCCGAGTGAGGGGTCTGACATTCCTGGAATCTTCTGAGTCAGCTTGTGGGCCCGTCGATGTTCCATTTTGTTTTTGGTTGGGGGGCTGTGTTTCTTTTTTATTTTGTATATGTTAGTGGCGAGGTAGTTTCCGCCTTTGTTGACTTAGTTTGTATGAACTAATTATGACTTAACCGATTATATGCATTGTGTTATTCAGGAAATTGTGAATCAGGTTAAGTTATCATTCGATAACGATAAGTTGATTTTTGAGTTACTTAAAGTGACGTCCCGGAAAAGGAAGGTTTTAAAAGGAAACAATTTTATACATCACCATTTCACAAAAAAAATAAAATTACCCATTTTCCGCAAAGTTTTTTAGAAGTATTTTTCGGGGCGTTACAAGTCATGCTTTGTCCCTATCCGACCCTAAATATCAATCAAATCTAATTTTTAACACTGACTCAACATAAACCCACGAAGACCCGACACTATTTAGGTCCTACTCAGTCATAGGTTCAAGGAAGAATACATTTTGTCCATCATCAATTTTGTCAATTTCAATTTATGTATCATTTTGGACAATTTTAAATAAAAAATTCCTAATAATTTTTTAAGCAATAAATTGATTTCATTCTCAATGTTCATGTTTCCTAACAAAATAGGTCTTATCATAGTTCTTTTCTTTTTCTACAAAACATCGTCATCACTTAATTATTTATAATGTTTTTTTTAAGTCTCTCCATAATTTTAAATGATATAAGATATCTTGGATCTTCCTCCATTTTAATAGAAGATAATAAATGAGCATTGCTTCAAGTGATCCATGATTGATTTCTCTTAAGCAATGTTTCGGGTTTAAGTTGTTGATTAGATAATTGTTTGTAATTCAGTTAATTAGTTGGAATACTTTCTGTTTATAGAAAGTAGTTAGTTGCTCCTTACTATAAAAGGAAGGGTAGTTTGTAAATGAAGATAGTTTTTCTTTTTGATGCATTTGATCATATTATATTCTTACTCTCCTCAATTCCTTCTTCATTTCTTTTTCTTCTTTCGTGTAACACACCTTCTTCTCTTTAAACTCTAAAACTGTCTTCTTCTGCTATCTTCTTTCTTCTTTCATTCACACTCACGATTTGGTTATCAAGTGTTTAGGAAGCACCTAGCACAGAGCAATTAGCAACAGTGGTATCAAGAGCTTTGTCTTTTGTTTATGATTCTAGGATATGTGGGAGAAAGAACTCATTGGTACATTTCCATGGCAAGCAACAACGGCTTCACTATGACATTACCTACATTGGACAGTAAGAACTATGATAGATGGCACATTCAAATGAAGGTCTTGTTTGGCTATCAAGAAGTTCTTGAGATAGTTCAAAATGGATATCAATCAGTGGGGGAGGATGCTACCGAGGATCAAAGACTCACTTTCAGAGAATGCAAGAAGAGAGATTGCAAGGTTTTGTTCATGATTCATCAATTTGTGGATTCATCCAACTTTGAAAAGATTTCCAGTGCCAAAACAGCAAAAGAGGCTCGGGACAATCTTGAGAAATGCTATGCTGGAGCAGAGAAGGTGAAGAAAGTTAAGCTTCAAACATTAAGAAGAGAATATGAACTATTGCAAATGAAAGATGGTGACACAATTGCAGATTACTTCACCAAAATCAGATCATTGACAAATCTGATGAAGGGATATGGTGAAGTAATGATGGATCAATTGGTGGTAGAGAAGGTGTTAAGGACCTTGAACCCCAAGTTTGATCATGTGGTTGTTTCCATAGAAGAATCTAAGGATCTTGAGGTGTTCAAGATTGAAGAATTGAAAAGCTCATTAGAGGCTCATGAACAAAGAATCAAGGAGAGGAATTCAGATAAAAACTCTGATCAAGCACTCCAAGCACAGTCTAGTAGAAGATCCTTTAGTCAAGGAAACTTCCAAAAGAAGCCCAAAAGCAAATGGAAGACTGACAAAGGAAGGAACTATGAAGGAGCTAGGCAAGATTCTAACCCCTTCTCAGCAAACATATGTAATGGACAAGATCAGGTGCTAAGGAGAAACAAGAAGAAATTTGATAAGAAGAAAATTCAATGCTTTAACTGCAAGAACTTTGGACACTTTGCATCTGAATGTAGATTCAAAGCTGTTCATGGCAGTGGTCCAGAAATTGAAGCTAGATTGGCTCAATGGGAAGAATCTGAGGAAGAGCAGGTCCTACTCATGGTCACATCTGAACAGGAGGTCAAGGATGATTGCTGGTATCTTGACACAGGTTGCTCTAATCATATGTCAGGCCACAAGGATTGGTTTGAGAGACTTGATGAGAATGCCAAGAGTAGAGTGAAGTTTGCAGACCATAACTCCATCAATGCTTAGGGAGTTGGAGATATCTCAATCAGGAGGAAAGATGGGAAGAGTGCTAGTATCAAGAATATCTTGTATGTTCCAAGGATGAAGAGCAATATGCTTAGCCTTGGTCAACTACTTGAGAAAGGTTATGAAATGACTATGGCAGACAAGTTACTGAATGTATATGATTGTGACAAGAATCTCATCTTGATAGTTCCACTATCCAAAAATAGAACCTTCAAGATTGGGATTCAAGTGAACAATCATAAGTGTTTGTTGTCCAAGACAACTCATGAGAATTGGATTTGGCATCAGAGGTATGACCATTTGAGTTTTAAGAGCCTTGAGCTCCTAAGTAGAAAATGATTTGTAATTGGATTACCATCAATTAGTAGCCCTAGCCAGCTCTGTGATGAGTGCTTATCAAGCAATCAAACTAGGGGCAGTTTTGTGTCTCATATACCAACCAAATCAACAAAACCACTTGAATTTATCTACTCAGATGTATGTGGACTCTTTGAAGAAAACTCATTGGGAGACAACAAGTATTTTGTGACCTTTATAGATGACTTAACAAGGAAAACTTGGGTTTATCTGATCAAAAGAAAGAGTGGGGTATTCACAATTTTCATCAACTTTAAGGCTCAAGTAGAAAGGCAGAGTGGACAGAAGTTGATGACTCTAAGAACTGATGGAGGAGGAGAATACATGGCAAGTAAATTGAGAGATTTCTGTGCTAAGGAAGGACTGATTCATGAAGCAATTGCTCCTTATACCCCACAACACAATGGTACTGCAGAAAGAAAGAATAGAACCATTCTTAACATGACAAGAAGCATGCTCAGAACAAAGTTTATGCCAAAGAGATTTTGGGGTGAAGCAGTCTCTACAACTGTGTATATCATGAATAGGTGTCCTATAAGAAGACTAGGGGAAACTACACCTGAAGAAGCTTGATCAGGTTCAAAACCAAGGGTGGACCACTTCAGAGTGTTTGGCTCAATTTGTTATGCTCATGTGCCTGAAGTTCAAAGAAATAAGCTTGATGACAGAAGCAAGAAACTTGTATTGCTTGGATACCACACTACAGGAGCATATAGGGTCTATGATCCACAAAATCAGAGGATAATGTTGAGTAGAGATGTGAAGGTAGATGAAACACAGAGTTGGAACTGAGGTGGAACAAACAATGATAAAAAAAGGCACACAATAATGCAGTTTGATGAAGGCTTAGGTGACAGAGAACCATTGCTTATTGATCAACCACCTGTTGTAGAAAATCTAAACCAACAAAGAGCACAAAGAGCTAGACAAGCACCATCAAGGTTAAGTGACTATGAAGTCTTTCCAGATTCAGAAATCACTGTTGAAGGGGAACTAGTGCATATGGCTCTCTTGGCTGAAATGGAACCAATAAATTTTGAAGATGCAGTCAAGTAGAGTCACTGGTCTGATGCTATGCAGAAAGAACTCATGTCAATTGAGAAGAACAAGATTTAGGAGCTCACTCGGTTACCAAAAGGAAAGAAGGTCATTGATGTAAGATGGGTTTATAAGGTAAAGATAAATCCAAAGGGAGAAATGACCAAGTATAAGGCTAGACTTGTAGCAAAGGGATTTCTTCAAAGACAAGGCCTAGACTATGATGAAGTCTTTGCCCCTATTACAAGAATTGAAACCATAAGATTGGTGGTATCATTGGCAAGATATAAGGGTTGGTGTATTCAACAAATGGATGTCAAGTCAGTATTTGTGGTAAGAGTTAGCCCCACATACCTATGGATGTTCTTGGTCGGACAGAATTTTGCGAGAAACAAAAAGAAAATAAGAAAATAAGGGACAAAAATTCAAACAAACAAACAAACCTCAAATGTTGCTCAAGCTCTAAAGAAGGGCTCTATAGATGAGCAAGCTTGTAAGGTTCCCTTATTTACAAAGTGAATGAAGTTTTCAGGTGCTATTGGAAAGATAGGGAAACAACACCATTTACGTCAAAGGGGTTTTTTAAAAACGAGAATAGTGCAAAGTGCAAACATAAACAAATAGGTTTAGAGAATAGATAAATGATGTTAGATTAGTTGTTTAGCAAATAAATATAGGTCCTTGGATGTAATTCAAATGAACGAATGAAATGAGGAGTGCTTTTTACTCTTACTGCTAAGGTAACTAGATACCGTCCCTTTTCAAAATATAAAAAACAGAATTTTAGACTATAATTTTTTGTTTTACAAATATAATCCCCATCACCAACACCTTTAGCCACCATAATCAGAATCATTATCATATTAACTCAATTATGTTTGGTTGGTACATAAGCAACTTTATTTTATATATCATGTTGAAGATTAATCATCTTAATATTATTATGTTTGAAAAAAATTATTTAACAAATATAAAATTAGTCTAATATTATAGCTTGAAGATATTTATTCACATCTACAAAATATTACTCAACTCTTTATGTTGTGATTAAAAAGTATTTTAAAACTGGAAAAATTATATTATAACGTGATGTCATAATTTAGTTATGATATATGTACCCAAAAACAATAGTTATGATATATCACGGTCAAAGCACATTAGTATATGTGATTATTTTAAGATAAAAAAATTATCTTAGGGCAATGCACAATCAAATATCAATGTATTAATTTATAAAAAATGGGGTTAAATATGACTTTTTGTATACTGAAATTTATTTTGGTTTCTATAATTTTTAAATATTTAGTCGCTCCATTTTTAGGGACTGCTACCTTTGATCTCAATAATGAAGGCTACATCTCCAATGTCATGTGATGACACATCATAGGAATATACAAAACTTTTGTTCTCCATATGACTCAAAACAATTTTTGGTTTTTTAAGGGTTAGTTTGAGAATTGGATTTTGGAGAGGAAAGAAGGGAAATAGAAGATTTGAAAGTCGTGAAATACACATGTGAGATGACTCTCAAATCTTCTATTTCCCTATATTCCCCTTCAAAATCCAACTCTCAAACAAATCTTAGAACAAAAACACCTCCACACTTTCTTGAAGTGACTCTTGATTTCTGTTTGAATCCTTGAGTTCACTTTGAACTACTTGTAATTATTGGAGTGTAATTCCCTAGCCATAAGATATTGAAGGTTGAAAGAACTTTTAATCTAAGGTTGAGTCACTCATTGGTGAACCAAAAGTTTATCCACACTATGACTTAAGAAGTTGGAGGCAAAGTAACTTGGGTGATTGTTTTGTTGGACTTGTACAATGATAGTGGTGGGGGATTGGTGTTAGAATTTCATAACAAAGATGCGCGTATTTCGAAAGAAGAGTGAGGTTAGAATTGGTTTTCCTTATAAAAAAGAGAATTTTACTATTAATCTCTTAAATCAACATATTATTTATTTTATTAGTGAGTAACATTGGTGACATTACATTAGCATTTTCCATCCACTATTGATGTGAAGTACTAAAACAACGATTGGTAATGGATGGACCAAATACTTAAAAAAAAAAACATAGTGCTAAAAAGCCAAATCATGTGATTAAGGCTTCTTCTCACTCCCTCCAATGCCAGCAGAGCAGCATGGTGAGAAAGTAAAATGGAAGAAATAAACAGAAAATGAGAATTTTATATGAATTGCCCACATCACAGATTCATTCATACGGAAACAAAACCCACATCTGGTTCCTCTTCTACTACTCTAAACATCGATCATTTTCAACAATATCACCACCATTTCTCAATTCAATCCAATGCTGACGTCAGGTAAGCAACCCCAACAACTATCCACCCTACGATGTTCACTCCTCACCCTCGCAATCCTCACCCTTCTCTCCTTCACCTTCCTCTCCCTCAAATATTCCACCCCTCAGGTAACAGACCCCTTTACCCTTCGAATCCGTTTCCGAGTTGAGTTTTGAAGGAGAATAAAAGTCTTGAGAATCAGAGTCAGTTCACTAGTGTATTTCACGACTCTGATGTCTTCCTTTTCATTCCTTCCTCTCGAAATCCCAACTTGCAAACAGACCCTTAATTGTTCATTTTCCTTTAATGCTCCTTTTCCTTTTCAACTTCAATCAATCACTTTCTCATCTCACTTTTTCTTCTATTTTCCAAGGTCTCTGTTGCCAACTTCTTAGGCGATACAAAAGAAATTTCTAGAACCGTAGAACAAGATGGTGAAGATTTCTCTGATATCTATCACTCGCCACGCGTGTTCAAGTTTAATTTCGCTGAGATGGAGAACAAGTTCAAGGTGTATATATATGAAGATGGTGATCCCAAAACTTTTTATCAAACCCCGAGGAAGCTGACGGGGAAGTATGCTAGTGAAGGCTACTTCTTCCAGAACATTCGAGAGAGTCATTTTCGTACCCTTGATCCTGATCAGGCTCACCTCTTTTTCATCCCGATTTCCTGTCACAAGATGCGTGGCAAGGTGCAGTGGATTTTAATTATTTGCTGCAATTGAATTGTTCACATTTTGTGTTGTGTTGAGATCTGAGACGATAGTTGCTTTTTTTTGGGATGTTGTGTTGGTACTAATTGATATCTTGCTGGAGATGGCAATTGATTTATAAGATGTTTATGCAATGTGTAGGGATAAACTAAATGTCGGAAAGACCACGATGACACAAGAATAAATAAGGTAAGATTAGGAATGATGCATTAGAGAGAAGGTTGAGGTAGCACCTATTGTAGGAAGATGGGAGAATCTCTCGCCTTAAGTGGATCAGGCATATGCAACAAAAACTTATAGAATCTTGAGTTTGGAGACTCGGGGACTAGATTAGATGGAGGGTAGGGGAATCATAGAGGCAGAGGGAGACCATGAAAAATTATAGGCGAATCTGTTAAAAGGATTTAGATGTAAGTAGTTTGTCTATAGACATGATTTATGATAGAATGTTATGGTGTCGTAGATCCATTGAGTTGATCTCACCTTGTGGGAAACTGCTTTTGTTGTTTTTGTATGCTAGGTGTAGGGAAATGATAGAGTGTCAGAGCTATTGTTTATGACATATTGACATGCATCATTAGTAAGTAGTAACTCTTCTTTTTAAGGATTCTGGATGACTCCATGTTGGAAAGACTATTATTGGTGGAATGGTGGATGATTATGGATTTGAAGCATTCAAATGAGTCAAATCCATTATGCATTTACTCAGCACCTTTTTCCCCCAGGGATTGCAGTTGGGGACTAAATTTTCATTTTGGAAAGTGCTCTTATGAATTGTGATTATTGTCTAAAGTTAAGTCATTGTGGAAGATGAAAAAATCTTAGTTTTTCTCTCTCTTAAGCTTATGCCTATGTTTTGTTTTTAACTTTGTTCCTTATATGCCCAGAACTTAGTTCATGCTTGTGAGAGTTCCTTTCATGATTCCCCCTTTTCTGTGTGTCTATTCTTGAATTTTTTGGGTATATTCAATTCTGAATTCTATTTTGAGGTTATCTTTTCTTGATCAGCTCCAACATTGTAGGTGAACATGATTGCAACTGATAATTGTTCATGATTTGTGATTATGTTACTGTGGGTTCTAAACCTAGTGGGGAATGGGGAGGGTAGATATATGCAGCCTTGCCTTCATAAGCAAAAAAGTTGTTTCCAGGATTTGAACCCATGACCTCTAGGTTACAACTTACAAGGCAAGCAACCTTACCATTGCTCGAGACTCATCATGTTCTAAACCAAAAAGGAAATACTAGAAAAAGTATCTACAATGTTTATTAAGCCTGGATGGTTAGTACCTGCCTCTAGGTAGAGTTTATTCTCACACTTGTATGTTATGCAGGGTACATCTTATGACAATATGACCATAATTGTCCAAAATTATGTGGAGAGCTTAATATCCAAATATCCGTATTGGAACAGAACCTTGGGTGCTGATCACTTCTTTGTCACTTGTCATGATGTTGGTGTTAGGGCAACAGAAGGACTTCCATTACTTGTAAAGAATTCCATTCGAGCAGTGTGCTCTCCCAGCTATGATGTTGGATTCATTCCACACAAGGATATTGCTCTTCCTCAAGTACTACAGCCATTTGCTCTTCCAGCTGGCGGGAATGATATAGAAAACAGGTAAGAATTTCAAGATATATGATAACCACTTAGATTGTTACTCCCGAGTTGGTGCAAGTTAGGTGTATGGGATCAGAGATTTGTTATTTAGATGACATATCAACCTGCTTTTGAATTGTCTGTTAACCTTGCTATGGCCACTTAACAGAAGTGATGCAAATTGCTTGATATTCATCAAACTATATAAGCACCCCTATCTTCAACTCGGTCACAAGTCACAACCCACAGGACTTCAGTTTCTTTAATAATCTACAATTGCACTTCACTTTAAAATTTTCTGGTGACCTGGGTTAACATTATCAACATTGTGGATCTTAATTGTGGAGTACACTCTACTTGCGAAGAAATGAAAAATAATGGTGTTTTTCGTGGCTTATAATCTTTATATTGCAACAAGAACAAGATACTTAGTTTTAGTGTTCTTATCCCAGGCAAGAACCTTATTTTAAATACATATTATGCGTTTCATGTAAAAGGGGATATAGAATTAATTATTTCAAATGGTAGAATTAGTATAGATGCTAAGATAATTTGTTTCCTAAAATAAATAAATAAAATTGCTGGTACATTGATGCATTAGACTGTTCTGCAAGATCAATTGACAATGGTTCTGCATACTTTTTTTTCATTCTGAAAATTTGATAAAAATTTGCTTTACAGGACTACTCTTGGATTTTGGGCTGGCCATCGTAACTCTAAAATTAGAGTTATTCTTGCACGTGTGTGGGAAAATGATACAGAACTAGATATTTCAAACAACAGAATTAGTAGGGCAGATGGGCATCTCGTATACCAGAAGCGATTTTACAGGAGTAAGTTTTGTATATGTCCTGGTGGTTCACAGGTTAATAGTGCTCGAATTGCTGACTCTATCCATTACGGATGCATCCCTGGTAAGAGTCACCGTTTCTGATTATTTCCCCCTTAATTTTATAGTGGCATATTAAACATCTGAAAACTGCATACCCATGTGACAATGCAAGTATATGTAAACTTAATACTTATTGCGTAATGGCTTTTCACTTTTTCCTATGTTTCATGGATGATATGAAATGGTTAGGTTTACCTTGCATTTATCTTGAATTTCTGTTAGATGCCTGGGTTCTTGTGTTTATGTTAAAATATGAATTGAAAGTGTCTATCTACTGAGAAACATCTGTGAACCCTGTCCATGTCTAGACTGATTAAAACTTTGTTGCTTCTGTCACCCCTAAGAATGGAATTCTAATTTTATGGAGATGTGATACAACAGCGTCTGAAATATGGTGGTTTAATAATCAATTAATCAGTAGGTTTCAAGTATATAATTCAATATAAAAACGCAGATTCTGTAAGTGGAATGAATAATAGGTGCAACTTTATATTATTATTGGGGTAGGTTGGATTCTGGAATAGTAGAATGAACAGGGATCAAATTTAGGACCTTCCACTCATACTCCATCCCTCCAGGCACCTTACTTAAGGTCATTAAGTAATGTAGGGTGATAATTAGCTCAAATTCAACATAGAACCCACGTAAACATATCACAGTTGAAGTTCAGATCTTCAGCCAAAGTTGTTTGCTGCACGTCAGGCATGACTGTTAACACATTTATTATTTGGCCAATATGCTTCCTCTGGATCTCAAAAGTGCTTTAGGATACCATCACTGATATTTGAATTGTAGCTAGTTTCAATGAAATACCATTACATGTTATAATTTTGACTTTGATGTTCTGACTTTTGAGATGGGCTGTATGTGTCTTTATACAACCTTGTAACTGAAACTGTTAATGTTGTTTTGCAGTAATATTGTCAAATTACTATGACCTTCCTTTTAATGATATTCTTGACTGGAGAAAATTTGCTGTTGTACTCAAGGAGAGTGATGTGTATCAGCTTAAACAAATCCTCAAAAGAATATCGGATGCTGAGTTTGTTGCACTTCATAATAATTTGGTGAAGGTAGAAATCATATCATTACTTTATGTCAATCTATTTATTTAATGAAATATTTTATTTCTTCACATCTTATATATGTTGCATTTGAACATACCTGTTGCTTCCTATGATTATAGTTCAGAAAACCCTTGACTGCCGGTGGTTTCATTTTTCTCTGGCATTTTTATTTCCTCCAGTATTATTTCATTTCTGTTTGAAGAGCCATCAGTATGCGAAGTTAAAATAGAAATTAAGAAAATGGACCCATGATAAAACTTTCAATTGCAAATTGAATTATGTGTTGACGTGGTTGAACTCACGAGAAATATTTGTCTTGTTCTTCTATCAGGTTCAGAGACACTTCCAATGGAATTCACCCCCTATCAAATATGATGCTTTTCATATGGTTATGTATGACCTCTGGTTACGCCACCACACCATCCAATACTGATATTGAGACTAACTGTTGTTTTGTATACACCCTACAGTTTTTGCACAGCCCAGAGCACTGTATATAGTTACGTTAACAATTCTTTATATAGCAGCTGTTTTTGGTAATATTCTTGCACTCACACATTCCTTTATTTATTTACTGTAAGACTTGTTGAAATTACTAGGTCAAGGCTGTTAAAGTATTATTATGCCATGTGCAATTCTTAGTTGCACAACATTCACCTTTGCTCAAAGTATCTCAAACCTGGTTGGTTTGGCTTTCAACTATAATAACTGAATCATAGTATCTTAATCTGGATTGATGAGTCGGTTTGATAACTAAATCATAGTATATTTCAACTATATGAATTGGCAGTTGAATTTATTTACAGAAATAGGTCGAGTTTAGGTTATCTAAACATTGAACCTGAATTATATGTGATATACTGAATCAAATGATTTGGCATAATATTACTATAGAATAAAGGTCGTCGTGTATTTTATGTTGGAACAGAAATGAATGACTAGTGAACCCGAGAGAAGAAGAGAGTAGAATTGAATGAAGACACTGAAGAACTTGTGTTGAAGAATTTGTGATTCTTATGCAGTAAGAAATGAATGTGGTGTAGATTTGTTTAGAGAGAAAGAAACCGTGTAACAGAAGAGAGAAAAATGAATGAATGAATGAATAATGCTTTTATTGATTAATCTTCTGGGATGTACAATATCTATTTATAGTAAGAAACTAACTGAATTACCTAACTTTTGAATTACATTTCAACACCCTACCATGATTCAAAAGCTTACAATTTCAAACAAAAACAAACAAACTTTCAGAGACTACTCTTGGTTTACCCTTTGAATTCCTATTTTCTTTCTTAACTCCTTAAATCTGTCCATCCTCAATGGCTTAGTCATAATGTTAGCCAATTGCACCTCAATTCTACAGTGAATGAGTTTGATTTTGCCCTCTGCTACTTGCTGCCTCAAGTAATAGTACTTTGTTTCACTATACTTATACCTTTCATGAGATACTGGATTTTTGGCTAAGTTCGTGGCAGATTTACTATCTATCAATAATTCAATTGCACCCCCATTGTCAATGTCAAGTTCTAGCAGTAAAGACAGCCAAATTGCTTGACAAGTTGTTGAACATATTGATATGTACTCAGCCTCACATGTAGATAGAGCCACTACCTTCTGCTTTTGTGAACACCAAGAGATTGGGGCACCTACTATCATGAATATGTACCCCATAATGCTTTTCCTGTCCAGAACATCTCCACTCCAATCAGAATTAGAGTAGGCAGTAAGTTGTGAGCAGATTTTCTCATCCTGGTGAAGGAAAACAATGCCAAAATCTAGAGTTCCCTTCAGATATCTTAGGATTCTCTTGGCTGCAATTATGTGGGAGTGTCTTGGATCACTCGTAAACCTGCTAATTACACCAATACTGAATGATATTTCTGGTCTGGTATGACACATGTATCTCAAACTACCCACAATTTGTCTATACTGAGTTGCATCAACTCTATCTTCTTCCTCACATTTATCCAGCTTTAGATTCATCTCTGCTGGAGTTTCTGAAGGATTGCAGTTCTTCATATTGAATTTTCCCAACACTTCAAGTAGGTACTTCTTTTGGTGCATGAATAATCCTTTCTTGGTGTGCTAAAATTCAAACCCAAGAAAGTATGACAATCTTCCTAGATCTGACATTTCAAACTCTCCTTTTAGACTAGTTTTTAGCTCTTCAATTTCTGCAGAACTGCTTCCTGTGATGAGAAGATCATCCACATAGAGACATATGAATAATGCACCATGGTTCTGGTCAGTAGGCTTGATGTACACTCCGTACTTAACTGAACATTTCTAAAAACCAGAATCTTATATGAACTTGTCAATTCTTTTGTTCCAAGCTCTAGGTGCTTGCTTTAATCCATACAAAGCTTTCTTGAGTCTTAGTATTTTTCCTTCATTTCCTTTGCTTATGAAACCAGGGGGTTGCTTCACAAATACCACTTCTTCTATAGGTCCATTTAGAAATGCAGACTTTACATCTAGTTGGCATAGGTTCCAGCTAGCTAGAGCTACCATAAGCCTTATGGTTTCAAGCCTAGCTACAGGTGCAAATACTTCTGAGTAATCAAGCCCTTTCTTTTGCATGAATCCTTTGGCTATTAGCCTTGCTTTATGCTTTGCTATGATGCCATCTGGTTTCAGCTTTATCTTGAAAATCCATTTCACATCTATTGGTCTTTTCTGTTCAGGTAGGTTCACCAATTCCCAGGTCTCATTTTTTTCTATTGACTTGATCTCCTCTTGCATAGCTTTTCTCCAAACAGTGCTAGATATTGCCTCTTCCAAACGTATTGGCTCAGTATATGCTAACAATGCCATGTGTTGCACCAAATCTCCTTCTGCGTTGTCTTCTTGGTCTTTCACTCATCTCTTGTTGTGTGTGATTCAAAGTGCCTGAGTTTTCTTCTTCTTCTTCTTCTCTTGACAACTCCTTAAATTCCAAATCCAGTTGCACACTAGTCATAGGATTGTTGTTCTCTTTAAGCCATTTCCATGACTTTAATTCAACAAATAGTACATCCCTGCTAAATACAACTTGTTTTGTTGTAGGATTGTACAATTTGTATGAACCAGTGGGATTGTATCCAACGAAGATCATTGGTTCACTCTTGTTGTCTAGCTTCTTTCTTCTCTGATCAGGAATGTGGCTGTAACAAAGTGAGCCAAATATCCTTAGGTGTTTTACTGAGGGTTTGGTCCCTGACCATGCTTCTTCTAGCACAATTGAATTCAGCTTCTTTGTGGGACATCTATTGAGCACAAATGCAGCAGTCGTGGCTGCTTCTCCCCACAAGTTTTGTGGTAAATTCTTTGACTTCAACATGCTTCTCATTGTTTATTCTTTCTGCAATTCCATTGTGTTGAGGTGTGTAGGGAGCAGTCACCTCATGCACAATTCCTTGTTCTCTACAAAATTCTGCAAATTCATTGGATGTGTATTCACCACCTCCATCTGTCCTAAGAATCTTTAGATTCTTCCCTAACTGTCTTTCTACCAACTTCTTGAATTCTTTGAATATCATGAACACTTCACTCTTTAGTTTGATTAGGTAGAGCCATATTTTTCTGCTTAAGTCATCTACAAAGGTGACATAATATTTACTGCCTCCTAATGAAGGAACATCAATAGGCCCACACACATCTAAATACACAATGTGTAACAGATCATTGGCTCTTGAAGCTGTGAATGATTTGAAAGATTTCCTTGATAGTTTGCTAATAAGGCAGTTGTCACATACCTTATTTGAAGTTTGTATTAGTGGCATGCCTAGCACCATTTCTCTAGTTCTCAGCATATTCAAGTCTCTAAAGTTTAAATGTCCAAACCTTGGATGCCAAATCCAAGAGTCTCCAATCAGTGTTGTAGCAGATAGGTATTAAGATTCAACAGTGGCAAGACTGATCTGATATGTTCTATTTGAGGCCATGTTTGCTCTCATGACTAACTTCTTCCTCTAATCATAGATTTCTAGGGATTCATTGATTAGTCCCATGGAAAAGCCTTTCTCCAATAGTTGCCCCATGCTAATTAGGTTACTTTTCATATTTGGCACATATAATACATCAGTGATCATGGCATACTTGCCATCATTTCTTTTGATCAATACATCACGAGTGCCTTCAGCTTGGATGACCCTATTATCAGCAAATCTCACTGTGTTTTTTCTCTTCTCATCAAATTCACCAACCAATCTCTATGTCCAGTCATAAGACTTGAACAACCAGAGTCTATGTACCACACATCCTTGTTCTTGTCAACCTGACTTGTTACCATCATGAGTAGAAGGGATTGTTCATCATCTTCTGTCACTATTTCCTCCTTAGCCATGTGTGCTTCACTGAAATGTCTACTTCTATTGTCACTTTGATTTGAAGATGCCTTACATTCATTCGAGAAATGACCAACTTTCCCACAATTAAAGCATTTTATCTTCTTTATGTCCACCATCTTTCTTCCACCTTTCCACTGGTTGAAGCCACCCCTTCTGATTGAGGTTTCTGGTTTATCAGATTCCACTTTCTCTTGATCTTTGTTATGCATATTCTTATAGTTCTTGTAATCTCTCCCTCTGCCTCTTCCTCTCAAGCCACTTCTTCCTCCAAAGTTCTTTCTGATGTAAGCTTGTAAGGCTTGCTCAACAGGTCTTTCAATACTTCTCTCCATAATTCTTTGCTCATGTGCCTCAAGAGATCCTTGAAGATCTTCAACTTTCATGTCTTCTAGTCTCTTTGATTCTTCAATGGCCACCACAATGAGATCAAAACTTGGAGTAAGAGTGCGAAGGATCTTCTCAACTATTGATTGATCACTGATTTTTCACCACATGCCTTCATAGAGTTTTATGAGCTACAATTTCGTTAAAGAATTAAGCCACCTTCTCTGTTGCATTCATCTGCATTAGCTCATATTGCCGCCTTAGAGTTTGCAGCCTCACTTTCTTCAATTGCTCTGCACCTTGATTGCATGCTTCAAGAATTAACCAAGCCTCATTTGCATTTGCTGCACCAGAAATCTTTTCAAAGTGTGCTTCATCTACACAATGATGTAGAAGAAATATGGTTTTGCAATCTTTCTTTTTGTTTCTTTATGATGCTTCTTTTGCTCCTCTGTTGCATTTTCAGCAAGATCTTGATACCCTTGCTCAACAATTTCGTCCACTTCTTGAAACCCCATTAGAGCCTTCATTTGCAATTTCGTCCACTTCTTGAAACCCCTTGCTCAACAATTTTATATTTCGTTTTATCTATTCTATTTTGATATTTGATCTATTTATTATATATTTAATTTGTTATAATTTATTGTTTGTTTTCCCCATCAGTCAAATAGGGGGCAAAAAAAAGGATTGATCGAGAAAGATTTCTTGTTCTTATTATAAGATCGTGATTGGATCCACATGTGTTTGGTAAAAAGAATAATCTTCTCCTTGGTCTTTGACCCCCTCAGTCACTACGAACGCCCCCACCCTCCATTGGTTTCCATTCTTCCCATCAAGGATTGGAAGATTTGCTGGAAAATTTCCACTATTCTGTCCCAGATTTGTTGGAACATAAATGAATGACTAGTGAACCCGAGACAAGAAGATAGGAGAATTGAATGAAGACAGTGAAGAACTTGTGTTGAAGAATTTGTGATAGTTATGCAGTAAGAAATGAATGTGGTGTAGATTTGTTTAGAGAGAAAGAAACCATGTAACAGAAGAGAGAAAAATGAATGAATGAGTAATGCTTTTATTGATTAAGTACAATATTTATTTATAGTAAAAAACTTACTGAATTACCTAACTTTTGAATTACATTTCAATATTTTATACTTGAAGCAATGCACAGTCTAAGTTCCAAAACTAGTTGAACTTCACTGTTTGACGCTGCTATTCGCGAAGATCTCGTTCCGCAACTCATTGCCAACTATGGGCGATATAGTTATGTCAATGAGCCTTAGGATTAATGTGAATGGGCGAAATAGCTCGTGCTTTGAAGTTGCCAGTGAAATTGCCTCTGAAGAAGAACGTTATGGAATTAGATGAATTGATTGCATTCATTGAAGAATTGGTGTTCAATTGGATGCTTTTGCATGATGTCATATTTTAGTGCATATGAAAATCAAGGAGAGGAATCTTGGAAAGGTTGATTCGACTTTGTTGATATAGAACATGTTGCCAGGTGAAGATGATGAACATTTTTCCAGTAAATATGAGAAATTAATAAATGAATATATAATAAAATAATGTAAATTTACTAATATGCATAATTAGTGAGTAACCAAAGTAGAAACAATTCTCATATAAAAACAATAAAAATAATAATTTTAGTTATTTGGGCATATAATTATACATGAATGATTAAGAGATTAAAAGTAAGTTAATTAATGGTTATATAATAATTTAAAAAAATCATATATATTTATCTTTTAATCTTAACCATTGAAATAATTTCAAATAATTCATATTAATGATTTTCATTTATTCCTATAACAATTGTTTTTAATTCAAATCTCTTCTAATTAAACTTTTTAATAATTTAGAATTTTTATTTTATTTACACAAGTAGCCATAGGGCATGATGTAATTTGACTAATGTGGAACTCCATCAACCACATAAGCACTTAATGGTAATTAAGAAGATGGTGGATGAGGAGATAGTTTCAAATGTCCTAGGATCTAGATTATAAAAAAATAGTTCAAAGGATCTCTTTAGTACATGAAACTAAATTTTAATTAAGCCTTAGTTATTTATAAACATGAAATGGGTGAAAAGAATATTAGGATGTGAACTTGTATGCTCATAATTATGTTTCCCATTAGGCAATTCAGTACATCATACTCTCAATAATATTTAAAGATTAATTCAGATATAAAAAAGTTATTTGTCTTGTTATCTTGTCCTTGATGACATATATTCAAATTATGAAAATAACATCTTTGCTTACGAATATAAATTTACCAATATTCATTCTCTTCATATCTTAATACGTGAAACATGTGAGCCTCACTATCCTAATGTTTCCCAATTCTAATGGGGCAAGTTTCCTCACAAAGTCTACCTTAGGTTCGTCACTATGAGTTGGATAAAAATCACATAGCATTTGAGTTTTGACCAAACTTGGAGATGTAGCATGAGATAGGAGAGCTTCTTCATCGAGACCAATAATTTTCATTCTTCGTCATGACTGCGACTTGGCTATGCAAGCTATTATTAGTTTATACATGAGCAAAACATGATAATAAATATATTAATTCAAAGATATAAAATTTTATGTTTTCACATAATTTGTAAAAGATAGTGTATCGTGAATATCTTTCTTTAGATAAATACAACCTGTGGAATGTGGATTCCTCTTGACTATTTTGTAATAATAGAAAACAATAATAGAGATAATTTATTTTGTTTATTTAAATAGGTATGGCCATTATAATAAATGACATACCTTCAATAAATTAACTAATAGGATCTCTATAAATATAATTATTATTAAACCATTACTTTTGACATGATTTTTACATTCTCATATATGCCCTTTATAAAAATGTTTTAAATTGTGAGAGGTAATATATGCTTGACAATTTATCGAATGTTACTAAAACATTTTTCAATATACTTTCTGAGAAAAATCTAACAATTCTTGTGATCCATTATAAAATATATATATCCCTACCAAATAGGTTGCCTCACTCAAATCTTGACAAGCTAACTAGAGAGATAAGTTCCGGAACTAAGATTCAAAAGAAACGATTACAATATAATCCTAATTAACTAAATCTAAGAGGAAGAAATCTTATCCTCACTCACCTAACAAATCTAACGAATAAATGATAACCTAACTCCTACAAGTATGTTTCTTCGAACTAGGTATACATGTTTGAATCCGTAGTTTCATACTTGGTACACACTCACATCAATATTGACTTCAACGTTTATCTACTCTCATTAAATTCTCATTGTCATTCAGGTCACATAAAAGTGTGGGATTCTTTCTGTATTTCTAGTTTAGGATATTGGATATTGAAGACTGGTTGAAATAAGAAAAAAAAATTCTGATAAGATAATTATATTAAAATAGATATAAGGGGTGTCCATACAATACATGGAAGATCAAGAAGTGATATTTTTACAAGCTAAATTAATACAGTACATTAGGTCAATAACCAATTTACAAAAGTCAAAGAAGGTAAGTTACAAAAGAAAATAATCAAATCCAAAATTTAGTTTGAATCATATCCATTAAATGAACATAACTCACTTATTTGTCCATAAAGATAGTTTCGTTTATCATAATCCAGATTGACCACAACATCCTCCCCATCAGGTTGAAATAAGCAATTATTGTTTTTTTTGTTGTACTAAGTATATCCTCTCACTTTTTTGGGTAAGGTTAATCCCTTTCAGGGTTGTGACTATCTCTCCCAATAAGTGTTGTTCTCAGGAATCAAACATTCAACTTTGAAGATCCAGTGAGGTCTTACGCAACTAAATTAACGTCTTGTTAGTAAGTAATTATATTGTTGAGAAGAAATATATTTAATACAATCCTATAAAAATATATCCATGATGTATTTAGATTTTCATTTAAAACGTGTACTTTTATATATTCATTGTATTTACTAAAACATAATTGCTAGCAAAACCAATGACTAATTTCTCTATCAAGAGTTCGACCCTTTAATTACAATATATACGTCTTGTCCAAGAGCTATTGATAGATAGCATAGTGTACAGTGTACACGTTATGGCTGATATTTATTACATGAATAAATCCATTAAAAAGATATGAGTTTGAATTGTTTGATTTTTATTATTTATAATGAGTGAATAATACTACAAAAAGTCAAGTAACAAATATATATAGTACTATATTTCAAGCTCTCATTTATTGACTAGTATTGTATTTTATGCTTCGATTTCTGACCAATTCATGTGTAGAAACTAAATCATAGAAACATAACCATGCACACATTCATTGGGTCAACATATATGACGAATCATAGCACCTTGCTTATCTGTTTCACTCTTAAGGTTTTCATTTTAAATGCCATACTCATCTATTTAGCTAAATTTATTATGGCTGCGACCATTGAATATGATTTCAGTTTGAATGGGTATATTTTTCAGGTCATTGTTAGACTTAGAATGATCTCAAGTGGCTTGTTTTATAGTTTATTAACTCAAAGAAAAACCGAGTCAAATTTTCACATTGACCCAAAAATAAAGAAATGAATACTGAAAAAAAATAGCAAACTAAACCGTTGTGTGTGTTGACTTGAATTTCGTTGGTATGAGGTTAATTATTTACCTATAGAAGATTATACTTAATTTGTTTTTTACAATTTTTTCTCTTGTTTTTTTACTTCTAAGTTTCCCCATGTTATGAGAAAGAAAGAGATAAAAGCAAAGTGAGGATATTTAGTTAATACATACTAAATTTAGGCATCATTCAATCTATTATTAATTCATGCGCACAACTTTAAATTGTGGGAGTAATTATTATCAACTTTTCATTTAGTTGTGCATGCGCTAAACTTATATAATTAGAATATAGCTTACACGCTAGCTATTCAATTAACTTATTAAATTGAAATAGGAAAATAGAAAAACCTAGTACACCTATTTGGTGTGGGAGTTTTTTTTTATAAAAAAAAGTTAGTAGCTTATTATAAGCTAAGAAACAATAAGTCACCCAAAATGCTTATCAAATCAAGGTTTGTAAGTTAAGGATTTTTTTTTAAAATCTTATACTAAAACAATACATGCAACTAGCTTATTTTTCATCAAATAAGCTTGTTGAAGTGCTTCTTCCCATTGTCAACATAAGATTAGAGATCTAGAGGAACGTACATCCATTTTAGATTGTCTTCTTCTTTTTCTTGCAACAGAAACAATATATGAATAAATTTGGAAAGTTAATTTTTAATATTTTCTTTTTATTGGGATCTATTATCGATGTAAAATAGTTTTACACTATTATCTAATCATATTTGATCGATCATTATTTACTGATGTTCTTTCACATGAAATTATTAAAATAAGAGTTTAATTTAATGCAGGATATATCCATGTAAAAAAATCATATTGTTAACATATCACAAAACACCTTTTATAGAATAACCCTATTTGTTTTCTAAACAAGCGTGAACGATTATGGGTAAATAAGGATATATCTATACTTGCTTAGCTAAAGTGGAATGAGATCTCAATGATATTTGACCCTAATCAAGAATAGATATACTAAAATTATTTTAAATGAGTGTTTTTTTTTTCTTCATAAAAAGGAATATATTACATTGTTGGTAATAATACAAAAAAGTTTACACTAAAAATACATAGTGCATCAATTCTTATTTTCCCCCTTTAAAATGTATGCTAAGGAATGTAATGGATACATATTAAGAATTTAAAAAATTAAATGAAATGCATAAACATAAAAATATATTTAATAATTTGGGTTCCAAAATATATTACTAGTTAATACTTAAAGAGTATGAAACTTCTTAAATAGTGTTCTTAAAAGATTCACTAATTTGCAAGATGCAGCCTCTCCCAATTATCTATTGTATATATAATAAGGGGTAAATGTATAAAAACCCTCCATACTTTATGACTTTTGTAAATTAGTACCATAAATTTTTTCTTTTTCGTAATTACTTCTTAAACTTTGTCATTTAGTGAAATTGGTCCACGTATAAATATATTGTTAAATTAGTTATAGATAACAAAGAAATTCTTGGAATACATTATACTTAAAGTAATCATGCATGTACAACTTCATTATTTGAGTATCTAATTCTTAAATATTCATCTCACTTACATCTTCCCGTAAACTCTTGTCGAATTGTTTGCATTTCCAAATCTTTGCTTCAGAACTCAGATTATCAGATAGTCGTGCTTCATTTTGTTTGTTTTATCGTTTTATACTTGGTAATAAAAATTATAGTCAAGGTGATCACTGATAGTTTTTGAATTTTATTTCTCTCAGCATCCTTCAAAGTTCAATGCAGCATCTTTTGAAGTAGCTACGTATGTAATGCTTGCTTTTATGTGTAAATATTTTATCATTAAAACGCATGATAAAATTATTATTGTAATTATCTGATATGGGAAAGATGTGAGTGGAATGAATATTGATTTAAGAATAAGATGCTCAAATAACTAAATTTTACAAGCATTATATATATGATTATCTTTTAAGTATAATGTATTGCATGAGTTTCCATGTTATCTATGAGTATTTTAATAATATATTTTATACAGGAATCAATTTCATTAAATGATAAAATTTAAGGAGTAATTAGAAGGAAAAAAAAGTTTATAATACCTCTTTACAAAAGACATAAAGTTTAGAAGGTTTTAAACACTTTTCCCTACAGTAGACTTCACTGCAAAATAAGTATTAAATCCCCTCAAATATTATCAGCTGTAACTAACTTAGGTCCTTTAGTTTCAAAGCTGAAATACATTACACTAAATAATCACTTTTTAGTACATCTTTTATCACACAAGTTATTCCATATTGTATCACTTATAATTAATTATAAAAATATTTAATTATTAAACTTTTAATTTTAATATATATTTTTCAATCAAATACACGAAGTAATATATATATATATATATATGTGTGTGGAATGAGACATTTTGTAAAATAATAGATGTACTCCAGCTTTTTTACCACACGTACACTCAAATCACCTATATTCTACCATTTTCCGTACAACTTTTTTCTACACACGCTCAATCCTTAGATATGATTTTACTTAATTGAGGAGATTAGTGTGCGAACAATATATGCGAAAAATCCTTAAACAATGGTTTACACCAATAAAAAAAGCATTTACATTGAGATATAGGGCTAAAAAAACATATACCAAAACAATTTGTTTTTGGAAATTTTGGAAATTTTTTTAATTAAGAATGAATAATTAAGGAATAAGTTGTATAATAAATTAGTAAAATAAATTGATAATAAATTTAGAGAAAAAGATTAATGAGATTTTACAGTTCATTGCATTATTCATAATTCATGTTTAATCATGTTAACTTTTAAATAAAAGTAACACAAATTAAATGAATAGTAAATGATATATTGATTAAATAAAATATTTACAATGAAAATATATATTATACTTATAAATTTATTGTAAATTCTAACCTTTTAAATTGTTTTTATTTTGGTAAACTAGAAAGTTATGAAGATGTCTTTAGAAAGATTATCAAGACTTCTTTGGAAAGAGGTATGAAATATAAATGATACGTTAGTCTAGTGATCTAATATCTCGCAAGATTTTTAGAATGACCCAAAATGTTTAAAGTTTTTTATTTATGTGAGTCATACTTATTGGGAGAAACAATCATCTATACTGAAAGGGATTAGCTCATTAACCATAAAGTGATGAAATACTCTTAATTATAGCTCCTTACTTAGAAGATTATAACTTTGTTTGGTAAAACAAATTTTAAAACTAACTGAATTTTGAAAAATAATTAAAATGTACATACAATATTTATTTAATTATTTATTAAATAATAATTTTCAATTAGAGTAATTAAATACAAAGATAATAACAAAAAAATCAAAATTTTCAATAATTTAATTTAGTGTTTTCCTCATTTTAATTGGACATGTAAAAATTTATTTTTTTAGTTTTTTATTTATAATTAATTTTATATTAAAATAATAAGCTGAGAAGAATATGAGAGGTAAGATGAGACAATTATAAATAAATAATATGAGTTATTAATTAGAGTAATTTATATAATTTTCTAAAATAATGAATGATAAAAATTGATAGACAAATTAATAAAAAATCTTTTTTTATTTTTATTAGCTTATTGATTGAGCCAAAAACTATAACTTAACTGAAAAGCTATAATTTTACTTGAGCAATGTTTATATAAGATTTTATTAAGAGGAAGCCATAAACAATCCTCATATCCTTACAACTAGATAAGGCAATGCAATTAGCCTGCAAATTAATTTATATTTCATATTATTATATTCTTGTCCGACTTTGACTTAAAGTGCAAATACAATGGAGGAAAATGGAAGAATATCTTTTCAGATATTATCATATGGTCTAAGGTGAATGGTTTCAATCAAAATTTCACTATTAATGGCGCATTAATAATTTAAAACAAACTTATTCTAAATCAATCATAGAAATATAATTGAGACCATTTATTTTTAACCATGTAATAGTTTCTCTCTTTAGTATAAAAGGAAAGGAGAGCTCTGATCTTTTCCACTGTTGAAATAAGAGGAAAATTTTAATTTGTATGCTAGAATCTCCATTGGACTCTCTAATATGAAAGATAATATATAAATTCAAATCTTTTATAGTCATTCTCCATTTCATTTATTTTGCCATTAATAAAACAACATTCACCCATAAAAAAATGAACATGTTTTTTAATAATGAGTCTATTTAATAAGGTGATTTGTTCATATAGGGCAGTAGAATGATGAACAACTTCTACATAGTGTTTCAAATCAATCAAAATATGTCATTTAATTGAAGAAAAAAAATTATAAAAACATAAATTAATATTTTATATTATTTAATGAAATACTATTAGATAAATGCATTGGGACAAAGTTTTTTTGGGACAGAAGATCCTGAGTAATAGATATTTCTCTTGGTATAAGAGAGATACAAACCGAGTTATGTATGCAGTCCTTCCTCGGTAGCTCTTATTCATTCTTCTCTTATATACCATCTTCTCTTCTTCCTCTAACACACATCTATCTTCTTTCTTTCTCTCTTTCTCACTCACATCACAAACATGTCTCTCTCCACCACCTTCATTAACCCAAACATGCAGTCTCTCCTTCCATACCACAAAACTATAAGTCCAAATCATGCTTACATAAAACAGGTAGATTAATCAAACCCACACTTCCTTTTCTTCTTTTTATTCAAACAAAGAGGTCTATGACTGGTGCAATGAACTATTGTCAGAACAGAAAACACCTATGTGTTACTGTTTAAATTGGCTTTTATATATAAAAGACACCATCTCTCTTTATATATATATGGTTCTCTCATTTCTATTATGTTCCTTAGCTGTTGCTTTCATAATGGATCAATATTCTTGCTTTTTTTTATCTTACAAAAGACCATATGTGATTTGCATGTGTTAGTTCTGTGTGAGAGCTTCAGCAAGTAACTCTGAAGATGGAGAAAGGACAATTATAAAGAAAGAGAAAGATGGGTGGAACATCAATTTCTCAAGCCAAAAACCAGCAACTCCATTGCTAGATACAATTAATTACCCACTTCATATGAAGAATCTATCCATACAGGTACTTAGTTGTCTTCTTTGTATATGATAAGAGCATCAATTATTTTTTATACCCTTTCATTAGGTGAGATCAGTTACATGATTCAATAATGTCTTATTGCTTTATAATAAATCATGACAAACAAAGATTCCCATTTATTTGTTTGTTTATTAAGATTGTGCATTATATTTTGTTTGTTAGGATCTGGAACAACTTGCTGCAGAGGTAAGGGCAGACATAGTACATACTGTGTCAAAAATTGGTGGGCATCTTAGCTCAAACTTGGGAGTAGTGGAATTAACTGTGGCATTGCATCATGTTTTCAACACCCCAGAAGACAAAATCATATGGGATGTTGGACATCAGGTATCTCTTTCCTTCTCTTCTCTTCTTTCTTATTTTGCATAGAAATCAAAAAACAATAACTGAACCTTCCTCTCTAGCTAGGTTGGATTGCCTAAATAAATTTATGTTGTTGTTAACAGTGTCCTAATAAAAGGAAAACTTGGATTAAAAAGTTTAGTGGATTTGTAAATTTTAAATTCACAACTTTCCAAAGCAATTATTTTTACTACATATTGATTAACCTGCCCATAAATTTAATAATACTACCTTGTTTTATTATAGTTTAAAGCCTCCGGTAAGTCGATAACTCTAAACTTTTCAAATCATTTTATGTGAGATCCAACTATATTTTCTCTAGATGCCATTCTGAAACTCTATCAGAAATCAAAAGGAGTACTTAAGAATAAATACACTAAATTCAAGGATAGAATTTCGCTCTTGTAGAGAAAATTAAGTTTTGGCATTTTTTATAGTCTTACCATAATTACTAATGTATTTATCATATTCAATCAATAGAATATGATAGAAAAATTATTCTTATTTCATTCTATTGGACTCTACCCATTTTAGTGGAATTATAATGCTAAGTTTTTCACTCCCATGTCTGATCATGTTCTATTTATTGGAGACAAGACTTAATAATTATTTATGTGCTTGTGATAATATTTTTTAATAAAAACACAACATGCAGCAATCATTACCCTAAGTTATATTTCATTTATTAGTTGGTACATGTTATGTTCAAGAACAACTGGAAAATAACATCTTAGTTTTGTCCATTAAGAAAATATATCAAATATAGAATAAATCCCATGTTTTGTTCCGCCTCATTTTCATACATCCATCAAATGTTACCCAAGTGTTGTATTTTGTGTAAGAGGGTCTAAGAAACAACTATATTGCAGGCATACCCGCACAAGATTCTCACAGGTCGAAGGTCTAGAATGCACACCATTAGAAAAACTTCAGGACTAGCTGGCTTTCCTAAAAGAGATGAGAGCGCACATGATGCTTTTGGAGCAGGGCATAGTTCTACAAGTATATCTGCTGGTCTTGGTAAGTTATCTGAAACATAAATACGTTATATGAAACAAAATGTACACATAAAAAGTGGGAAGTAACTCTCCGTGCTCTTTTGTTCTTGGCTACAAAAAATGGTAGGAATGGCAATTGCAAGGGATCTATTAGGAAAGAACAACAGCGTCATCTCGGTGATTGGAGATGGAGCAATGACTGCAGGTCAAGCTTATGAAGCTATGAACAATGCTGGATTCCTTGATGCTAACATGATAATCATACTTAATGATAACAAGCAAGTCTCCTTGCCAACTGCTACACTTGACGGCCCTGCAACTCCGGTTGGAGCCCTTAGTAGAAATTTAAGCAAAATTCAAGCAAGCACCAAATTCCGCAAACTTAGAGAAGTTGCTAAAGTAAACCTCTCAAACTTTTCTTTCAGGTCATATGTCGAATTTCCATATGATATGACACCTGACTCAAAATTTATCTGTAACAGACCATCACAAAGCAAATAGGAGGACAAACACACCAAGTTGCAGCTAAGGTAGATGAATATGCAAGAGGTATGATCAGTGGTTCTGGTTCTACATTTTTCGAGGAGCTTGGCTTATACTACATTGGACCTGTGGATGGTCACAACATTGAAGACCTGGTCCACATTTTTGAAAATGTGAAAGCAATGCCCGCCCCAGGTCCCATTTTGATTCATGTTGTGACAGAGAAAGGGAAGGGATACCCCCCAGCAGAAGCAGCTTCTGATAAAATGCATGGTTAGATCACTTTATTTGTCTTGTTCTTACAAAATTATGAGGACCAATTCTTAAGGAAGCATGTGTTTATATAAATCAAAATTTCAGGAGTTGTCAAGTTTGACCCACCATCTGGCCATCAGTTTAAGCAAAAATCTACTAGACTTACATACACCCAGTACTTTGCTGAATCTTTGATAAAAGAAGCTGAAATGGACAACAAGATAGTAGCTATACATGCAGCAATGGGTGGTGGGACAGGTCTAAATTATTTCCAAAAAAGGTTTCCAGACCGCTGCTTTGACACGGGTATAGCTGAACAACACGCTGTGACATTTGCAGCTGGTTTAGCTGCAGAAGGTCTCAAGCCATTTTGTGCAATCTATTCATCATTCCTGCAACGTGGATATGATCAGGTGAACCAACATCAATAAACAGAGAATAACATAGACTGATTTTATTATTGCATGTCAACTTAAATATCACAAAGCATCTTACATTCATGGTTTATATTGGCTATAAAGGTGGTCCATGATGTAGATCTTCAGAAACTACCAGTCCGATTTGCCATGGATAGAGCTGGTTTGGTAGGTGCAGATGGACCAACACATTGTGGAGCATTTGATATCACATACATGGCTTGCTTACCCAACATGGTGGTCATGGCTCCATCTGATGAAACTGAATTGATGCACATGGTCGCAACAGCTGCAACCATAGATGACAGACCAAGCTGCTTTAGATTTCCAAGGGGCAATGGAATTGGATCCATTTTGCCCCTCAATAACAAAGGAACCCCGCTTGAGGTTAGTATAAGTAACTAATAGGCATTTTCCATACAAGATACTTACTAGATAAATAGTCAAATGGTGAATTTTCTGGCTCTATGTAGATAGGAAAGGGCAGAATTATGATAGAAGGCAGCAGAGTTGCTATTTTGGGATATGGTTCTGTAGTTCAACAATGCCTGCAAGCTGCACAAATGCTCAATACACTAGACATTTCTGTGACAGTTGCTGATGCAAGGTTTTGCAAACCTTTGGATACTGATCTCATTAAGCTATTAGCTAAGGAGCATGAATTTCTCATCACAGTGGAAGAGGGTTCTATTGGAGGTTTTGGATCACATGTTTCCCAGTACCTAAGCATAACTGGTATATTGGATGGACCTCTGAAGGTAAACTTTCCTTTACGTAGACAGTTCACTATTTCCATGATTTCATTTTGATTAGTAGTCCTCCTAGATTGCCCCCATTTTTCTTGTACTAATTATCTTTTAATCTTTTCCTGCAGTGGAGAGCAATGATGCTTCCTGATAGATACATTGAGCATGGAGCACCACAAGATCAGGCTGAAGAAGCTGGACTTTCATCAAAACATATTGCTGCAACAATCTTGTCTCTTCTTGAAAAGCCAAAAGAAGCTCTTTTATTCAAGTAAAAGCACCAAAGGATAAGAATATTGACCATGGTCTTGTTAAAATCATGTAACAAAATAAGATACAATGATTTTAGCCAATACTTGTACTTGAACATCAAGTCGGAATTAAAGAACCACCCAATCACATAACCTGCTGTCATTGTATAGTCATGTTGTAAAGATATTAATTTCAGTTCCAGTTGGGAAGACCCATTTTATTACCAAAATCAATTAATTTCAAGCAAGATACTCATTAATGATTAACCTTGTGGGAAGACCCATTTAAGGGGAACAATATTCTCTCAATGCCCATTTTTCCATTCACAAGATTCTAACTCTAAATGGATAACCGAACTTCTTGCCTATTGAACCAACAGTAATCCAGTAACGTCGTCTTAAAATTAAGTTCCTAATTACTGGCAGAAGCACAATGGGTGCCATCTGATTTTACTGCTAACTGCACCTCTGGAATCAACTAAAGACAAATACAGGCTAATCAACTCGACTTCAAGGAGAGTCCATTCAAATCAAACCCAGCTCACTGGTAGCACAATTTAAAGTTAAGAACCTGTTACATGTTTGGAAGGTTGTCTTGTTAAACAAATACTGGTAAGTGGTAACAACTCAAAAAGTTACAATTAATGCAGTATCAAAACCTCTATTTCACAGTGTTCACATTGATAGGCATATTTCAGACACTGAGGAATGTTTATTTTAAAAATGATGTAAAAAACTATCATATACATGGCTTATACAGAGAAATTGGAGTTTGTCAATAAAATGCTAGTTTATCATAATTCATATACTAAAAGAGAAGGGAAGATGTAATCAGAAGTATTCCTTTTCTCTTTTAGTTTTGTTCGTTTCAGCTAATAAAGAGAACGAAGGAATCAGAGTCAAAGTAAGTTATGTATCACACTCTTGCATTTAACCAATGGAAATAATTGAATTAGCAAAGGTCTAGAAGCAGATGAGTGATCATGCATGTTCACTTACCTTCCCAGACTAGAGATGAGTTGTTGTAACTGGTAAGTGGGCTTCTAAAGTGGTAGCATACAACCTTTACAGTAACAATGACATCCTTTAGAATGATAGAATCTCTTCGCACCTGTGGCAATAATTTATGTCTTAGTAAGTAAAGAAACAACTTGGGCAATTCTATCAACACGCAAGATCACTGCTCATACCCAGACGGATGAAGCATCTGTCAATGTAAATAGTTATAAATAGCCAAATGGATGGTCCATCCATCTCTGTGTGAAGAGTGGTTTTGGGTGTATATAAAATTGCCCAAACCAATTTATCCAACTGGGACCGTTCCTACAAAGTCTAAAATTCTTTTAAAAAATTGATATTAGTAGACTAATAGTCAAACCACCAGTCTTCCACAAAGCAAAAGTTATGGCTAACTTTTCATGTGATGGTATAAAGAACTCACCTTCATCGCTTCATCCAAATCCTGTGACACAAATCCGATATCATGACTATAACCAAGACTGTTAACCTTCTCCATTAATTGATGCAACATTACAAAAATCGCTTGAGCTCTTGGGTAAGACAATCTCCAGCCAAAAATGTATGACTCTCTCTATCAGCATCAACCAAATACATTGCAGGATTTTTCTTCAATTTCAAATCTCTTATTGTCGTTTTCATCTCAGTCACATGCTTCTAATTTCCAGATAAAGCATAAAGATTTGTATGAGTTCCCCCATCCCCAGGAGCAAGATCATGGGCTTTTCTGATTTCTCATAATTCTCCCTGCCATCTTTGTCTCTCCATTAATCCTACATGCAATTAGCAGTGTCCTCCACAATACCATATGGATTTCTCACTTCCTCAGTTCCTCTATCGGCATTGCAGACTTTTCAAGTCTCTTAGAATGCCCAGCAAATCCATCATACAAGCAAAATGGTCTCTTGTCAACTCAGTATTGGGATTATTCCTAATGGAAGCAAATATTTGACAGCCTTCTTCAACCATCCCTGCATTGTTGCATTTCAAAATAATGCTGATAAATGTCACACCGTTTGACTTAAGACCATGAATCAAATGACCATTAACTAAATCCCCTAGATTACCACAAGCCACAACTAATCAGGATGCTGGCACAAGTATACTCATTAGTTTGATTCCCCTATAAACCATGCCCTAAAAAACCTCTAAAGCTGCCCTATGAAGACCATGTTGGGCATAACCCACAATCAGTGCAATGCACAAGACAATATCTTTATCCAAAACAGTGTTAAACACAAAACTGGCATCCCTTATTTTATCAAATTTCACATACATATCAACAATAGCAGTAGCAACAAACCAACCAAAGCCAATCCACGAGCCCTCTGGCCATGGCATAGAAAACCCAACTCAGAAAAAGATTTGAAGACAGCAGAGAAAGTATAAGCATCAGGTAAAACACCTTTCAAAACATGTCACTATAGAGCTCAATGGCTTCTTTGCTCTTTGCATGGCTGACACAAGAAGAAATCATTGAATTTCATGTAACTATGTTTCATTTGGGCAATTCGCCAAACAGCTTGTGTCCAAGAACCAGATTTGATAACGTGGTAGTCAATTGCTCCGGTATTGGTCTCAATTTGTTTAGAATTTTTTGAATAAATAGATGAAAGGTTTGGTTAACATGAAACTAAAATGTGAAATATAATATGAAATGAGTTTAAATCGGTTGAAGAACCTAGAGATGCTATCTTTTTCAGTAATGATGGTCAAGAAGGATGTTAAACTCATTAAAAAAGATAGTTCATATATTATTTTGCAATCTTTTTTATAAAGAGACAAAATGTTTGCCTTGTAAAGTGATACCACTTAATATCATGTGAAAATATGTAAATATTAATTCTGAATTTAATTTTTTAGATCATCATCAATCGGATTTTAAAATACTGAATGGAAAACCAAAGTTTATACTTGGAGCTATTTAATGACTATTGATTGAGCACCATCTCTTATCATCTCTAAATTTATGACCAACAAGAGTGAAAAGAAGAAAAAGAAAAACAGCTTTTGCTAGAATGAACATCATTAATATAGTAAATTAGCTACTAATGGTAACCGGCACTAGACGTGAAGTGTGTTCTTTTTTTATATTAATAATAGTATTCTCATCCTCTTTAGATAAAAAACTAATCTCAAATAGTATATAAATATCATTCTTAAGAATCGAATCATTAATATTTTTTTGTTATCTTATAAATCTAATAAAATCTCATATCATTTGACTAATACGTTGTTGTTGGTTGATGTGAAGTATGTTTGGAAACAAACTTTTAATAGCCACACCAGAGAACAAATCATATATTTATTACTTCATTTAATAAGAACTTTACCTAACTATCACTCACTCAATAATACAAGATTACAAGTACCTGTTCAAAGACCGTAACATACTAAATTAGATAGCAGTATAGTCTATGTGACCGTTAAAGGTAAACTAACCCCCTGAATAACCATATATTAGCATAAATTCCATTCAGTCAAGTCAGATTACGTGATGAACAGTGAGAATAAAGGATATATTTTGAAAGAAGGGTACACCTAAAAGCTCACTGTACGATGTTAGAAAGTGATAAGTCGATCTCAATCATTAAATAATCATTCATTATGTTAACTTTTATCTATACTAAAAATCAATGTTACAAGATAAATATTATATCAAACTCTAAATGTTTTTTTTTTAAATTGATAAGTAATATTTTCTAAATAACAAGATAATTAATATTTTAAATTAGCAAATGTTAAAATCAAATCTTTTTATTAAGCACAGGTCGAAAATACTAATAACTCTACGTGGAAAAAGACAAAATACAACAACATTCAAGTGTCAACAAAATAGCTATGAGAGTTACTCTTCATCTTAACATAAAAAAAGTGAGTCCAAGTCCATATTCACAAAGGTAGTCATGTGATAATGTATTTACACCACTTCAGGCACCTCCAAAAGGAAGAATAACTGATGGCTAGAAATACTAAGACTCTGGTGCTATTTGTCCAGCTTGAATGAATGCTTGAAGCAAGCTCTGAGCTGCAAAGGTCTGATCAGGTGTACCAGATATAACAACCCTCCCTCCACTTGTACCAACAGAAGGATCATAAACTGTAACACTTGCACCAGAAATCTGATCCAACAATACTACACTTTATCAATACCAATGCCATTGTTAAACCATTTCAAGGGAATATGATTGAGTAGAAAAGTGATATAGCACAAGATTCATAACAATTTTTAGTGTGCTTAAACATGAATATAATTTTGTTAATATCTTGGGGGTGAATATATTCAATGTGTGTATGAATGAGTAGCAAATACAGTACATTCACTAAGTTTTCTGCTGTTAGTAATCTTACAAGCAAGTTGATATTGATCATGAAATTCTCAACAACTGATTATTTGATGTCAAAAGCTATCAGTAGTTTCCGGAAATTATGTTAAACATTATTAAATAATAAATACTGTATATGATAATGGCCAATAAATTTACCATAGTGCAAATAAAGCAAAAATTACCTCCTAAAAATAGTTGGGGTACCTAACAAATGTAACAAAGTGGAATCTTACATAGGATTTAATATGTATACACTAACAGTATAAATGTTTTTTATATTGTCAGCAAATCATTCACCATTGATTTGTTAACAATCGTTGACTGTCAAACGAAAGTAATACAAATCAATAGTGAATGATGTGCTGACAGCATTGAAAACTTTACACTTGTCAAGATTTTAAACTTTAAATTAAAAGTATGTTTTATTTATTTTATTTGCTAGCCTTAATAAAAAATTATTAGTTCTCTAGAAACCAAATTGATCAAAACACACCAATTAATCAGAAGACATAGCATAACAACCCAGCCACAATTCACCTCAAATTATTGATCTATCTTAACTTTATAAAGGGGATAACCAAGCACCTGTTTGATTCGATCCAAATTTCCACCATCTTCACCATAAACAGAACCAAAGACATGTTCGGAAACCTTAATCTCCACAGTAGTATTTGTCACAGTAGCAAGCTTGTTTCCTCTGCCAAAATATTTTATCAAGCCCAAAGTTTGAGAGAGAGGTTAAGAAGCCAGATTCAACATCAAATAATTAAGAACCTAAGGAATCACTTGTGGAATATTTATATGATATGGTAGCCTGCTTAAATATTTTCATTAATGATATTAGTCCCCTTACTCTTTTTCTAGATATATTATCAATGTACCTTTCTGCTGCAAAATTCTGTTCACAACTTCATATAAGATTGATCTCTTAATTCTAAGAACACTATCATAGGAAACTCAACAGCCTTCTATAGCCAAATTGTAAGGCAAGAAATATACTTTTATTGTACAGAGGAGAGGACAAGAGCATATCGAATGCTCAACTTTATACTGACCTCCCATGTCCCGAATTCCCACTTAAATCAGTGTGCCCATTCTCTGAGATGGCTGCAGCATGAACCCCTGCATTCTGCAAATATACACACTCCTAAACAATTTCCTCCTCCGAGACAAGTAAGAAAAATAAAGAGTTGCAATCGAAATTATAAAAGCATAAATACAGAGGAGGTGAGGAATACCTTTGGTAGAAACCTCACAGAAGTAGAAGCAGATTTTCCATGGGCAAAATGATTACCCTTTAGAGGGTCCTTTTTCGCCTTCAATTTGGATTTCATTCTTGCTTCAGGAAGCACTTCATTAGGAATATTATCCTTGATGCTACAAGTAATTTTATATAGAGCATTGGGTACAGATCTGTACCCACCTGTGATCTGCATGAAATATCTCCAAGTACAACAAACTTGACAAGGAAATAGTAATGAAAGAATGTTGGATCAAAACAACAAAACTCGATCTATTTTGAGTGCCTGGATGCCTCTGAAGTTAACATAGTGTGACAGTATAAGATATTTGTTACTATCGATTAAGACCGAACCTATTCTACACCAATCACTAAGCAGATAGAACAAGTTGGAAAGATACTGATTAAGTTTACAGACAATAACAGCAGGGTTCCTGACAGAAACTAACACCTGAGGTCTTCACATTGTTGGACCTAATAGTATTTTCTATTTCAAGTATTTTATTGAAATAAGTTTGCATAAAGTTAAGCAAAGCTTCTAGTCAAGTGTATTTGTTAACTGTTTTACACATTAGAGAACTTTAAATTGGAAATTTTGAAACATAAATAAAAAAACTTTTTTGTTTACTGAAAAATAAAAGTTACACTTTTTTCCATAAAAGGACAGTGTATACAATGAAAACAAATATCTAAAACCTTACAAAAGCTCATTGTGTTACGAAATAAATTTGAACATTTAAGATCCTTTAAAAAACAGTTTATTTGAATCATATAAGAGATGTATTTGTACCTGTACTACAACATCACTATCTGTAGCACCACTTGGAAGTGGCTCTCCATACAATATTTGTATATCACACCCAGTAACTTCTTTCAATTCTGAAATGATCCGTCCTTCATTGCCACTCAAATAATTAATTGTGCTTGACGAAACTAAAAGCCTCGCAGTTACAGGTGATGACATATCAGACACTGTGAGAAAACCCTTTTCAAATTTTTCTTCAATGATTCTAGCAAAGACAAGAACAATAGCATCTTGTGCGGGAGAATAACTTGATTCAAGCTTCTGGATGAACAAAAAGGCAATTCCAAATCAATGACAAAAATTATGGCAAACAAAACTGTTTTCAAGCAGATCTATCAAAACACATGCTGACATGCTTATATTAATCAAAATTCAAAATGCATGCTTATATTATACAATAATGTTATCTTGACATCCAAAATATGACAGCTTTAAGTTGTCTTTTTATTTTGAAATGTGTGTAGAGATAAAAGATGAAAACTAAGGGAGAGATAGAAAGAGTTTGATTTGTTACAAGAAAAGGTGTTAAATTTGGGTTGTTTAAATGACACTATTGTATATTATATGTGAGTGCATGAACACATGTTGAGGTAAAGGCTTAGGAATAAAATACAAACAAACTGGAAATTGCAACTTCCTCACATGACTAACCTCTATAGCAGAAATGGTGATAATGCGCTCAGCAAACTCAGCTAATGGAGGTGCAAAGGTAATAGAAGCACCTGTTTTGCATTCCAGAGCTCTAACTATAGCCCCTTTTCTGCCAATCACACTCCCGGCTACATTATTAGAGCAAAGCAATCTGAACGCGACTTCGCACTCTGTCCCTTTTGAGTCATGGCCAGAAGCTCCATTAGAGTTTCTTCCTTTTGAAGCATCATTAAGAGATAAACCTTCCATGGAGTATATCCATGAACTAAGGTGAGGAAAAAGTTCAGCATCTGGATCAGAGGATGATGTTGACCTATCAGAATTGTTAATAGTTGGTGTGGTCAAAGATGCAGGGACTTTGGCTAATGGTGGACAATCTTGAAGACACTGAGACACACCAATCAGTGCTTTTTTTACAGCCAAAATTCTACCAGTTATCTGCCAACCAAACAAGTTCCCAGGTAATGAAAAAGAATATAATGTCCTTCTCCAGGTATACTCTCAACACTATAGTCATTTCAATGACAAGTGAATATGTTATTTAGAGAGTTCCTGAAAATAAATTGTAAATATGGAACTAGGATCCTTAATTTTTATATTTGGTCAACTTGATCCCCTTAAATATTACATCCTCATCTGCATACAAAACCTCCATTCCACCGCGAAATACGAGATACATCAATACACACCACAGTCACATTAATACAAGGTGTTTATTTGGGTTACCAAACCAGTTGTACCAAAAAAACATTCTCCTAAATATTATATGTATGAATCAGGGCAACTGCATGAAAAGCACACATACTCACACCATATAAGATGAAATGCAAATGGCAGAACAAAACAAAGAAACTATGCCCATATTACAAGGGAAATGAAATGACAATTTGTATTTCTAAGAAATTCAATATTCACATCTAATTTCCATTTGGCTTCAAAGTCAATTCATATATAAACCGTTAAGTTACATCTCAAAATCAATTAGCAATGAGAAAAGTAGTTCGTATTTAAACCATCCTAGGACAATGGGAACATAATCCTCTCTAGAAAGGCAATTGTCATTTTTGCAATTGTATTGAAGGGTAAAAATGTCTTCACATTTTTATTTAAAAAATAAAAGTGTCATTTGTTATTATCTAGAGAGATCCTAACCTGGTGTGACTTACTTCCCAACATAAACCGACTTACTTCCATAAGCCTACCTGTCCTACCAATCAAGCATGTAGAACAGACAAACACTCCTAATATTTTTTGTTCATTCATAAGACTTGAAAAGGACTGCGTTTTTTGGCACGAGAAGTCTAGAACCCACAGTATTGTGGGAAAACTCCTAATTTTAGAAAAGCCAAAAATAGTATCTAATCATTTTCATAATCCAAACAAAAAAAGACTTACTAAAATTAACTCCTGATCTTTAGGAGCACAATGTGGAGAGGGACAAACCCTGATTTTGGCACCACTATTGTTCCTAATAGTGTTTATACTCTTCCTTCCTTTTCCCACAACAGCACCAATCTGAGAAGTGTGTGCCAGCAACTTACACATCACCTCACGATTCAACCCTACACTGTTCCTTTTCTCTACCTCTAACTCCCAAATCCTCTCGTAAATCCTAAGCATAGCTTCTTGAGCACTCGAAACCTCGACCTCGCCACCACCACCATCACCATCAACGCCGATCAAGGTCACGCCTTTCCGGCTTAGTATCGATCCGATCACTAGGATCGTTCGTTCCTCGGTGGCAGGGACCGAGTCCTCGCAGTGGATTTTGCAACCTGTCTGTTGCCGGAGGCTGGAGACGAAGCTGCCGGAGCTTCCGATTAGGCCGCCGATGATTGAGGACTGGCACACAATCCGAAACGCGATCTGACCAGGGAGGAGGACCTTGAAAATGGGTCGCTTGAATCGGCTCTTCCGTTTTGATGCGGTGGCGTTGTTGTTGTTGTGGTGGTGGTGGTCATTTTCGGCGGCGGAATTGGGGTCTTGCATTATTGGGGAGTGTTACTGTGTTAGTATTAGAGGTTACTTGGATCTGAAGTAAAGAGGAAAGGAGAAAAGGTTGCAACTTTCATTGTGGGGAAGGGTTTGAGTGAGAATGGTGATTTTGGGTAATGCAAAGTAAAGGGAAGGTCAAAGGTTACAGGGAATAATGGTTTTTAGAGAGAGAGAGAGAGAGAGTTGATGGGATTGGAAGGACCAAAGAACGTGGTTTTTGTGGATCCTCTACATTTTAACTTTTGTGCCTTTTGTTTTGTAGTGTATTAACTGAATCAGGTTCAGGTTAAGGTTAAGGTAAATCAGTGATGTGATGGAATAGTGTTCAATACTTCAGTGTGTAATTTGGTATGACCCCTCCGTGAAACATTGTAAACTACATGGATAACCAACAAAACACATCATGAAATTATACTTTTCTTATTAGAAATATAAAAAAAAAACAAATATTTGTTTCTAGATTTATCTGAAAGAATCCTTGTTCCAAAACCAATATATGATATTTGAGTTCTTCTATTTTCACTTGAGTCTCAAGAGTTGAATTTATATTATAGAATGTTTAATGTTTTACATGCTTCTTGTTTTGAGAGAACAAGGTAATCCAGGTCTGAAGCATATGAGGATAGTCTAACTTAAAATATTAGTCTATTAGGTGAGAGAGCAGTATGACTTAATATCACATTGAGTTTTCTATTCTACTTAATGTGAGACTTCTAACATTGTCGCTCCTTTAAGGGTCGACGTTCACGGTAACTTTCACTCTATCGACATTAACCCAATGGTAGCCCTTTCTCTTTTGGCGGCTTCATTCATCTATTAGTATTCATTAATGTACCTTAATTCAGCCTATAAATAGCCTTTTTCGTGGCACAACTCTCAATAAAAGACATCAATTGTTAGGACTTAAACACATGAGGAGAACTCAATCCAAAAGACTAATCTATTAGGTGAGAGAACATCATAGCTTAAGTACCACGTTGAGTTTGCTATTGAGACTCCTAACACATTCCTAGATAATTGGCTATGGGAATCCATTAAGTTACCCTAGTACAACATATTCAAAATATGAATCATACCATGGTTTTCATTAGTTATCGACAAGAGTAAGGGTAAGTCACTTTAATACATTTCTTAATCAAATAAGTTGATACCATTATTGGGATTTATCAATTCTTAAATCTCAACCACTTGTGAAATAGGAATGGTTCAAGCTTTTGCATCATCCATTAAAAATAATAGAGTAAATTATCTATTACCTATATAACAAAAAAAACTCTCTCACATACATGTGTCATCACCTTCTTGAATTGTCACATGTCATACTCACAATAAAAGTTTTCTCTCACATACATGTGTCATTACTCTACTTTTTTCAATCATTTTTCTCTCTTCTTGGTTTATATCATTCTTCCATTTCAAAATTTCTTATTTTAAAATAATTTTATGCATGTAGATCTATTCATTGATTTTTTTCTTTGAAGATGTTGTATTAAAATCTTTTTTGTTTATTTTGTAGATATGTTATTATTGTTGGATAACTAGAGAAGTGAGATGTCTCTAATGACAAGGGCATCGATGATAGTTCTATTTGATCTGGTGTCTCTTATTGTTTGTTCACCCTCGAATCATCATTGCAGGTTAGTTTTTCTATATCTCTTTGTTGTTTCTTTATTTGTTTATAGAATTTTCCATTCAAAATAATCATTATTGTAATGTTGAAAATGACATGAACAGTGAAGAGATCGTAAAGAGGAAGAAAAAAGTAAATAATCTATAACACTTTGGTTTCATTCATTGCAATTTTGTTTTTTTGGTTTCCCACAGGTATCCTCGCACTGGAGGCAAACTTGTCCGAGCCGGGCACATCCACAGGTAAGTGGGGCTAACTCTCCCAACGGGCATTTTTCCATCCACAAGACTCGAACCCGGGTTCTTGCTTAAGGGGAATCAAGCATGTACCACTTGAACCAACGTCCGTTGGTATTCATTACAATTTAAATGTGAATAAATTGATAATAACTCAATTTGATTCTAAAATTTTTATTAGTGAGGATTAATGCATCATTTAAAATTTGTAACAAAAAAATAATAATTAGGATCATTTTGTATTGAACAATAGGAATGTGACTTTACTTTTGTTCATTCCCTTCCTTACTCATTCATTGTATTTTATCCCATAATTTAATTTTATGTTTTCCATTTGTCTTCTTATTGTAATAATAATAATAACTTGATATGATTATCTTTTAGTTAAAATTTGAAATAATTTTGTTAATAATTGTGTAATGATACATGATTATTAAGGTAATATTTATTAGCAAAACTCAATTTCATTCATTACAATTTAAATGTGAATAAATGCATAATAACTCAATTTGATTCTAAGAAAGTTGCAAGTGATGATTAATATATGAGTTAAGATTTGGAACAAAGAAAAAATAATTGAGATCGTTTTGTTTATTTTTCTCACTTAACTCTGTAAATATGTTCACCTACATTTTTAACTATGCAAATGCATCAGTAACATGTGCACTTTTTATTCTATAATTTAATATTATGTTTGTCATTTGTCATCTTATAATTGATAAAAGACTTAAATGCTATGATTATATTTCAGTTAAAACTTAAAATAATTTTGATAATAATTGTGTAAAGATAGGTCAACATTAATGTCATATTTATGAACATAATCTGATTTCATTGATTATTCTTAACTATCATGTCCTTATTCTTATCAGTTGCATCTCAAATTGTCGAAAGTCTCTCATCTCATTCATTATTCTTAAACATAAGATTTAATATATATATATATATATATATAGAGCTACGAACCATACATGATTGATTATAAGACCAAATTTACTATTCTCACAATTTTAACATGAGAATTGTTTTCATTGAGTAACTCTCTATATATAAAATCTTAAATAAAATACACATATAGGAGTTACATTTTTAAGGAACAAATATATTAAATAAAATACAAATATATTACAACTGTTTTATAACTTACAATTTATTGAGAGAGAAAATATATTTTCATAACTTATAATTGGTGGAGAGAGAAAATATATTTTCAAAATAAACGCATCAATATAAAATTAAATGACAAATAAAAATATTCTTTAAAGTGCATTTTTTATTGACGTTTTATCAAATTATTACACAATATTACTAATACACATTTAATAATATTCATACTTATGTGCTTCTAAATATTCGTCAAAATCAATGTCTCATGAGAATGCCCGAGTAATATGTGATTGTTTAACCATATGAATGCATAGGTAAGATGAACGTTCTTAACCATGTGTTTCTTAATCATTAGAATGTACATTTAACATGCATGTTCTTAATCACACTAATGCACGAGTAACTTCTTAACCATATGAATGCAGAAATAACATATTTTTTTCTTAACCATATGAATGAATGCACGAATAACATGTGTGTTCTTAATGTTCTTAACTATTAGAATGCACAGGTAAAATGTTTGTTATTAACCATTAGAATGCACGGATAATATGTGTTATTAACTAAACGAATACACGAATAATATATGTGTTATTAAACATACGAATACACGGATAACATGTTTGTTCTTAAACCTGTGCCAAAAAATTATTGTCTCGTGCAAATGCACGGGTAACTTACTAGTTTAACAAGAAAGGAAAATAATTTTGAAGTGTGATAAAATTCAACCAAAACTCAAAGAATAATTACTTTCCAAATAAATTAATGGATTAACTTGAAATTGAAAAAAATAATAACAGTTTTCCATTTTCGAGCAATTTAATTAAAAGTAATAGTATGAATTGAAATGGGAGAAATAAAAGACAAATGAAATGTAATGTTCAATCTTCACCTCCAAATCAATTTTTTACTACACAGAATCTATGGAGATTTGAGAAAGTTAAGAAAATAGAAATGATTAGAGGATTGAGGGATTGAAAGAGGCCTATGAGTGAGAGTAAAATAACACAATGATAAAATATGAGCCATTGAGATATAACGTGTAATACAAGAAAAAGTTTTAAATATATGCAATGTCAATATAAGTTTTTTATATTATCAACATATTATTTATTATTGATTTGTATTATTTTGTTGGAGAGTCCATAATAGTTAACATATGAATGATGGGTAATTTAATGACAATGTAAAAATATATACATATTAAATCATAAATTAATTCCTCGCCTAATTATGCTAACCCTCGTCAGATGTAAAAGTGGACTCGCACAATAGATATGGTGCAAGTGGACCTATTTTGGACCATTATATATTTTGTCCCACACCTATAAATACATATTCAATACATTGTCGCCTATTCACAAAATCATGTTAGCGTCCTTTGTTTCTCAAATAATTCTTTCTCTTGTTTCATTTGGCAACTGATCCTAGTCAACATGATTTACATATCATTGGATTTTTTTTTTTACAAAATTTCCCACAAAGAAACCAAAATTCTGAAACCGGAGACTCACCAACATTGAACAATATTTTAACTATATAAAAACTAGTCATGATTTAGATTTATGTATTTGATTAATGTATTTTGCCATCTACTATTTTAGATATTATGTTTTTACTGTATTCTAAATATTTACTAATCAATTTCATGTTACTTAAACACCTCTAATTAAAACGGATAAATCGGAGTTTAATCTTTAATGAAAGTAAAGTATAACTCCATAATCTACTAGACTTAGACCGAGATGTTATTCAAAAAAGGCCAAATTTGTTACCAGTTGAATTAGTAACTCACTGGCACCTTCATAATATATACGTATAAACGTGATAATGAAAGTCATACTTGGAATAAATATCCAAAGAATATATAAAGAATATTATTCAAAGATTCACAATTGTTTTGGATAGAAGTATTAAATATATGACAATAAAAAATAATCAATAAAACACTCAATAACTAGTCTTAATTACTACCACTTTGGTAAGAAAAAAAATCATAGGTTAAACTATTAATTCAGTCTTTTATCCTATTTTATGTTTCAATTTGGTCCTCTCGCAAAATAAAACTTCATTTTAGTCTTATATATTTATAATTTAACCCCTTAATCATAACAATTTTAATTAGTTTTGCGTTGAAATATGTCTATTTCGTCATATATTCATTTTACACCACCAAAACATGTACCTTTCTCTTTAAAAGAATAACCAAATGTCTTTTATATTAAATCTAATTAATATCATTACTAGAATGATGAAATTGACAAATATTATAAGAATATATTATTAAATTTAAACCTAAAATACGAACAAAACATTGATTTAGTGGTATAATATCTAACTAGATTCATAAATATCAAAGTATCAAATGTGTGATTCTTTAGTAACACTTATTAGGAAGAGTATCTACACATTCCGAAAGAATTACCTTAATAGTTAGTTTGAGAGTTGAATTTTGGAGGGGAAATAGATGACTTGGGAGCCATAAAATACACTTGTGAGATGACTCACAAACCTTTCATTTCTATTCATTCCCCTCCAAAATCCAATTATCAAACAAACACAAAATACCTTTCATTATATAAAAAATTGAAACTAGGACTAAATTAGTAAATTGACAATTTATGTGGGATGAAAATATGTTTCGGCAGAAATCATAGTTGGCTACATCAGCCTTTTCAATTGCAGCACCAAAAGCATGGCTGAGGAGGAGCCACGATATTAAAGCTAAGCCCGTATAAGTTTTGAAGCCCACTTTTGACACCAAACCCATCAAATGAATTTGATTCTCTCTTTTCACCATCGTCTTCCATGCTCTTGGAAGCCATAGCCTCATACATACTCTTGTTCATTCATGGCTTTTAGATGAGAAAATCAACACCCCTTTTCTCTCTTCTCCACCACCATCATCACTACCTTCTCATTCCAAAACCCTTCTCTTCAATCTCACAACAACCCCACAACAACAACAACGACGAAAACCTCACTTCACAACTATTCACTATCCTCTCTCGCCCCAAATGGCGAAAACACCCTTCCCTTGAATCTATTATTCCATTTTTGACCCCAGCTCATTTTTCTTCCCTATTCAGTTTCAACAACCTCGACCCATTAACCGCTTTGAACTTTTTTACATGGATCGAAAGAAAACATTTTTATATCCACACTGTAAATTCCTATCACCCTTTATTACTCATTCTTCTACGTAACGGGTTTCTCAACGCTGCTGAGAATGTTCGGAATTCCATGATCAAATCCTGCACTTCCGTCCAAGATGCAAGGTTTGTGCTCAAACTCTTGCGCCAATTGAATCAAAACCATGATGGGGGTTTAGGGTTTAAGCTTTCTCTTACTTCATATAATAGGCTTTTAATGTGTTTGTCGAATTTCGTTATGATTGATGAATTGGTGGTTTTGTATAAGGAGATGGTATTGGATGATGAGGTTTTGCCTAATTTGATTACATTCAATACAATGCTTAATGTGTATTGCAAGTTAGGGAACATGGTTGTGGCTGAAAACATTTTTGCCAAGTTATTTAAAGGTGGTTTTTGTCCTGATACATTTACATACACTTCATTGATATTGGGTTATTGTAAAAATCGTGCCTTGGAGAAAGCATATAGAGTGTTTCGGTTGATACCGGAAATGGGGTGCCAGAGGAACGTGGTTTCGTATACTAATATTATTCATGGCCTTTGTGAAAATCGACAACTTGATGAGGCTCTCAAGTTGTTTTTGCAAATGAAGGAGGATGGTTGTTTTCCCACAGTTCGTACTTATACAGTTGTCATAGACGCTTTATGTGAGTCGGGTAAGGAAACAGAAGCTCTGAAGTTTTTCGAGGAGATGGATCAAACAGGTTGTGAGCCTAATGTTTATACTTATACTGTGTTGATTGATTACTTCTGTAAGGAAGACAGGATGGATGAGGCAATGAAAATGTTGAATAGGATGCTGGAGAAAGGCATGCCTCCTAGTGTTGTTCCGTACAATGCCTTGATTGTTGGGTATTGTGAACCGGGAAAGATGGATGATGCAATGGGTATTTTGGATCTTATGAAGTCAAATAAAGTGTGTCCAAGTGCTTCTACGTATAATGAACTGATTTGTGGATTTTGTCAGAGCAAAAGCATGGACAGGGCAATGGCGATGCTTAATAAAATGCTTCAAAGTAAGCTGTCGCCTAACCGCATTACATATAACACATTAATATATGGGTTATGTAAAGCAGGTGTAGTAGATAGCGCTTCTCGGCTGTATCATTTGATGATCAAAGACGGTTTCAGTCCTGATTGTTGGACTTTTAGTTCTTTTATCGACTGCCTCTGTAGAATGGGCAGCGTTGAAAAAGCACATCAAATCTTTGAGTCCATCAAGGAAAATTACATCGAAGTAAATGAAGTTATATATACAGCCTTGATTGATGGGTACTGCAAAGCTGGGAAAACTGAAGATGCCCATTTATTATTCAAAGAGATGCTTGCTGAGAAATGTTTGCCAAACTCAATCACATTCAATGCATTGATAGATGGCTTGCGCAAAGAGGGGAAGGGGCAAGATGCAATGTCATTGGTGGAAGACATGGTAAAGTTTGATGTGAAGCCTACTGTTCACACATACACTATTCTCATTGAGGAAATGTTGAAACAAAACGACTTTGACCATGCTAATAGGATTCTCCACCAAATGATTTCTTCTGGATGTCAGCCTAATGTGGTCACATATACTGCATTTGTTAAGGCATATTGCAGACAAGGAAGATTGCAGGATGCTGAGGATATGGTGATCAAGATTAAAAATGAAGGCATATTGCTTGACTCCTTGATCTATAATCTATTAATTAATGCATATGTATGTATGGGGCTATTAGATAGTGCATTCGGTGTACTCAAACGCATGTTTGATGCTGGTTGTGAGCCTTCTCTTCAAACATATTCCATCCTAATGAAGCATCTAATAAATGAAAAACATAAGGAAGAAGGAAGCAATCTTGTGGGAGTTGATTTATGTTCAACTAATATCTCAGCTAATGATGCTGATTTATGGAAGATAGTTGACTTCGAAATCACAAATGTTCTCCTTGAGAAAATGGTAGAATATGGCTGTGTTCCTAACGTCAATACTTACAGCAAACTTATTAAAGGACTTTGCAAAGTAGAACAATTGGACGTAGCCTTCAGATTGTTACATCATATGGGAGAGAGTGGAATCTCTCCCTCCGAAAATATTCACAATTCTCTTCTTAGTGGTTGCTGTAAGCTGGGAATGTATGAGGAAGCAGTGAGATTGCTAGATTCTATGATGGAGTGTAGTCATTTAGCTCATCTAAAGTCATATAAGCTTCTCATTTGTGGGCTATTTGAAAATGGGAATAAAGAGAAGGCAGAGGCAGTGTTTCAGAAACTGCTATGCTGTGAGTATAATTATGATGAGGTAGCTTGGAAAGTTTTGATTGATGGCTTAGTTAGGAGGGGATATATTGACCAATGCTCAGAATTACTGAATCTTATGGTGAAAAGGGGTTGCTGTTTACATTCTGAGACATACTCTATGTTAATGCAGGAACTGAATGAAGTTTAATGCAATGATTGTTGACTAATCAAATTATTGCTTGCATTGCATTCCTTTGTTCGAATCACCTAAACCCTCAATAGAAGAGATATGGAATTCTACATTTTACTGAGACATGCCGGTGCATTGTTTTTGTGTCGATAATTTTGTATGTGTTATCTTTCTTGGTACGTTACTCAATTCAACTTGTGCATATCAAATTTCTATTAAATAGTATTTTTTAATTCTTTCTTTTGTTAAATAGATGTTAGTGGACCAAGGTATTGAGTCATTGATCATTATTGGATTTAAATGATAATTTTTTTGTCATTTATTTTATTCATAGGTTTTTATGTTGAATGTAACCTTTTGGTTTTTTATCCAGGTAATTTTTTTTGCCGGTGGTGTTCTGGTCGCGGCTTGTTGGTTTTGAATTAGTTACTTAATACTTAGGCGAGGAGAAATTCATATAAATACATAAATACGCGTTCAAGTTTGTAACTTTGTATCTTTAGTTAATGCAAGTAGTTATAACGAATAATAGAGAGGGAAAATCTGTTTCCAGTTTTCCGCTAATAAGTAGGCTTTTGGCACAAAGAAATTGACCCTTTTGCTTTTTCATTCTGATTCTGTGAACAGATTAACTAACATATGTTGTCTTAAGGGAGTTGTGTGGTTGACCTAAGTATGTGAGTGTCTATTTCAGTCATTTCTGTTCAACAGAAACATAGCCAAGCAATTTACTCATTGATCTGAACTATGTTGTACTCTTATGGACATATGATACTGATGAGATTAGTATGGCCACAAAAGTAACTCAATAAACTGAAACATTTTCTTAAGCAACCACAGATTATTCTCTTCATTCCTTTCATAGATTTTCTAGGGCAGAAGTATATAATTTTCTCTGCAACTCTTGTGAGCCACACTTGAAGCAGTTTGAGAATCCAGATATTTTAGTTAATAAGCTGGAATTTATATTTGTTTATCACAATGTTCTAATGCATTCTATACTTCAAATAAGTTTTTCTGCATTCCAGGCTTTGCTTCCAAATTCTCATGACTATCAGGGTTGAATCTGTTGTGTTGATGCTTGTGAATTGTGATTCAGGTTTACTATTAGTCAATATATACATGGAGCTAAGTTACTTGGATGATGTGTTATGTGTTGATGGTGGAAGCTTGATGAATTGAGCATTTGTTTGTGGTGTCCCGGGTGATGTAGGATTTTCATGTAAATGAGCATTCTTTTGTAATAATCCTTTAGTTGTGGCTAAAACCAAATTAGTGAAATCTAGATTAAATTGTCTTATTATACTGATTTTGTGTTCATGAATATAATCCATTCATGACTTCATGTCTTATTAGCTTTTGGTTTACAATACTATTTTTTCCGATTGACATACTTGAGTTGTGACTCAGTACGAGTTTCAATTTTATAGGCAGAGGCTTTATGAAAGAGGAGGAGCATGGATGGACTGTGAGTTGAAATTGAATGAGGTCTAGATATGGAAGAGTTGGGTATCGCCATATCCCAACTGATTCCAACTTCCTGACTAGCTTATAACCCATCATCCTCCCCAACAAACCCATCACCAACTTGAAGGACTACTACTCTCTTATAATTATCTCGAACCTTGCTGATGTGGCACTCAATTAGGGGTGAGTAGGACCCGGTCCTATCCGTTCATTTGACACAGTTTGATCATGATCATGCTCGAATAAGGTGAAGTCTAAGACTAGGTCCGTGTTCAAAAAATAGAACTGATCATTATTTAGAGTTGGATAGGGACCATACATGATCCAGCCCATAGTAACTCATTCATCATATTTGTATGTGTTTCTATTCAAATGTGAACAGAGTAATGATACCGTTTGGTTGAAAATATCACCGATTCTCTAATTTTTCATCATATATACATGATTAATAATATATATTCATATATCATGTCAAATTACATATTCATAATAATAAATAATATTGAAATTTTTTTATCTCAAATGAGTGTGTATTATATTTAATCGGATCTATGATTGGGTTTAAAGGTTGATTCGATCGATATTAGGGTCGAGTTAGCTTTGAATCTAGGGTCGGGTTTGAGTTCAAAACAATGACCTGACCAATATTTAGGGTCGGGTAAGGATAACCCTTAACTCGTCCAATTTGGCTCATGCTCACCCCTACTCAGGGAAAGTTAGCTGCCTTTTTTATGCTCATGGATTTTAGGTGAATTTTTTTTAAAAAAATGGTGCTATTTGAACGATTAAGGCTAGTATAACTTTTTTCTAAAATGGTTTTTGCATATTATTTACCCAACCTGAAAACATGGCTCCATATAATGACATATAGGGAATTAGGGATGTTAAATTTTCTTCCGAATTGAAGAAACTATTAAATTTGAACTCGTGATCATAAGTCGTAATTATATTATTACTTTAGACTGTCAGAGTCCAAACTCGAAATCTCTATTATAAAAATTAATTGTACAAAAAACTTCTTTATTTTTAATTTTAATTTTCAAAAATATTTTTTTATTATTCAAATCTTTCCCACCTCCATTAATCTTTGCCCCTTACTATTATTCAAATTAAAAACATAAGAAATTGAATATTTTAACACAATTTATATTTATACATGTTATGGAGATTATATATTTTTACAAGCTAATTTATTTTTTATATATTATTTTGAAAGTTGTTAATTAGAAAATATTGATTAGTCACATCAACTGGAAAAACTGTCTGTTTATAATATTCTGAATTTTTTGAATATTCTGAATTTTTTAAATATTCTGAATTTTTGTATATTCTGAATTTTTTAAAATTAGAAAACTACCAAAATTGTGTTTTTATAATATATAAAGAATAATAACATATTAATTATTGAAAGAATAAAAATAATATTAGAAATGATGCATTGTGAAAGATAAAGTTTGAGATACAGTATATATGAATATACTATTTTCTAAAATAAGATTTCTATATTATATTCCTTATTCATTGTTCTTACAACACTCCCAAACATTCTACATAAAACTTAATAGTTTGAACATGTTTTTTATTTTTCTAACCAAAAATTATTTCACCGAATAAGGAGTGATTTGTTTTAAGATGTACAACAACCCGTCTCAAACAAGTATGTTGCTTGTTTCTAGAATAGAACTTTTGTCTTTAACCTTACATCATAATGAAGCGGTGTGTTAAACCAACTTCAAATTTGGGACTTCCCAAACTCACACCTGTTCATGCATCATGATAACAGATAATGAAAGACACAGATAATGAAAGCAGAAGAAAAAAATGAGTAGCAGCCACACAAATTATTGCGTTCCAGTTGTGCTCTACTAACTACTACAAAAACAGTATGGTGTGTAATATAGCGATCCAACACAAGAAATGGCGATGAAAGAACCACAAAAATCCGTCACTTCTAGTCATACCCACGTGCTCATATTTCCATGTCCAGCACAAGGTCACGTGAACTCCATGCTCAAGCTTGCTAAGCTTCTTGCTCTTCACAATCTCCATGTAACCTTCTTGAACGTTGAGTTCATCCACCATAGCCTCCAACGTTTCGGAAACATTGAATCTTTTTCAGAAACTTACCCTACGCTTCAATTCAAGACCATCCCTGATGGGCTTCCAGAAAACCACCCTCGTTCTGGTGAGAACGTAGTGGATACTTTTACTACAGTTAATTTGAACGCTAAGCCTCTTTTGAAAGATATTTTGGTGTCACAAAACCCTAGAGTTACTTGCCTCATTGGAGATGGATTCTATGGAAGCCTTACCAATGATGTAGCACGTGAGGTTGGGATACCGGTTATTCATTTTCGTACTGTCAGTGCTTGCTGCTTTTGGTCTTATTTCTGTGTTCCTGATCTCTTCAAATCTAACCAACTTCCTATTAGAGGTATACTAATACTTTTTCAACATTTTTTTGGAATTCATAGACGGAAATTAAATGTTTCAAAGTCACGTCGCTAGTATATTTTATGCTTGTAAAAAAAAAAAATCCTTACTTTTCATCTAAATCTCTAAAATTATACAAATCTTTTTTTTGTATAATGAAAGGTATTACCTTCCACATGGGGAATGACCTAATCTTTTTTGGTGTATTTGAGGATTGTATGGGACCTCTCAAAAATCTTAGTATGAAATAACAAATGTGATTTCTTATATAACGATGTTATAGATATTTTTGTTGGGATCTAATTGACCACTGATCTATAAACTTAGGGATCTAATTGACATTTTGTAAAATGAATTAATGGAAGGATCTGACCAAACTCATAGTTATGTTGATTTATAGGTAGATATAATGAAGATAGATTTATCACTTTCTGGTACTGGTACAAGGGATTTATTTTCTTTTTCCTAAGGCTTTTCAATCAATGCTTGAACATGCTAAACCGTTTGGCAATCAAGATTATGACTGCATCATCCCTTTGTTTGCAATACATTGTGAGAATTTCAATAATGACAAAGTAACTAAAATAATGACTACAACATTATCTGTCCAAAAAATATAAAGTTAATATATGTTTAATTTATATTTTACTTTGGCTGCTATAAGTGGCACCCAACATAATATTGTATAAACTGGTTGCCAATAATAACTAAGTTGCATCATGATTAATGAATATGTAACTAGTGAGCACTAATAACTTTGGAAAATGACCTTAACTTGAATTAGGGGATGAAGATATGGATCGTATCATAACTGGGATCCCCGGCATGGAAACCTTGATCCGTTGTCGTGACCTCCCAAGTTTTTGTCGGGAAAATGATCTCTTGAAACCAACTATCCCCTTAAAATCTATTGTCTCCCAAACCCATGAATCCCTTAGAGCAAGTGCCCTTATACTTAACACCTTTGAGGATCTAGAAGGCCCTGTTCTATCCAACATAAGTCTCCAATTTCCTCAACTTTTCACCATTGGTCCTCTCCATGCACACTTGAACACTAGAATACAAGAGTCCAACAACAAAACCACAAAGTCTCAAACACTTCATTCTTCCACAAATAGCCTTTTGGAAGAGGATAGAAGCTGCATGGCATGGCTAGACTCTCAACCATTGAAATCTGTGGTTTATGTGAGCTTTGGTAGTATCACTACTATTACACGGGAGAAGCTCTTGGAGATATGGTACGGTTTGGTTAACAGCAAGAATAGGTTCCTATGGGTGATGAGAACAGACATGGTGACAGGTAAAGTTATCCATTCTAGTAACATTTCTTAAGGAGCCTTTTTTGTTAGATGATTTTATAGGAGATCTAGATTTGCATGTTTACATATTTGAATCCTTTCTACTGTATTTTTTCTATGATCAAAGGTATGTTAGAAATAAACATAAATGTTATGAACAAAGTTTCATAAATTTCAATTGGACTCACTGAAAATCCTACTTTGTCTAGTCCCTTTGTCCGTTCCACTTAAGTATTAGTCTCTATGTTATCTTTTCAGAACTTTTCTGTTCATATTTAATTTAATTGTGACTCTCAAAGTTCAATACTATATTAATTACTCATTTATCAATTACATTTTCATCATCATTGTGGAGAGAAAGAAAAATAATGGTGAAACAAAGTAGAGAATGGAAGTCTATTACCTATATAATAAAAAAAAACTCTCTAATGGCATGTGTCAATCTCTAAGTCCTCATGACATGTGTCAACCTCTCATCAAAACTAAAGGTCTCTCATAACATGTGTCAATCTCTCAATCAATCAATACTTTCCCTCCAAAATATGTCAATCTTCCATTTTTGTTCATTGTACAATTTAATTTTAATGATTAAACAAAAAAAGCTCATACATGACATGTGTCAATCTCTCAAGCCATCATGATATGTGTCAATCTCTCATCAAAACTAAAGCTCCCGCGTGACATGTGTCAATCTCTCAAGCCCTCATGACATGTGTCAACCTCTCATAAAAAATAAAGGTCCCTCATGACATGTGTTAATCTCTCAATCAAAACTTTCCCTCCAAAACATGTCAATCTTTCATTTTTGTTCATTGTACAATTTAATTCTAATAATTAATAAGCTCATTTGTTTTTTATTCTATAAAAAAATTACATATCACAATAAAGGGGATTGAATCCCTTTTCACATGTGAATTACTTCTCCATCGTTGTCAACATACATATTCTTAATCATAAATGAACATGTAATATGTGTTCTTAATCATGCGGCAAAAAAATAACATCCCGTGTAAATGCACGGATAACTTGCTAGTTAGATATGTATAATAAGAAAAACAATAATTTTGCTAAAAACACATGAGAAAATGGAAGAATAAGTATATAATTGGGAGGATTCCTCATGCCATGCCTTTCATTTAATGTGCCCAAATAAATTCTTTTCACACAATTTTTTTACTTGATAAAAATAAAATTTCAAAAATTGTAAGTATTTGAAAATCAGAACATGTTAAATAAACAGATCCTGAAATTGTAAGTATTTGCAAATATTACTTTTTTTCTCAGGAAAAGAGAGTGAAGTTCAAATACCAAAGGAGTTGGTGGAAGGGACCAAGGAGAGGGGGTTCATGGTGGGGTGGGCCCCACAAGTTGAGGTGTTGGAACACAAAGCCATTGGTGGGTTTTTGACCCACAATGGCTGGAATTCTACCCTGGAGAGTATAGTAGCTGGGGTACCCATGATATGCTGGCCTTACTTTGCAGATCAACAGATTAATAGCAGGTTTGTAAGTGAGGCTTGGAAACTTGGGCTAGACATGAAGGATATGTGTGACAGAAATATTGTGGAGAAGATGGTTAATGATGTTATGATCCATAAGAGACAGGAGTTTCAGATATCAGCTCAGAGAATGGCCATGTTGGCCCACAAGAGTGTAAGTCCAGGTGGTTCTTCTTACTCCAGTTTTGATCGTTTGATCCAATTCATAAAATCAACCACTTTGGGAAGTTGTTGATACCATAGAGTGATGCTATAAAACTTTTCAACATGTTGTATTATGTTTTATCTGTATTGTTTTTCTTTCTTCTACTCTCTTTTCAGGGAAGTTATAGGAATTAACCATCAATTATAGTTGTACAAAGGTTCCCGCTTAACCTTTCATCATATTCCAAAACATTAGTCTTTTATCAATGAAATGGAAAGTTGTTCTAACAAAACTAATATATATATATATATATATATATATATATATATATATATGTATGTATATATATATATATGTATGTATATGACAACCAACATGCTGATATCTTTTCCGTCACCCCCTTCTTATAATCATCTATTAGTACCCTTAATTTAGTAGGAAAAATGTTTATGCTTAGCACTTGATAATAAAATAAAAATTGTTAAAAAAAACTTTATATCAGGTAGATATTAATAATTCCCAGCTGTATTCCAAAGATCCAAATTATTTGTTACATGTTAACCCTATAGGACAGAATTTGGATGATGTGTGATAATGTTGTATAGTGCATGGCGTGCCACACAATAATGTTAATGCGCTAAATTAACACTAAAGCCAATTTTGTAATTGAAATAAAGATGATCACACTACTGCTACACATTATGAAGCATTAGGGAATTCTTGTAATGCAAGATTCAAAATATAACTCAATTTTTGAGAAGTTAGCTACATAATCCAGATTCCTACAGTAACTAAAACTCCTAGCCTTTGCACCAAAACTTCATTTTTGTTTCTTAGAAGCTAAAGGGTTAAATTATAGAGAAGCTGGAACTACAGCTTTTGATCCTTTGTTAGCAGAAGCAGGAAATTAGCAACAGATGACTGACTAGTTGATCAGATTCAATATGACTGATGAGTCCATGTAAAGAACTCAGGTGCCGCTGTTGCTGGCACTGTATTCAACCCAGATGTATTGATCGAAGTTACACCAGATTCGGGTGCGCCACCATTGGTAGGATGCTGATACTGGTGAAAGAGGTTGTGGTGATAATACGCTGTTGACGAATCGTACGGAATTCCACGAGGGATAGAAAGAGTTGGCTGATGAATGGCTGAGAAATTGATGCTGCTATTCATGTTTCCACACTGAGGATGTTGCTGCTGCTGTTGAGAATTGCCCAGAGATTGTTGTTTCTGCTCCGACTCTAGGGAAAGCTTCAAGCGTTTTGCTGCCCCGCCAACGGGAAGTGAACTATTCATTATAGCTTCCACATCATATCTGTTCATCTCAAAATTGGTTACAGCATTTGAACCTCTAAATTTTATAGCTGCAATATCATATGCCTCTGCTGCTTCCTCTTCAGTTGCTGTCACCATGTGAAATGATAAATTAGAGAATTATACAGAGAAGTATTGTATGTTACATATCCCCTGATGTAACATCATGCAAAAAGGACTGTCCAAAGCTAAGCCAGCAACACTTTAAAAAACTATTATGCCATAGCCATAATCTATCTAGTATTATCATCTTTATCATGTACCGTAATCGCACAATTGACGCCAAAATATATACCGAATGTTCCCAAGTATAGATCTTTGTTTCCAGCAACGCGGCCGATTCTTGCCTGCCATCGACCCTGTTGATGATGCCTGGAGGATCAAAGAAGTATAAATCACATGACCAAAGGTGACACATACAAATTACACAATAGCAACAAAATGTCAAGGCATCAAATAATGCTATGTTAGATCACAAACCTTGTAACACCCCTGTACATGGAAGCTCCCCTAGAAAAACCGCTACTTTTCCTGCAAGAATGGGAAGTCCAATTTCAGCTTGCAAAAAATACAGTGCTGAAAAGTACATAGAGCAATCAAACAAACCTTCGTAATGATGCAATAAATTCTTGCTTTGTTACATGTTTCATCTCCTCCACTTCTTTTGAATAAGTGGAAACCTGAGAAATAAGACAAAAACAAGCTAAGTGGTGCAATTCTAATCACTATGTAAACTCTTATTCTACCCCTTCAACTGACAGAAACATGCAAAACAAAATATACATAGTGCTAATTTCCCCTTCCTTTATTTTTCTTCTAGCAACATTGGTCAGAAAATCCTTAATGCAGCTTCTTGGAATCAACTTTTTATGAACCAAACAAAGCATACACTTCTTACAAGAAATATGAACTAAACATTACTCCTTGAGTAGAAATCCTCATTATTTATAGCATTTCATGCACGCAGAACAACTAACATGGATCAAAACAGACAACAAGAAGTGACAATTACCGGGAAGTTGGTGGTTGCGGCTGGACCCCAATACTTAAGAGCTGCCAAATCATAAGCTCTCGCCGCCTTCTCTTCCTTGTCATATCCACCTGATAACAATGACAATTACTTTACTACATTATACAATCATCCCTTTAGTACAATATATAATATAAGTGCACAAAAGCTTAAGATAGATTGAGAAATGAGAAGTATTCTGTAACAAGAATACTAACTGAACATTACGTACCTAAATACACTGTAGAATAAGAGTGAAAAAGTTGAATGACATCAACAAATGCACCAAGTCACGTTCCATGCAAAAGAAAAGCCAAGTGTATAAGTTTATGTATGGAATAGTCAAAATTATCTGCCAAAAATTACTTTGCTAATCTAAAAATGCAAATGAGCAAAAGAAAAGTGATTATATGCTTGCCAATTGCAAAGGTGCATGCGCAGAGGCAACTTTTTTATGTTTTTCTCTTTCACGTCCTTTTTAGTTACCAGGATATATAGAAACCAACTATACAGTGGATGAGATCCATCTACTCCACCCTCTTTTTCTTGTGGATAGTGATCTCCATTCCTCGTCTCGAACCCATTAGAATGTTAATTTTTGTTTTTATTCCACCCTCTGTTTTTATTCACGTGCAATATGTGATTGGCTAGAGAGCGAGAATGAGACACCGTTGGGTAGAGATGATCTTTGTTCCTTTTCTTTTATCCAAGAACTACTTAAATTCTAATTATACAAAAAATAAAAACTATTAATGACATTAAATTATCTACCAAACAATTGATTCCATATGTTGGAAAATTGGTTTCAAATTAATTATTCTGATGTAGACAAAAATGTTAAAAAATCCCAGTATGTACATCATATAGTCAAAGACATATCCCGGGCACCTGAAAAGACAAGTGGAAAAGAGAAATCCCGAATTGGCTGCTTCTCATTGATTAATTAAATTATGGATATAGTTTTGATTCAATAAAGTGATTCATTACAATAGTATATTTTGATGAAGTTATTTGTCTCTGGCACATAATATCTAAGAAATCCCGTGAGTTTGTTTCAGAACAAAATATGACATTATATCATGATAGGGGCCACTGTCAAAAAACTTTCATCAAACAGTAGAGTACGCTCCACCAACTTAATGTAAGTAAGTACAAACTAAAAAATACAAAATTCAATATAAGGGTGTGATGTGGTCAAAAAGCAAAAGCAAAAGTTAAAGTCCTCAACTGAGAATCTGAACAGAAACAATATACCAGATATTATGAGGAAGAATAGATAGATATTAGTCATTAGACATTGTGACAGTGTAGAAAGAGAAGATAAGTCTTCTCAAATAATACGTATAAGGAGACAAGAAAGCAAAGGGCACCCGAGTCAGTTGGTGAAAAATGGCGGCACATTGGATCAAATCAATTGAAAGCAAAACAGTGATATGATAGGTAGTAATAACAAGTACTACTAGTAGCACCAGTGTTGGTACTACTACTGCTACGTGTTATATACTATACTATACCATCAGTGTCAATCATAAAAAAGACTCTGAGAAATAGAAACCCAGGTGTCCTATACCTCACTCCAACCAACCATTAATGCTACTTCATTGCATGCAAGCCACTTTTCAGTGTCTCATTTTCACTATATTCCATTTCTTCTTTATTTTATTAATTATTCTTGTCCTTATTGATTTATTTACATCAGAAAATTTATGTAAAGAGAGAGAGAGAAATAATAAACCTTGACGCCCTTTCCTGGCTTGACCCTCTCTTCTACAGCTGTTATCCCATAGATGCGCTTCATATCTACCCGTCCATCTGTGTCTGAAAGGTACCCAAAAAATTAAGATTCAAGACATTGACAAAAAGTTCGGAAAATCAACCATCACAAACCATATTTCAAATCTAGTTCAACAAAAATCAGAAAAATAATAAAAGTTTAAATTTTCTAATTGACATAATATATTATCATTAGTAGCAGAAATGATTTCGGACAACAGATGTCCAATCAATTTTTGTACCATGGTCAATGACTAATTCATAATCTCAATATTCACAAATGACAACTGTAACAAAGGAGCTACTACTTTACAACTTCCAAAATTTACCCAAAGGATGCTTTGGTGTGAAAAAGAGAAATTAGCTTTCATTTCATTGGGAAAAAGGTTGAAAAACTTAAACATGGCAACAATTCATTCACATGAGCAAAATGGAGAAAATAAAAGATAACGGAAATTAAAGGATATACCTAGTGACTCCTCTATAGATTGAAGTTCGCTGACCAAAAGTATCAGCGATCTTCTTAGGGGTAACTGAAGTGACCACAGCTACGGCCTTTTCTGAGCTCTCCGGAATGCCAAGGGAAAAAGTATCCGTGGCATTGCCGCATCGGCCAGAAAAGGCCAAAGCACTTGCTGGGGATTCAATGGAATGAGTTCCAAACTCATTACAAGTGGGTTGAGATTTTCCGATGGAACCAGAGTCATCCACCTCGGAGCCCGAGTTGGTGGCGAAAGCTTGGAAGCCAGCAATGGCTTTCAGATCTTGGTGGTCGCCACCACTAAAGTAAGTGGAGGAGCCACCGTGCTCATAGGAGTGGGTAAGGGAGGAATCTGGAGTCTCCGTTTGGCTATCGGAGTAGCGCATCATTGAGGAAGAATCTCCGAAAAAGTCCTCTAGCTTCGGCACTGCCTGTGGCGGTGCTTGTTCCTTGTTGCTGTCGTTTTGGTCCATTTGAACACCGTATAGCATCTGAGACTTAGAGTTCCCCCACCCTGCAAAAAATAAAATAAAAAATATGAGTAGAAATATACAACAATGGAAAATTTAGTAGTGAACAGAAAAAAAATACAACAATCTATGCATGTTTAGTTTAGCTTCATTTTAAGGAAAATTAAAAATCACATTTTTATTCAAACAAATTATGTACTATATCAACCCATTTGCATTAAATGACTAGAACAATGGAATCCATCAATCCAAGAAAAAATGAAAACATTGTAAGATGATTTTTCATGTGGGTGTGTTAGTGTTATTGAAAATGAAAGTAGTGAACTCACCATTGGCATAATAGTTATCAAGAAAGTATTGAGACGGAGCTGAAGCAGCATCGTATTGAATGAACTGAGGTTCAGAGGACCTGAGCATTTCCATGGGGGATAATGAAAACGATAACCAGTTAGAGTTAGTAGCACGAGCCATTGATTTTTGATTTTGTTGCAAATGAAGTTTCACTCCCCAGAATCAATGTTTTTTTTTCCTGAACACCTAAGACAACACAACAGAGATAATATCAACGGTTTTTATATAAACAACATCTCGTTTTTTTTGTTTTTCAAATGTAAGAAAGAAACAAGAACAGCTTCAGTGTTTTTTGCTTACAATAAGGGTCCCGAAACTGAAATAACCACTCTCTTTGTCCCAGGCTAAGTGGCGTTACTCTTTGATGTTTGAAAGCTTATACTATCCTCCACCATAGGGTACAGTACTATATTTTTAAAATAACAAAATGAAAGTCAAGTGAAATAAAACGAAGTGTTTAGCTTAGAGGAAGATAAGAACGATGCATAGGGTAATTTCAGAAGCTTGATGCGTTGGAGAGACGATGTTGAAAGAGAAGTGGAGAGAGATAAGAAAAGAAGAGTGTTATATAATAGTGATAGCTATGAAGAGTTTCAGCGTAAAAGTAGTGTATGAGAGTTATAGATATAAGAAAATAAAAAAATAGAAAATAATTAATTAAATATGGATAAATAAATGGTGAGAAGTGACTTTTGGCTATGTAACGAAAGATACGGCATGGCGGAAAATTGAAGAATTTGTTTGATAGGTTTCGTTTCGGATTTCATTTAATTTACTAAAATGGCCTCAAGCTTGGTTTGTGCATTTCACACACTTGTCTTACATGCAGCACTCCCGGAAACTTGTTTGGGTCCACTTATATATTCAAAACCTTAACTATTCTTGCCTCTGTTTTATCATTGTTTAAAGCGTCTTTTGATTTTTAACAAGGACTTTTCATAAAGTTTTATGTACATTCAATTTATTAACAAGGACTTTTCAATTTATTATCAAAATACCAACAAAGTGTGGCTCAATAGTGTACGATACTATTAGTTCTCATAATGATTAAAAGGTAAAATGTTCAATTCCTGTAAATGACACTTATTGGGATAGATAACTACACACTAAAAGAAATTAGTTTCTTGCCCAAAATGCGAAAAGATATTATTGGTAGTGCCAGAAAAATTATTATCAAAGTAATTATAAATAATTAATTGAGTAAAAAGAAAAAAGAACTAGTCTCATTTATGAAAGTAATTTTAGAAAATTGCAATAATCATTGACCAATTTAATGATACGAATCAAATTAACTATTATCTTTAGTTCATGTAAAATTATTAAAAAAAAACTTCATAACTCTTTCATATTGAATAAGATGTAGTGACTAATGTGCGTTTATAACAAACGGAGAAAGCAATTTAGTAATTTGGTGAATGTGGGTCATAGCCCAAATGGTCATGTACTTGAGCATACGGCCTTATAATGGGAGCACTACTGTGGGGTCAACGGTCAAAACTAATTTATAGCTGTAACTGATTGAGGTTTAGTAGAGAGAAGTTTGTAGAGATTGTTTCTCCACTAAAATGATTTTGAGGATACGTAACTATACATGGGTTTGGGAGAGAATAGAATGAAACCTTTGTATATGGACCTTAATGGTTGATCAAATTATGCTATGTGTACTTAGTTCTTACCCTAGTTCAAAGAAGGAAATGGGTTAAATTTGACTAGTTTAAAAGAAGCTCAGACATGTAGCCAATTCTCTCTAGTCTTAGGTTATGGACGAATAACTATATACCATTAAGGAGAGAGAGAGGATGGAGATAAAGTGCGATCAGCTAAAACTTATAGCAATTCATGATTTGGACTAGTCAATGATGTCCATTAATTAAGACTCACTCCCTTAAAAATAAATTATGTAGAAATAAAATGGAAAATAGATCTTAAGTAGGAACAAAGTGAGTGGAGAATGAAGATAAGACATGATACATTAATATGTCTAGAAGAAAAATCTAGTCATTGTCTGTATTGAAGAAGAGATAAAAACCTCGTTTCTCAAGTTCAAAACGTTAGTTTCTACAATAAGACAACAGTTAATTTGAAATGCATATATTCAGAGTATATGAATTTTGCATAATGTAGCAGTTAATTTGAAATACTAATATTCAGAGTATAGGAATCTTGAAGTATAGAGAGTTTATCATAATGCCTTAATATTTGACTGGGGCAGGTATGACATTTGTGCATTATTTGATCTGTTTAAGATTCGTATTAGGTCATATCAACTGATGTTTTAGTTCAGGATTTTTCTTACTTTTCGGATTGGTATAATTCCCCATTCACTTGCATTCCAATTTATTATAGCAACTAAGAGAATGATGGTTGTTATTTGTTGAAGGGTTAGATTATATACTCAAGGAAACAATATGTTTGATTTATAAAAAGAAACGATAACAATTAATTAGACTGTGAATCAAATCATAATTGATATGTTTAATATTTTTAATTTTATTATTAAAATTACATGCATTTCAATTACTAAATTTGCTTTTTTCTATAGAGTAGAACCTAATATAATAAATTGTGATAAAGATAGTTAGTATCGACATTTTTCTATTTTAATAATATAATTCTTATAATGTACTAGTCCATTATTCAATTATTTAGATGTATTGATGAATAAGATTAAAAGTAAATATTCATTTTACTCCATCATTTTTTCGAATTAATAGTTTAGTCCCTCAAAAATATAAAAAATTTAAAACAATCTTCAAAATAGTAAGAACGAAAAACATGACAGTCTAAAATGAATATTAACTTTAAGATTAGTTAAATGGTAAAATGCAAAAAAAATTAAATTAAATACAATAATAATAATATTTTATAATTATATATTGTCTAATATTCAATAGATGTGTGTGTGCGAGTTTTTTTTATTTTATTGGATTTATATTAATTACATATGAACTTTTTGAAATACTGAGAATTAATATCTTTTTATTTTTTTAAGCTACATGTACCATTTGAAGTTGTAGGTATATATATGATTAATTTGCCCTCCAATTGAGATAGTTGTGAGAGCTTTGAGCCTTAGTATTCAATTTAGTTTTTGATCATAAAAGAAATATTGTTGCTATTAGTTAGAGTTTGTAATAAATCGAATCAATTTGGTATTTGTTCAAAATTTAATTTGTTATTTAATTGATAAATTTAGTTAATGAACTAAATGAGTTGAATTGATCTGAAAATTGAGCTTGTAAAATAAATGAGTTAAATATAATTCGACTCGTTAAATTCATAAATAATTTGATATATATATATATATATTATTGTGCAATATTTTTAAAAATGAAATAATTATTTAAGTTGTCCAAATGAACCAATTTGAGCTGAACCAAATATTTCGTAAACTTTAATCAAACCGAACTCAAATTGACAAAATAACTTATATTGAATTCTAGTCGAGTTTTGAGCTAAGCAAATTCTTATCGAACTAAACTGAATTGAGCTCTGATTAGGGATGGCAACAAGTGCAAGTAGTGTTTTCCCGTGTCCAAACTCGTAATATTTGTGTGTAGCGAGTATTTGCGGGTACCCAACCAGTTTTTAGTTTTAATTTATATTTATATAATTTTTAATAATTAATATGTAAAAAAATGTTACATCAATAATATGATATTTATAGGATAAATTTATGATCATAATCCAATATGTGTAATTTACTATGAAATAATAATAAAGTATATGATATATAATCTTAAAATAATAATAAATAATATAAAAATTTAACTAAAAATTAAATATAAAAATTTGCGGGTACTTACATAGCGGGTATCACAAAACTCACTCCCGCCCATAAACTATTATTACGGGTACCTATTACGTATATTTCTATGGGTACCTACAGATTGAGTTTTTTTGCTATCCCTAATTTTGACTTGTTTCCCGCCCGCCCTAATCTCAATTATCATCTTCAACCGTATAATAAATGTCTTTTATCCACCTCCGTGAGGGGACTTGATAGAAAATGAAGGGTAGGAAGAATATGATGATAGGATGGTGACTACCCATTTAATCAAACAAAAAGCTAAAAAGTAGTCCAAACACGAAATGCGTATCATATCATAGGATCTTAAAAACCCACTGAAACTCCTCCCTTCCTTCTTATTTACCATAATGCCACCACCAGCATAATTAATCAATTTAATAAACAATACATAAAATAGTCAAGTGGGTAATTATGTATGCATACATTAATAATATACTAACCGTTGTAGTCAAACATGAAAACTAGAAGTGGAGTAACCGATGAGATGAGAGGCCAATACATTGCTCCCTAGGCACAGCACGAAACACCCTTTTTGCCTGCTGGCTCCGAAGAAATGGCAACATCAAGTTTCTGTGCACAAATTAAAAATCAAAGTGCAATGCACACTGTGCTAGACCAGTGGCCGAAAAAACGGGGATTAGTTATTTGCTACATTCATGTTCATGACCCTCTCTAGCTATAGCATAAGACCAAGTTAATTCGATTACACTATTATTATGGATGGTGTGTGCCACTTTTAAGATAAAAATCAAATCGACCCGGGAAACATGAGTGCATTAAGCAGTGGCGACGAATACGCATCATCCTCTGTGTTTCACCACATCTATATAAGCACCTACGCATCATCTTCATTTCTTGCAAGCATCCAATGTTATTCCAAACTTAACATTCTTTAAACTTAAACTAATACAATCTATGTGCCCAAAAAAAAATACCAAAAAACTAATATAATTTAACTTCAAAATAATTGCATTGTGTATATTGTTGACACGTTATTTTATCTTTTAATAATTATGTATTATTAATGTAAATATTTATATATAGTCATATTATTCATCATTTCTTGATGAGTGATACAATAATAAAATATAATTTTTTTTTGTCTTTAATATTTACTATGGTTGATGTGATTATGAGTCAACTCAACCGTAAACCGCCCCTCTTAATTTACAACCAGATCAATGCATACAGTCAATAAATTTATGTTATCGATGGAAGTGATTTATATATAAGGCGTATGAATCGGTTCATTATATAATATCTGGTTGCACGAGCGTATGCCTGATCAGAACTTAAACAAGAATAATAATAATGGATTTATTGAGAGGTGGGATTCGTTCAAAGTTCAAACCCTGGTATTCGCTTTTTCCATTATACCAATATATCTTATCACATCAACTCTATTATTTCTGCACTTAATTGTTGAAATTGTACATATTTATGTTTGTGCTTCACATATTTTTATCCTCTCTGTATAAATGTTCTCTTCAGTTCCATGAAAAATTATTAAACACTATATTAATTAGTATTGAAATTTTGGTGTCCATAAAACATTGTTTATGGTATAAATCCAATATTTGTAAACGTATATGTTTGTTAGGGGGTAAATGGTACACTTCCAAGGATTTAAGTCTAAAAGCTCATATGTTATATCTTACAACTTTAGGAGAAACTTATATATAAGAACACATAAAATAGATTATAATTATGAGTTGTTATATTTGATTATATGTTATTGTTTGCATAAATTAATAATTTTTATTCAGTGGTTCATTTATGAAGGATAAAATGAAAATAAAATACTATAGTGAAAAAAATAAGCATATGAAAAATATATTGTTTTATAAGCTGATAAAATCTTAAATATTCTGTACAAAGACAATCCGAGAAGCAAAATGTGATTTGAAAAAAACTCAAGCAAACATACTCCTAGGCTCCTAGCCTCCTAGGTGCGAGATCAATTTTTCATCTAGGTATGTATAGTGATTAATTATAAAGTTTTACTGATTTCAAGGATGAAACATTTTTAATCATTTTTATATTATTTTCTTATATGTGGTAGGTATGATTGAAGAATGCGTAAGTAATTATTTAATTGTCAACATAAATTGCCTTACTCAAGATTCCTAAAGCACTTAATGAGATTTTAAAGATTTTATAATAAATAAACACGCACTTTGCTGTAGTTTTTAAATGGAAATTGGTTCATCTTAAAAAGCACTCAATATGTCATGTATTTTAAATTGGTTCATTTAATGAGATTTTCAAGCTTTTAATAATATAGCACGCACTTTTTATAGTTTTTAAATTGGTCCATCTAAAAACCCACTCAATATGTCATGTAAGAATGTTAGAGGAGTTAGTTTTGGGATATAATGTGTAACATTGGTCAAAAAACAATTTTTTTAATTTTCAATTAAATCTATTGTGTAAATTTTGGCTAATCACAAAGCCACTCAATATGGCACAAAACCACTCAATGTGTTTGGTTTTTTATGAGTCCCCATAATCACTTTTGAAGAGATAAGCATGATTTGGAATATATGTCAACATGATTGGTTATTTTACATAAATCATTTTGCAGCCTCTAAAATTTTAGATAATGAGAAGTATTAGATTTTGTGTTTAGTGAAATTTTTACACTAAATCTCCCTACCAAACTTGATTTTAGAATACAATATTCCAACATGATTTATTTCCACTTAAAATCAATTGTAATCAAAATCATCAGTTCAAAAGATGAAAAATTGATCTCTCAAAATACAATCAATTAAGCGTTTAAATAAGAACTTCCAATAGCAGTTTTTTTAAATAAACAAATTGAGGGATTAGATGGAATCTCATACTTTAGTGTGACTTAAACTATATACAACGTATCGTTATATTATCTGTAATTCTCTAATATACCCTTTAATTAATATTTAATAACAATTATTTTGAACTTTGTAATGTAATTCTATAATGAGAAATTTATCACAAGAACTGAAGAGGGAGAAAGCAAACAAATACAATTGAGATATAGTTTATGTGTGATCAAATATTGCAGGCTTCGACTTCGATCTTACATTGTTACTCATTCTACAAACTTTTAATCTCAAGTATCAAATATGTGCATGTTTATCACCTCCTTTGTGCACAAGATGAGCAGTGCATAGACACACCATACGCGTACATGGAGGGCCAAATGATACATATGCAAGTATTTGTGGGTGTTCAATTGTATACAAACTAATTGTACACGAACTTAGAAAAGTAATGATATTTTTTTTCCTCAAATTAGACAGACCAATCTACAATATTTATATCTATACTTTTATAATAATCTATAAAGCAAATACATACTAACATGGAATAATTTGTCATTTTTTATTATGCCTTTTTACAATTTATTATTTCTACAGGTTTAATTTGTATTTATAGGAGTCTTAAAATTACATTAATCTCATTTCTATATGGCAATGAAGAATAGAATAAGTTTATAACTTCTACCAAATTTATTCATCTCATTCGATTTTTCCTCATCCACTCTTCCAACCAAAATTTTCATATGTATAAAGAAATGTCTGTTATACACTAAATTTATTCCGTTCCAATAATGTGATTATACTTGGCTTACGTTCAGCTAAGTTTCTTTCTCTTGGCTTACATTATATTCAATGAAATGCCAAAAGTGAATTATATTGTTGTGTGCATCCGTCAATCATTTTTTTATAGTAAATTACACTGATATCCCTTGAGTTTTAGTCAATTTATACAAACTACCTATCACTTTTTTACACCTACACAAACCCTTAGTTTTTTTACTTTCATTACACTGAACACTCCTACATGTGAAATAAGTGTAATATTTTAAACAAAAAATGTGAATAAATGCAATTTAGTTAAACAAAATATGATATATTGTGGAGACACGTTCAAAGTCAATACCTCTTTATTATTTTTGGTTTGTTACGATATAGTATAAGAGCGATTTAAACAATATCTCTTTATAATTGTTGATGCATTTTGTAACTAAAAATAATAAAGATACATTGATTTGTATATTATTTGGATTTGTCTCCACAATATACCATATTTTGTTTAACTTAATTGCATTTATCATATTTTTTGTTTAAAGATTATACTTATTTCTCATACAGGGTGATCAGTGTAATGAAAGTATAAAAATTAGGGGCTTGTGTAGGTATAGAAAAATGAGGAATAATATTTCACTAAAACTCAAGAAGTGTAAATGTAATTTACTATTTATTTTTTATTTGTTTCCTATTTTTTATTTTCAGTCATTCTTATCCCAAAATAAAGTATCTTATTTATTGTCATTGTCACATTATATTGTTATGTGTATCATAAATCCTTTATTGTCATATTTATAATATTGTAACACTTAAAATTCCATAATGTTTAAAAGAATATAAAAGAATGATAAAGACAAATTGAGATGGGTGAAGCATAATTCAAATTTGTCATAAAATTAGACTAAATCCAATTTCCAACCAAGACTCAACCCAAAATATAGTATCTAATTTCCAATAACAGTGAGATAAGTCCGGACTATATACACTAATCACTTGTTGAAGCTTTGAAGCATGTGCTACTATGTTGCTCTTTGATATAATTTAAGTTTTAATAATTTAACACATCTCCATTGTCGTCCAGCGGTTAGGATATCTGGCTTTCACCCAGGAGACCCGGGTTCGATTCCCGGCAATGGAACTTTTTCTTTTTCGTTTAGAAAAGCTTAAATTATTTCTTTGAGATGCAAACATCATTAATTCAAAGAACGTTCATTTCTTACATTAATCAAGCGCTAGAAATTGAATTTTATACTAAGCAACGCTCATTTCTAAATTAAATATATAATCAAGGTTGTGATACTTACTTAATTTACGAAATTCTTTACCATATTAAATAATATTTTCTTGAGTTGTATCAATTTAAAAATGGAAACTAATTTCCAAACAAAATTTACATATGAAGACTTTCATGCAATACTATAGTACCCACCAATTATCAACCCTATGCCACCAGTCACCTAGCTCCTCCTATGAGTTAAAGCATAAAGCCTTTAGTAATTCTATTAATAAACTCTATACCTAGGCATTATACCAACCAAGATTCTCTCTAGTAGAGAAGAATGAAATGATGATATAGAAAAAACTAAAGAAAAATAAAATGTAATAATACTTTTTTATTTTCAATAAGAAGATATTTTTACCCTAACAAAAACAAAACTTCCATATCTAGTATTGGAAATGGTTTATAGTATATCATAAGCCTTACCATACATCATAATTATGCTAAAGAAAGCTATCAAATTTTCATTCGTCAATTATTTTTGATGCAGGAGTACGTTATTGAATTATACCTTCAACTTTCCAAACGTAGGCACAAATCAATAATACCACAATTTGTTGGAGAATATAAAACATGACTGGAGATACATGTGCACGCTTCACAATAGTTTTGTAAGCTTTCATAATGATCTTTATTGATTCTCTTGACATAGCAACTTGTGCAAGTTGCAAATATGGTGACTAAAAACTTTGCTTGCTCTTGTCTATCCTTTCGAAACTGCATGTGATATCACACGTGGTGCAAGCTAGACAAAAAGAATGTGCAAATTAATTATACATGCTTTACACCAATATTTAAAATAAGTTAATGTCTCTAATGCTTGGTTGACAAGAGAAAATAAGAAGAGAGAAAAGAGTAAGAAAGAAAGAGATGAGAAATAAAGTAAATTTTTGTGATGTTTGGTATAAGAGAAGAATGAGAGTGAATGAATATAAATAAATATTTTCTTCTTTTTCTCTTCTGTTTTAGTTGAGTAGAAGATGAGAATAAAGAAATAGTGTTATGGTTCAAATGACAAAAATATCCCTAAAATAAAGAAAAGAGAAAAAAATTGTTATTTTATTATTAATTAAAAATAAATGTTATAATTTTAAATTATAATATTAATTAACTTTTTTAATTGATATCTTTTATATTCAAAAGAAACTTATGTATATTAGTATTATTTAAAACTAATAAGTAGAGAAAATTAAAAAAAAAGAAGGCATTTTTGACATTTTAACCAAAAAATTGACTCTCTCTTCACTTTCTTCAAAGTATGAGAGAAAAAATGTATGGTGGGTCATACTCACTTTTCCTTCTCTTCTCTCTTTCTCTCTTCCCAATCAAAGGGGAGAAAGACTATTTTTCTCTTCATTCTGTCTCACAATTTTCTCTCTACTCTAATTTACCTCAAACAAACAAAGGCCAAATGTATCTTCAATCATGTTTTATTCAATTAGATTTTAACATCTATAAAAAAAATGAAATAGTAAAAAACAAATTTTAAATTGTATGTTATTTTTTACTATGTGTAAAAAATTGATTGAAAGAGATGATTGGGGATCATTTATCCTAAAATTAGTATGTGTAAAAATTTGATTGAAAGAGATGAATGGAGATACAATTTAAGCACAATCATTCTTATATTTAAATGTTTGTTCATGTTTGGTTGATTACTTGATTGTATTAAAATGAAAATGTGGTTCTGTGTTTTATGTCATGATATCAATTTTATTTGAAGTTTGTTTTAATTGTAGCTGTTACCTTTATTATTTAATAAAAGATAACAACATTTTAAGAATGGGATTGGAAATATTGAATTGGCAAGATTCTGACAATATGAATTCAATCACTTCGTTTTTAGTAAACAATTATCAAATCATAGATAGACTAAGAAAAAATTAAATGGAGAAATAGTTAGTTTCCAGTTTGACCCATCAAATCAATCATTAGTTTCTCCAGTTTTTAGAATATTAGAAAATATAAAAAAAGATAATGAAAACAAAACTTTGGGTTTTGTCTTAGACTATAGAAGCACGCTATAAAGTCTTACGTATACGTCTTCAAAACAATCCACAACCAAATCTAATATGCAATATTTACTTACTTGTGTAACTTGAAGCTCGATCCTTAGCTGTATTTAGATGTTAGGGAATGAAGAAAGAGAAAAAGGAAAAAGTACCAAAAGCGAAAAATTAAACCAGCAACATTTTCGTATATAATTACTTTTGTACTGCAAAGAAAAGAAAACAGAAGCGAAAAGGAAAAAAAGAATATAATGACAACCATTTTTTATCGTTTTTAATAAAATATTCCATATTAATAGTTGAATGAAATATTCAATTAAATACTAAATGAACACTATAACATTAACACTCATTATTAGCTTATTAATATCAGAGGAAATTCAATGACAGCTTTGAGATTTAATAAAACTGTACCAAGTAATTCATCTATTTTTATACATGCACAAATCACTTCAAACTAATATATATTAAACTATATACTTATCTAGTGAACTAAATACAATGGCACTTACTTATAATATATAATAAGTGTGATGTTTTAAATAAAATGAATGATGATATAATTAAATTAAAACTCATGAGTTTCAGTATAACTCTCATATTATATTTTTAGAAAATTTTATTTCAAAATTTGTGGTGTGTTATCTAACAAAGTCATGGTATTAATATTATTTTTACACATCATCTATCAATTCTTAAAATGAAATATGAAGCGTCCATAATATATTCACATTACGGTAGTATAGAACACGAACACAATCCACGGTACGAAGCTAGAAAGTACAAACAAATAAAACACAACATAATTTAGTCGATTGTTTTTGTCCAATAGTTCCCATGAAAAAGAGAAAGTTTTATGGAATAGTTATTCCAAAATCATGACTAACTTTTATGTACATTCTGTAACCAACATCTTGAATCCATTGTCAATGTGCAATCTCATCTATTCAGTCTGGCCACAAATGGATAGACATTAGTATTGCTTCTCCAATCCATCACTTTTCAACTGATATGGGCATGATGAAACATAGGAAATGTTGGAAAGTTTAGAGTGTATTTTGCTACAATTTGGACGATCTAATTATTTAGGAATGATCCGATTTTCAATTCTGTTAAGTTATCTCTTCATCAAATTTTAAAATTAATGAGAGTAAAATTTTGACTTTGAATCAACGGCTAGCTATGAATTAGCTCAATTTCCTATTCTGACTAGATAGTTGATCCCTAAAATGTCTTAAAATCGTATTATAATTGTTTTTGTTCATTTTTTTACCTTTTAACTATTACTAATTTTAATACCAATTGGATACCAATTAAAATGATCCATACATTCCAATATTGATAAATACTTTCATATTCAAAACCTTAACATTTATTTATAATTTTTTTTGGTACTATGAAAAGTATTTCTTAACTTTTAGGTAAGTAATTAATCCATTTTCTAGTGGTAGCTGCTCCCCAACAAATATTATTATCAATAATCGAATTCTTAACATTTTGATCACATATGGATCTAATAAAATTTTATATTACTACACCAATTCGTTATCATTTATTTATACGGAATTAGGCATGACAAGATCTATATTCACTGGACTTTGGATATATTTTTATGAAAACATAAAAAAAGGCTTAAAATTGACATTGCTTGTGAACATTGTTTAACCATCTATCATACCTAAATAAATTAGTATCGTGTAAAAAGATGTGAAAATCTCTAAAACAGACAAAAAAATCTGAAATAATAATATTACTTTTCGTACTACACCCAACTTTATTCTTCATATCACGTAATTATATTATTGAAGAACATGATCATGATAGGGATGTGATTAAAGTTGTTAAACGGTGTTGATGAAGGAGTACTAGCTTCTTAGATAGGAACTAGGATGAAGGATACTTGATTATCGTTCTCATTTTCTTTCTATAAAGCTTAAGCCCTGGCTTTTGACCATTGACTGGTATGCACGTGCACCGCATCCTTTCTTTTATTTAAAAAAACATGCATCAAACGTTGATTTCGGCTACGCACGTGCACTCCTTGTCCCGACATGCAGTAACATAATCATGCTTTTAATGCTCAACTATGTATTATTTAGTATTCCCTTGTTTACCTTTTTAATCAATTCTTTTTTTATATTATGAAAGATATCTTCCTATTTTTTTGATAAGAAACTAACTTATTTTATAATGTGTGTTTTTCTCTCTCAATAAATATTATTCATAAGGATTAAACTTTTAATCGTTATGGAATATAACGAGGCCTACACGACTAGATAAACGTCTTCCACTAGATAAACGCCTTGTTGATTTTAATTAACTTATTTGAACACATCCCAACCCCTCTTAAATAAGTCCCGCTATTAATTTTAGTGTGAAACATGGTTGATGAAATGATAAAAATTTAAGCGGTATCCCACCATGCACGTGACATGCCCAAATTCTAACTTGAATTCAAAGCAGAAGTTTTTTAACCTCATAGGGAGAAGCAAGTTGTACATGGTATTAGTAATTTAACTTGGCATATATTTGATAACCGAGGAGCATCACATGTTGCTTACTCAACAAGGCCATTAACATGTGGATAATAGATATGACTAAGCCGTATCATTAGTCTATAAAAGGTGAAGGGGATGAAAAATTATAAACTTTTTATATTCGTTACTAAGAACTAAGGGTGTAACGTGTGATGTGTTTACGTATTTATGTTCATTTTAATAGAAGATATCAATATCATCAGTCAAATAAAGTTTTGACATTAAATTAACGTTTGAATATTATATTAAGTAGTGGAATCTTCAAGGAGATGTAAGTCATGGCATGATGAGTAGACCTCTCTTGAAGTTTCTATTTCATTATAACAAAATGAAAAATAATTAATTCTGATTATGCTTGACTAATAATGTGTTTTTTTACACCTGAACATGGCTTAGGCATAACAGATTGGGCCTCATACAAAAAGGTTTGTTCTTGAATGATATGCCATATAGGATAATGGGACTCTTGGGCTATCAAAGTACTATTATTCAACTTGAGGCTCTTAATAAGACTCTCTCAAAGCACTATTATTCAATTCGAACTGATCATGTTCTCACCTGATACATTTATAGACCTATTGTAGATCGTTGCTGTTTCACAAGTTAAGATTTTGGGCTTGCTCTCACAGGCAATGTATTATCATTTTTACACTGAAGTTAAACTACTCACATTAGATTTTTACACTGAAGTTGAAATATTCACATTAGAGTAAAGACCTACTTTTCTCTTAATTTTTTGTATGGATCAATTTAGTTTCTGAAAATTTGGAAACTGGAGAGTGGTCCACAAAAATATCAAATATATATTAAATTTGTATTTTTTAGCACTTTTATAACCTAGTTTTAATGACAATTATTTTGAATCACCTTTACCATTTTTGAGTATTGATCTCAATTTTATTTTTCGGATATCAATTGGTACATGCAATTTTTATTTATTTAGAAGTCATTTAAAATTTTCCAATATTAAAATTTTTATATTAATTCATTCCAATATGTCACTAGCCCATATAATTATAGCTAGACAACCTATTATTTCTCATAAATGAGCAAAGAGACTTAAGAGAAAATATGTCATTTATAAATCAATCACTAATAAATAAAATATTTTATTATAATATATATCATCTTATTATAAATAAAATGATAATTAGAAAGATATACGAGGATATATTATTTTCCATCCATAAAACATGTGACTCATTGAAGAGGTTTAAGAGAGGTTCAGTTTGAAGAAACGAGCAAGACAACAACAACAATGACATCAATGGAATTCCCATTTTCTCCTCCTTCTCACAAACACTCCCGTATCCCAGACGACACCGTTTTCTACGCCTTATACACCGACTCCCTCACCGCCACAACCACCGCTGACCTCCAATCCCTCCACCTCCAAATCCTCCAAACCCTAACTCCCTTCACCGCCGACTACATCTGGCAGCACCAGCCCTTCACCCTCTCCCCTTCCGCTCCCCCCAACCCATCCTGCCCATGCTCCTCCCCCTCCCTCCCCCACCTCCACGGCCACCTCCGCTTCGGCGACAACCTCGACGATGAGTGGTTCTCCGTCTTCCTACTCTTCCACATCTCCCGCCACTTCCCTTCCCTCTCCGTTCGCCTCTGGGACAACGACGGTGAGTTCCTCCTCATCGAGGCCGCCCTTCACCTCCCTCGCTGGCTCAATCCCGACACCTCCACCCACCGTGTCTTCCTCCGCAACGGTGATCTACATATTGTCCCCAAAACTCGCCTCCCAAACCCCACCCTTCTCGATTCTCTCAAGTTTCTCATTGATTCCAGTTCTGAATCAAAGGCAAGTGAACCAGTGCAGCGTGCGGTGAAGAACCGGATCTCGGAATATCCCGAACGAGCGAGAATTAACATGCAGAGGGTTAGGGTTAGGGTTCCGGTGTCAGTGGCGATGGTTTTAAAGCACGAGCCGTGTTTAATTTCCCTCGCGGTGGAAGGGTTCTATGATAGGGACGTTGACACGATGAAATTCGCGGCGAATATGGAGAGATTTTTGAGGAAAGGGAGTGAAGGTGGTGATGAATTGGTGGTTGTTACAGTGACGATGTCGAGGGCGATGTATGCACAGTTGGTGCAGCAAGCCTTTCGGGCTCCTAAGGGGTATCCGGTGATGCCAATGAGAAGCGAGGTGGAGGCGAATAAAGAGGCCGAGTTGGGGATGAAGATAACTTGTGGGTTGGAGATGATGTATCAGCAGAGGAAAAGAGATGGGGCTGAAGGGAAAGGGAGTACTTGGGAGAAGTTTAAGCAGAGCTTGGAGGGTAGTGGGTACTTTCAGGGGCTGCTTCCTGGTTCTAATGAGTATCAGAAGTTGATACATAATGCCGAGGAGTATTATAGGAACACTTCTCTGCATTCCAGAGCCAGGTAGTGTGATCTTTGTTCACATGTATATAACATTGGTGAAACTTATGAGGGCTCATTTTGATAGATAGAACACTTGAAAGGACGCTTCTTGATTTACCATTGATTTCAGCGAGGCTGATGGGATTTCGTTTTGGAAGAACCCTGTTGTTTTTAAATAAGCGGGTTTTTAAAATTGATTAGTTTTTAGAGGAAAATGCATCTCTTAGTTTTATTTTTAGTATGTTCAATTAAAAAAGACGATTCATGTTTAAGCTGGCATGTTTGGCAATCCTGATATAGTTATGAAAATGTGGTTTATATGGAAAATAGCAATTTTTGGAGGAGCTAGATGTTTCAAGGTTATTTTGAAAAGTGAAAACTGTTAGATTGTTTGCAAGTTGCAACCAATCTTATTTTTACCACCCCCGGCCAAAGTGACTACCAAACGACTATTATTAATGTATACAAATGCGATTTTTTGTACATTACCCAAATGAAATAGATTAATGACCTTTCAGCAAAAATATCCAATCATAATGTAACATATTAACTCACTAATCAATTCTACATATTATTGATTATTGAATTAAGATTTTTCGCTTATAATGCAAACACACATAGATGAGTTTTTTTGTACACAGAATAAGTCAATCAAGGCTGGTGAAATTTTTTGTCTCAGTTGAATGAGGGCATGAGGCATTGTGGATTAACCTCCCTATGCTTTTATATGGTGTTGTTTGATTTTGGATCACAAGTTTATATTGGTTCTTATTATTCTATCATTGCTAAGGTTGAAATTTGTTGCAGTGACTTGATGAGTGCTCCTGTGAGACGCATAGATGAAATCCTTGCTTTACCTCATTCGGTGGATGATTTTAAGTGTCAGGAGTTGCCTCCATCTGATGATGATTCCTGGCTTTACAATGGAGACGAAGAGTTAAACTCTGCTCTGATGGAGAGACAAAAGGAGATGGAGCTTTATGACTTAAAACACAAAAAGAAAGGAAAAGCAAAAGAGGATCAGGATACTGGCCTATCATCTGGTTCAAATGCTGGGGAGTTTGATCCTGGGGATATAGCGAAAACTATGCAAGCATTTGTCCAAAAATTGTCAAGTTTTGAGGGTGCTGAAGCTCCTGAAGACAGGTTAGCGTAACCATACACTTGCTAATTTAAAAAAAAAATGCTTAAATAAGTACTTAGGTAAGCTATTTATTTATCCAAACAGGACTTGGCTTTTAATAAGCCTAACAAGTTATGTTTGAATAAGGTTGCTATTTTTTTTAATACAAAGTGCCATTCGCTATGTTAGTTAGTGATATTTATTCCTGATACTGTCATGGTAAATACACGTTTGGGTGAAACTCAATATAATATACCTTTGTGATTTTGATGCATGACCTGATTGTCATTATATCTCTTTATCTTGGCCACTCGTCTTGTAAAGGAATAAGGAGGTGGAACTTGATGTAGACCAATTTATTAGAGATGTGGAATCAATAATGAAGCTTCCAGGTGATTTAGTTGACAATGGTGATGTTGAAGAAGGCTCATCATCTGACCTGGACTTTGGTAAGATCTTTTAGTGTTTATGTTTACTTCGTAGATAGTGAAAAAGTGTTCCCTGTTAATTAAGAAAGTTTACTCACAAACTTAGACCCTCTACTAAATTTCTGTATGTTGAACTTGTTTTGTTTGCCTTTATTTTTTTTCTGAAGGTTTTGTCTTGAAAGGTTCATGTTACATCATTACAGTAGTACATTTCTGTTTGTCTGATATGTCATGCTTGTACACTCAATTTGGTTCACACCATTCATAATGATTGACCTCTCTTTTGGCTGTGTGCTCTTTTTGCGCAATCTCGAACATTCTTCTTCCCCTCTTTGGTTTGATGGAGGATGAGCAGCATCTGAAGTGCAATTCTTTCACTGTTGTCAAACAGTGAAAGTATTACATGCATTTGTTGTAGAACAATAGGGTGCTCTTGTCTGTCTTTTTCAACCATCTATCCAATGTTTTGGAACAAGTGCAACCCAGGCTTTGTTGTGGCTGTTCTGGCTATACATTTTTTGTCCGCTTTTGAGTAATGCTAGTAAAGCCTCCGTCTCCACTACCCTTGTGCTTGGAATAAGTGATAATCATTGGGGGCTTATAAATTGCTTTACCTCCTTCATTTATGGAATTAAATAGGGAAAAAACTGTTTAACTTAACTGTGTTTCCATTCAATATATGATTGTGGAGTTCTACTTTCCAGAGAAGTTCAAACTGCTATCTGTAGCAAAGAAATGAAATTGTCTTGTAAAATTGTTGCTTCTTCTTTGTATCTTAAGCACATCAATTGTGGCACACAATCACACTATGGTTTTAGATACACTGTTGATATTTGGTTATTGCTTTTAAATATAAATATTTATTTACAACAACAACCAAGTCCATTAGGTGAGGTTGGCTATGTACTAATATTTGTGGCATGAATATTTATTTACTTAAAAATAGTAATTCTTCAGGGATGTCCCATGCAGAGGATATGTTTTTAATATAGTTTTCACTCATAAGTGCTTAATAATTCTGGTTTACCTTATTTCGGTTAGAAAGTGCTTACTAATCCATTATCTCTTCAAGTTTGCTGTTACCCAATGTACTACTGACCTATAAATCACCTGGATTGTTAGTCATTCTATGAACTGTACAGGATAGTCCAACCATATGAAACTGATATCTAGGTTTTAGTATGCATAGAACTGAAGGAGTAATGAATTAATTCCTGGAATTCAACCAAATAGACGATCACTTGTTCAGTCTACTATTTTGTGTCTCCCCTCTTAACCTCATAGTAACTCTTTTCGATTCTTATATTTTTATTGACGATTATGTAGATAATTCTGATGAGAGTGATATGGCTGAATCTGATAAGGATAATGAGGGTGGAGAGGATACTTTCATGCAGACCTATTCCGATGCAATGAATGAAGAGCTGAAGGCATCTACTCTTGAAAAAAGTTTTGTTCGTGCTAAGGAACAGATTGCTAAGAAGGATGAGGTATTTAGTTTTTGTTTGCATGAGGAAAGCATGAAGTAATAGTTAATGATTAACGATATGGTAACCTTACTAAATAAGGGTTAAAGCCAATGGTAGTATGTGGACAGTTTGATCAGACACAAGGAATGAGACTGATGAATAATAGTTCAATTTCTATCCTTTTCAACTAACTTTCAGAAGCGCTGAAGTGCAGCTGATGATGTATTTACTTTTTTTGTGCTTCTGAATTCACTTTCAGGGAACTTCCAATGCAACAGAAGCAGATATTGATGAAGATTTTTCACCTGTAGATGTCGATGTGAATTTAGTGAAAAGCTTTCTTGATTCCTTTTCTAACCAACAAGGGCTTCCTGGTCCTGCTTCCAATTTGCTTGGACTCATGGGGGTGCAGTTCCCACAAGATGCCAGAAAAGGCAAATGAAGTTATTACAATTTTTGGAAATTATTTTTCTACATGCCAAATGACTACCTGCTTAGGACACCTTGCTCAATGTGAGTGCAACTATGTAGTGTTGTAAACTATATTGCAAAGCTGGAACGAATGTACTGTGTGTAAATATGTGTGGGTTTCTACAACAGTAATCTCTTGATGAAGTTTCATAACCTGTTTGCTGTGTTTTTTCCTCTGATAATAGGCAGCAGGCATATGGGTTGCTAGCAAGTTACTAGTTATGGTGGAATTGCACCAGGTTTTGGCACTTGATTCCGCGCGAAGCATGTTATTTGCTTGAGAGAAAAGTAAGAGAGATAAGCATGCTGCAAGTTGCTTAGCGTGTAGTACAATGTTGTGAGTGGTGGATGAAACTACCCATTATATATTTCAATGTATGAATTGAACGATCTGAACAAAGCAATAAAAAATGGCAGCAGAAATGGAGCAGTTTAATTATGACGATGATAATATCACTATTATGTCTATTTTGAACCTTAATCTTTACGAATTGGATTATGCTGATAGTAGGGCCGTTTTGTTTTTATAAGACAACTCGTTTGAACCGAAAAAAGTACATTCTTCAACACAGTTGTACATGACGGGCATTTGTAATAGTATATATAGGGAGAGCTTATTTGGGTTTATGAAAATACTCAAAATAGTTTATGAATGTCGGTTTGGCAGATTTCTGTGTCTAAAAATGAAGCAAATGCCACATTCTGGCAATGGTTTATTGATTAGGTAACCTCAAAACAAGTGAGAGTTACCTATCAAGTTTTACTTTTATGTCTTTGTAAGTAAGCAAGGCAGTGTTGAAGTGTAAATCTTACATGTCTAACTTCACAAGTTAGGATAAAAAAGTATAATTATTCTGCAAATATTAAGGGCTAGGAAACACCTGACTAGGCCCAGTACGAAATACCCCATTCAAAATATGGCTCATGCAACTTTAACTCCATATCCACGATATTTTTGTATCACAGTAGTGATTGGCCATAAAAGTATTTTTCTAGACTGAAAATTTCCATTTCAACTTAAGCTTTTATCCTAAGAGGAGAATAGGATTCTATATACAAAAAATACATTGAGTGGATAATGGACTCCTGGATTTTTTGGCCTCCTCTACATCTACAAGTTTTGTCAGAAAGGTGGGGCCACAGAAGTTGATGTTTTCCTTTCCTACGCTTCAAAATTCTGAAGAGAAGCCAGCCATTGTTCCATGTAATTCTTGCCAACTGCATATTCAACCAGTATACCAAACAATAAGTACTGATGACACATCTCTGGTCTCTTAAAATGCCATAAATATCACAGAAAATGCACAAACAAGTCATCCGAAAACTTGTGGTGTGAATAAATGCTTTTACTCCATTAATTTCTCACACAATTATAGAGCAAAAGTTGTACTATTGTTAATGAGTATGTAGAGGACAACTTTCCCAAGTTTTGATTTGTAAAAACAGCTTAATTGGAAACACAAGGTTGTTGTTACCAATAACAGTTTAGAGATAACAAAGATAAAAGGTGTTCTGCTTAACAAATCTATTAACATAACATATATATTATAATATTCTTAACTTTTCTTGCTACAGATTTGTACATAGAATTGTAGGGTCTAAGTAATGATCTGCAAATCCTGCTTAACAGGGGCAGAAGATACAAATTGATTCACTACCGAAATTATAAAATAAGAACTCATTAGACATAAAAAGAAGTGCAGGAAAGGAGGGCCAATGGATCAGGAAACCTCCTGAAACATAGAAAAATACAGCAAAAAATAACCATTCTCTTTGCTAATCGGACAAGAAAGCTATTACAAAATAAAAGAGGAGCCAAAACCCACATAGGCTATAAAATATTCCTGTAGCACACTAAACAAGAGAGATTTTGTCTGATGCATCCCTAGTCACCATTACTCTTACAACTACTAAATGGTAATAGCTAATTATCAGTAATCAAGATAAAAAAATCATAAATAAATTAGCCATGATGATAATGATAATGATAAAAGCAAGGCCAAACCAACTCATAAGTTTGCTCAACATAGTTTATAAAAATACACATAAAAATGTAATCAAACATTGTTATCCTTAAATAACCAGAATATGAAAAAGGTTAAACAGTGCCAAGGAGTTTAAAAGAGATCAACAACACACAAATAAGGGAAAACAGGTTATATACATTTCAAGAGCAGGTTCTAAATCTTACCAGGAGATAATGCATTAGGGAGGTTCTTGATGGCACTCAAAAGCTCATTATTTGAACCCTCCACCTCTTTGCAACCAGGTCTATAGCAAGGAACAAGCACAGCAAAACTATTATCTGACTCATCGTCACTCTGAAAATCAGAGCCTTGAGGCTCCAACCACCCAATAGACCAATCTGAGTCATCAGATTCAGAGCCAGACAAACAATCACCACCATCAGATGGTACCAACACAACATCCAATTCTCTATCAATTCTCCTCTCTTCCCGGCTCTGCCATTTCCTCTTAACCTTCCGGTGAGATGGAGAAGTTATCTTTGTTCCCTTCACCAAAGGGAACTTCACAGTCTCTCTTCCACGTTCAGAAGATGATGAATTCGGAGGGGAGCTATTCGAAACAATAGGCTTTTTCTCCTTGCTACCCCACAACCACCATGACAGACGTGTAAAAGAGACTGCCATAGTTCCAATTTGCTCCAGTACACTGATTCAACTTTCAAGGCTAAATGGGTTGCAATGAGTGATGAAGCACTTTCAGAAGCCAAGGATTTATGTGACAGAAATGAGAGAAAAGTCACAAGTGAAGATGCAATAGCCAGTGGTTCCTACATGTTGCAGTAACCACTATATTAGGAAATGATCCTTCATTAATAAAACAAAAATCAATTGAAAACCATTAAATTCTCAGAGCATAATTAAATTCAACCCCACAAACCCAATAATATCAATAACTGATAAAATCCAAATAAAACTTTAATAAAGCGGATGCAGTGAATTTGTCAAGGTTTCCTGAAAAATCAAACCCAATTTAGCAAAGCCGAAGAACTCAGTCTAGATTAATTGACTCGTACCCAAAATTAAATGTCAGCAAAAAAAAAAGGAAAGATATTTTCTTAACTTCATTAATCTGACTTTAATCAAAGCGCCATAACTCAGACACATAAAATACTCCCAGAAATGCGAACAAAAAAATCATTATCCAAATTCGAAAAGAATAATTTATTTCTTTTTTAATTCCTCGCCAAATATAACAATAACCCCAAATTTCAATCACAAGGAGTCAAAGACAGTCATGTTTAGTCATTGAATGCAAAATCAACAGAAGCAAGACTCGAACATAGTCTATCTCTTAGAAGATGAAAACTTTTGACTAAAGACCTTTGCTTTGTGTCAAAATTGGTAATTCCCCAAACTCAAAAGAATCAAACTTTCTTCGTATCACCGCAACATCCTAAAGTTCTCGTCTGAAAAATCGAACCTTCATAGGAAAATGGATAAAAACAAAATGAGGGGTGATCGTAGAAAGAGTTTTCTCCGGAAAATCAAATAGCAGTGGAAATGCAATGACTAAGTAAGTTCAATTCGAAACCCTAACTAGCAAACTCTCTATATGTGATCGTGTTCCTTTCTACTCCATGTTTCTGGGTACATTGAGGCAAACCCAGTAACACTGAAACTCGTCTTCTTCTGAATTTATAGATCTATTTTCATCGAACAGAAGAGTTCAGATTGGACCGGTTCTTCTGATGTACGGTGATGAGGAAGAGGGTCATACATTTACTGTGCACCTTCTACCATCTTATCATAACTCCGCATAGGTAGGAATGATAAATTACATTATTCATCTAAATCAATGATAAATTAAATCAATCTCATAAATTTAAGCGCTAATTATTTAATAATTGATAAATTTGATCTTATACTCTATAGATATAGATATGAATGAATATTAAATTTATCCAAAAGTAAAAAAAACTGTTTCCTTAAAATTATTCGAGAAATAATATTGAAGAAACCATATAAGAAAGTTGGAGAAAGTAAAATCTTTAAGATATATTAAGGTGAGATTTGCTTTTTCAAACTCGATTATAATATTATTTCCCGAAAAAATTATTTTAAAAATGTTCATTTGTTATTGTCATTTTGACTTCAATTTTTAGAGGAAAAAAAAGAAAAATCAAATTGATTAAATATTTGTTTAATTTCATTGAAATGGATAAACTAAAATTCATCTAAGTTTGAATATATATTGAATAACTTTAAGTATGGTTTAATACAACTTATAAGAATTGATGAGATCGTTATTCATTTATCCATTAAAATGTTAATCGAGATTCATGCTTAAAACACATAATCGTGTGTGAATAACATCAGCTTATGGATATAAAAAATAATCGAAACTAAAAGATATAACAAAATCACGAAATCCTATTTCTAATACAAATAACTAAATTCTAGATATAAAAAAAAATACCAGAGATAGTAGGCATAATCTCGTCAATATTAATTTTTCATTGTTCAATTTTTACTGCTTATTATTGGGTTTGTACTAAAAAATTACTAGTAGTCAAGTTTTTATTGTCGTATTTATTGCAAAATTAGCCTCGACAAATAATTGATATTGAAAAAAATCGATTAGCTGTCACATGATTATTTTTTGTTTACTATACATGTTTAACAGGTTGAGTCTTGGAGAAAAAAAATGCATTTTCACTGGAAGGTTATGTTTGGTTATATCTATATTTATTCTATACTATATATAAAGCCAAAACATCTTATAATTATCTAATATGATGTAATTTCTTATTGCCTATTTTACCCTCTAATTAACTATTATTACAATATTTTTATACATAATAAGAAATATTAATAAGAGTTAGAGAAAGTTACATACCTAAAAGTATCATATTATCAATGTAATTTTTTAAAGAATTACAATTCATTTTCATATTTCTTTTATCACAAAAAATATAATACGATTCTCTTAAATATTTAATACTAAAAAATAAGAATGCAGGTCAGCAGACATGAAGTGTCTGTCAACATGCTAGTAGAAAATAAGAGGAAATAAAACAAGTGGAAAATATCATTTACCATTATATGGTTTCAACACAAAATATGAAAGAAAGAAAAAACATGCACGAGACCCAAAAAAAACTTCTCTTCGCTAATTTGTGAAGAAAATGAAAAAAGAAAAGAAAACGATATAAAATTATAAATTTGTCCTTCCACCATAAATTAATTAAAAGAACAATATTCTATGTACAAATAGATATAATATAGTGAACTTATTACTTGTTTATATTTAATTCTATAATTTAGATTTTAAACAAAAAAAATTATATTAAGTTAATATAAAAAATTATTTATGTAATTAGAAACAACTTTCAGGTCCACGACTTTCATAAAGTCGCCACTATATTTTATGGTAAAATGTTTTAGCCCAATCACATTGAGCTTTGGATTTTTTATATCCAAGATAGGGAGTCAGTTACATAAGGAAGATATTAACATCCTATCTATCTACCTTAAGCGGTACCGTTCACTAAATTGTAAGACTTATATTACATTTTAAAATTATTCAGTTTATTTAATTTTATTATTGTGTCTGGAAATTTGACTTTGCTCCTACTTATCCCTATATAGATAGAGAATCAAAGCTACATAGTTCTTTGGTTGAAAAATAATTGTTCATTGAATATTTTAATTGAGGAAAGAAGCGGCATAGCTCGGCCGTCCAAATGATGAGTTGAGAAAAAGAAGCCATCAAATACTACATTTCCTCCCTCTTTTGTGTGGTTGAAATTTTTTATATTTTATTAAAAGTGTTTATTTGTTACATATTTATTTATGAAAAATGATTGTTTAGTCATTGATTTTATTAATTATAACTTTAATTGAAAAATGTTTTTTCGATTTTAGGATTTAATCGATTGGAGAAAAAAAAACGGCGTAACACGACTCATCGAAGAAGAATTGAAGATGAACATTATTTATGCGATCCTCCTCCATATCTGATTAACCCCCAAAATTATTTCATAACAAAACTTACCACGTGGAAATATATTTTACAAGATCAAATAATTTTATAAATAGTCATTTTAATTTTTTTGCTAAGAGATTCTGACTTACTAATAATGATTGGTAATCATTCACACAAAAATTTAGTTGCTAAAAGATCATAAAAATTAATTTTTGTTGTTGATTATTTACTAAAGGGGGTTTCTTACTACCTTATTGTTTATTATTTATTCTATCAAGTAGCATGAGTTTTTATTGCTGTGATTGGGCCATGTTTAATGTTATTAATTTTTTTTAATATAGTTGCATCTTTTATTTATTGAGTAACATTGTGGTGTTAAATTAAATTGATAAATCAAAGAGTACATTGAATAAATGAAAGTGTACCGGATGTAGTGAAATACGGATTTAGAATGCTAGACAAAAATGTTAATGTGTGGGACTGCTTGGAGTTTGTTGGACGTGTGCAGAGGATGATTGTTTTGGAGATGGAGGCTTGATGCTTGAACACGTAACACAACGTGGTTGGATGAAGGAGAGGTTTCACAGGTTCAACCGTGTTCTCTCCCGTGTTTGATCACACGCCCACACTGGTTGAATAATTCACGATGGCAGGGTGCACTATGACCAAGTCGTGTTTCGAAATCTGATTGAGTGATCCGCAGGTCAACGTACGGATGGTTGTGGTATGCAGAATCGACGGTTTTGAAGCAGCCAAAAAGTGAGTGCACGTGAATAATACACTCTCGTCTGCACTGGATCTTTTAGCTTCACGCCTTTCTCCCTCACCGTGTTTCTCCTTTCACAATTTATTTGTAGTGTATTTGCAGTCTCTCTAGTGTTTAGGGTGTAGTGTTACCATAACACACCTATATATACTAAAAAATAACCACTTAATACCTAACATTAAGTTACGTAATATCTCAATTTGATAAACTAGATTACTTTGTTTTAGGAATCCAACGAGAATAGGTTTGACCCTTCTATTTAAATATTATTTGTTTATTTATTTTTATTTCATTTAAATTTTGAAAAGGGAAGCTTCTATATGATAATGTTTTTTTTAATTTTTTTTGTTTACTTTCATATATCCGAAAATTAATATAAAACCAATAAAAATAGTTTTATTTAATTTTATATTTATTTAATATTTGAATTTCGAAAATATCAAAATATTTTTTACTATTATTTCCTTGTTTTTTATGTATGAGTTTCTAGAAACTCATCTCAATTTGATCATTTTCTCTTACTTTGATAAAAATGATGTGGGTTACTTGAAAAAATAAGAATGCAGGTCAGCAGACATGAAGTGTCTGTCAACATGCTAGTAGAAAATAAGAGGAAATAAAACAAGTGGAAAATATCATTTACCATTATATGGTTTCAACACAAAATATGAAAGAAAGAAAAAACATGCACGAGACCCAAAAAAAACTTCTCTTCGCTAATTTGTGAAGAAAATGAAAAAAGAAAAGAAAACGATATAAAATTATAAATTTGTCCTTCCACCATAAATTAATTAAAAGAACAATATTCTATGTACAAATAGATATAATATAGTGAACTTATTACTTGTTTATATTTAATTCTATAATTTAGATTTTAAACAAAAAAAATTATATTAAGTTAATATAAAAAATTATTTATGTAATTAGAAACAACTTTCAGGTCCACGACTTTCATAAAGTCGCCACTATATTTTATGGTAAAATGTTTTAGCCCAATCACATTGAGCTTTGGATTTTTTATATCCAAGATAGGGAGTCAGTTACATAAGGAAGATATTAACATCCTATCTATCTACCTTAAGCGGTACCGTTCACTAAATTGTAAGACTTATATTACATTTTAAAATTATTCAGTTTATTTAATTTTATTATTGTGTCTGGAAATTTGACTTTGCTCCTACTTATCCCTATATAGATAGAGAATCAAAGCTACATAGTTCTTTGGTTGAAAAATAATTGTTCATTGAATATTTTAATTGAGGAAAGAAGCGGCATAGCTCGGCCGTCCAAATGATGAGTTGAGAAAAAGAAGCCATCAAATACTACATTTCCTCCCTCTTTTGTGTGGTTGAAATTTTTTATATTTTATTAAAAGTGTTTATTTGTTACATATTTATTTATGAAAAATGATTGTTTAGTCATTGATTTTATTAATTATAACTTTAATTGAAAAATGTTTTTTCGATTTTAGGATTTAATCGATTGGAGAAAAAAAAACGGCGTAACACGACTCATCGAAGAAGAATTGAAGATGAACATTATTTATGCGATCCTCCTCCATATCTGATTAACCCCCAAAATTATTTCATAACAAAACTTACCACGTGGAAATATATTTTACAAGATCAAATAATTTTATAAATAGTCATTTTAATTTTTTTGCTAAGAGATTCTGACTTACTAATAATGATTGGTAATCATTCACACAAAAATTTAGTTGCTAAAAGATCATAAAAATTAATTTTTGTTGTTGATTATTTACTAAAGGGGGTTTCTTACTACCTTATTGTTTATTATTTATTCTATCAAGTAGCATGAGTTTTTATTGCTGTGATTGGGCCATGTTTAATGTTATTAATTTTTTTTAATATAGTTGCATCTTTTATTTATTGAGTAACATTGTGGTGTTAAATTAAATTGATAAATCAAAGAGTACATTGAATAAATGAAAGTGTACCGGATGTAGTGAAATACGGATTTAGAATGCTAGACAAAAATGTTAATGTGTGGGACTGCTTGGAGTTTGTTGGACGTGTGCAGAGGATGATTGTTTTGGAGATGGAGGCTTGATGCTTGAACACGTAACACAACGTGGTTGGATGAAGGAGAGGTTTCACAGGTTCAACCGTGTTCTCTCCCGTGTTTGATCACACGCCCACACTGGTTGAATAATTCACGATGGCAGGGTGCACTATGACCAAGTCGTGTTTCGAAATCTGATTGAGTGATCCGCAGGTCAACGTACGGATGGTTGTGGTATGCAGAATCGACGGTTTTGAAGCAGCCAAAAAGTGAGTGCACGTGAATAATACACTCTCGTCTGCACTGGATCTTTTAGCTTCACGCCTTTCTCCCTCACCGTGTTTCTCCTTTCACAATTTATTTGTAGTGTATTTGCAGTCTCTCTAGTGTTTAGGGTGTAGTGTTACCATAACACACCTATATATACTAAAAAATAACCACTTAATACCTAACATTAAGTTACGTAATATCTCAATTTGATAAACTAGATTACTTTGTTTTAGGAATCCAACGAGAATAGGTTTGACCCTTCTATTTAAATATTATTTGTTTATTTATTTTTATTTCATTTAAATTTTGAAAAGGGAAGCTTCTATATGATAATGTTTTTTTTAATTTTTTTTGTTTACTTTCATATATCCGAAAATTAATATAAAACCAATAAAAATAGTTTTATTTAATTTTATATTTATTTAATATTTGAATTTCGAAAATATCAAAATATTTTTTACTATTATTTCCTTGTTTTTTATGTATGAGTTTCTAGAAACTCATCTCAATTTGATCATTTTCTCTTACTTTGATAAAAATGATGTGGGTTACTTGAACCTAACTTTTATTTATTTTTTGAAAAATCTTTTTTCTAGAATCCAATTATTTTAAAGAAACAAGTTTTTGGTTTTTTCTGGGCCGAACAAAAATGAGTGTTCATAGTGGTCCCTTTTTACTTACTTACCTAATAGCAAACAAATCGAGGTTTGAGAGATATCATGATATGTAACCAATAAAGAAATAAACGGTATTTTGTCAAGGCTGAGAAAAAGCCTTTGAGAGATATACTGCGTTTGTCATAATGAACCAACGATTTGTTGAGGCAATTTTTGCGCTTGCCTTGATGAACCAGAGATTTGTCGACGTAGTTCTTGTGCTTGCGTTGATGAGCTAGAGATTTGTTGAGATAGTTCCCGTGTTTGCCATGATGAACTAGAGATTTGTTGAGGCACTTCCCGCATTTGCCATGATGAACTATGTATTTGTTGAAGCATTTCCCGCACTTACATTGATGGACCAAAGATTTGTTGAGGCAGTTCTCGCGCTTGCCATGATGAACCAGATATTTGTTGAGGCAGTTCCCGCACTTGTCAAGATGAACTAAAGATTTGTTGAAGAAGTCTTGTGCTTGTTTTGGTGGACTATGAATTTGTTGAGGCAGTTCCTGCGCTTGCCATGACGAACCAATGATTTGTTGAAGCAGTTCCCACACTTGCCATGATGAACTAGGATATGTTGAGGCAGTTCGCACGCTTATCATGATGAACCAAAGATATTTTGAGACAGTTCCCGTGCTTGCCATAATGAACCAAGGATTTGTTGATGTAGTTCCTACAATTGCTTTGATGGACCAGGGATTTATTGACGCAGTTCTCGCACTTGCTTTGATCAACCAGGGATTTGTTGAGGCAATTCTTGTGCTTGTCATGGTGAACCAGGGATTTGTTGAGGCAGTTCCCACATTTGCTTTGATGGACCAGATATTTGTTAAGGCAGTTCCCGCGTTTGCCATGATGAATCAGGAATTTGTTGAGACAATTCCCGCGTTTGGCATGACGAAGCGGAGATTTGTTGAGGCAGTTATCGCGCTTGCGATGATGACCATGGATTTGTTGAGGCGGTCCCACGCTTGCCATGATGAGCCATAAATTTGTTGAGGCAATTCTCACACTTACCATGATGAACCAAGGATTTGTTGAGGCAATTCCCATGTTTGCCATGATAAACTAGGGATTTGTTGAGGTGGTTCTCGCACTTGCCATGATGAACCAAAGATTTGTTGAGGCGGTTCCCGCGCTTGCCATAATGAACCATAGATTTGTTGAGGTAGTTCCCGCACTTGTCATAATGAACAAGGGATTTGTTGAGGCAGTTCCCGCGCTTGCCATAATGAACAAGGGATTTGTTGAGGCAGTTCCCGCGCTTGCCATAATGAACAAGGGATTTGTTGAGGCAGTTCCCGCGCTTGCCATAATGAACAAGGGATTTGTTGAGGCAGTTCCCGCGCTTGCCATAATGAACAAGGGATTTGTTGAGGCAGTTCCCGCGCTTGCCATAATGAACAAGGGATTTGTTGAGGCAGTTCCCGCGCTTGCCATAATAAACCAGAGATTTGTTGAGGCAGTTTTCGCGCTTGCCATGATATACCATTGAGGTACAGGACGCGAAAAGCTTGAATTTCACGTCAAGGTACAGGACCTGAAAATCTTGATTTTAACTTCTCATCGAGGTACAAGACTCAAAAAGCTTGAATTTCACGTCGAGATAGAGGACACGAAAAGATTGATTTTAATTTCTCATCGAGGTATAGGACCCGAAAAGCTTGATTTTAAAATGATCATCGAGGTACAAGACCCGAAAAGCTTGATTGTGAATGCTCATTGAAGTACATGACCCGAAAATCTTGATTTTAAAATGTTCATCGAGGTACATGACCTGAAAAGTTTGATTGTTAATGATCATCGAGGTACAGGACCTGAAAAGCTTGAATTTTATGTCGAGGTACAAGACCCGAAATGATTGATTTTAATTTCTCATCGAGGTACAGAATCCGAAAAGCTTGATTGTTAAATATAATTGTAATGATATGATTGTTTGGAGTTATGCAATACATGAGGTTCATGTTGATGTTTGGGTTTATAATGATTAATGTATGAATATGAGTATGCATTGTTGGGAATGGTGTTACTTCAATGTATGTACGTCAGATATGGTATGGGTATTATATGATGTTTGAATGTAATGGAATAAGGGGTAAGACTCAGGCACAAATGTTGTAATGTATCACTCATGTCTTACACCCATATATATATATATATATATATATAGATGAAACTCATAAGCTTTTGTAGACTCGATTGAAGTGGCCTTTGTTGCCTGTTGTTGATTGGTACTATAGCTTTTCATTAATCTAAATCTGCCCCAGTTTACCCGAAGATGCCTTTCTCATAAAATTGTCCAAGCATAATCTTGAGGATAATGAATAAACCCAACTATTTTGCCTCAATGTAGGCCTGCTGAGGAATTTTATCCACAATGTGGATGATTTTGTAACAAAAACTACCTCAATGTGCTTGTTATGAACCATTGTCTTCACCTAGGAGGCTACAACTTAGATTATCCAAAAAGCTGTCATAGTTTGGGTGATCGGCGATGTGTGGTTGTAAGTCTTTACCTTGAGGGTGTTAATTTAATTTTCCCTAATCTTTACCCAAAAGACCTTATGTAGGCATTTGTCGAGATTTTCTCATTTTATTATAATCTTAAGCCGCATTTGCATATTTTCGACTTAGAACTACTCTCCTTTTCCTAGGTAGCCTATGTGTGTTTTCAACCTAACACTATTTTGTTTTGCTTTTTTTTATGTTTTGTTTTAATTTTGTGAACACTCTCAAATGTCTTGACTTGATAGAAAGTAGAACTCTTGAATAGTGGGTCATTATTTCTTCAAGAGACTCGATAATCTAAGATCTGCCTAGTGCCTAAATGAGAGACTCTAACTTCTTGTGATTGATTCAACTAATAGAGTCATGAGAACTCACTTAACTATTGCCTCAGTTTCGGGTTTTTTTTTATAAATTTTCAGAGGAAAATGAGATCAAGCCAAAAATTGCCCCAATTTGGGCTTCTTATGACTTTCCACTAGAAAGTGTAATCAACTCAAAAACTGCCACAATGTGAGATAATCAGAGCCATCGTCCTATTCAAATTGATCTGGTAGACTTGGAGTAGAAGGACTTAGATTATGTATCATCTCAAAATTTTCTTTAGTTTTAGAGGCTTCCACATTTCTTTACTTTAATGCTCTTTATTTCATGCAAAACTCTTTAAAGAAGGAATACTAAAACAATGATCATGCAAACTTTGATAAGTCTTTTTGGACTATGAGTGGTGACATGACAAGGATGACCAAATTTAATTTAAGTTTGGGCTTGGATAGATGTGGTGGTGATGATAGAATTTAGTGTGTGTTTAGGCTGTTATTGATGATGAGGTGATAATAATATTGTGTAAATGAATTTTAACTTATCCATTAAAAATATGAGATATCTTAATCAAAATTTTATGAGATTAATGGAGTCAACCTTTTTCTGTCATGATGAATATCTTAGGCAAATAAGTCACCGACAAGGTCTTTTTAAGCTTGTATCTTGGTTTGACTAAGAGTTTTCAAGAAAATGATATAAGACTCAAAACTTGTGTTTCTCATACCCACCTTTCATCTTTCATCTTTATCCTATTTTCGACATTTTTCAAACATGACATTCAACGATTAAGAGAATTATTCAGGATATGACAAGGATGACATGTGATTCAGGTTAATATATTTCTATGAAATGTTCCTTTTCACTAATTTATATTGCACTTTTATTTACCCTACCTTTTGTCTGAGATATTTATTGAGCATTCTCATTGTATTCTCTTATCCTTTATTCACATGATTGGTGTGAAAGAACATATTCTTTTCATTGATAATTGAATGTCAAGGAAACAGTTGAAAAACTAACTTCCCAGGCTATTGATATATTGATGGTTATTAAAAAATTATCTCTTTTAATGTTGTCTAGGCTCAAATGGGATGACTAGGGATATCTCCTTATTGATTAGGAATTACAAAAAATGTTTTGTGTCATCAGAAAAATCTATCTGAAGGTGTCCATCATTTTGGGTCTTATATTTGCATCATCCTCCATTTTATTTTTTTGAATAAAATATCTCATATTAATGCATAGATTAATTTTATCTAGGATTATTTTGTGGTTTCTTTTCTCGGTAAATATGATTGGTGGAGTGTTGTGAGATGGCAGGGTGAGGTTTGAGATGCTGAAATTTGTATGATCAATGTATTAGTATATACTTATTAAAAATATGCATTTGAAATTAAATCTTTATTCATGAACAAGGAAACAAAGGTAAGAGTGAGATGGACTTGGCCTTGACTAAAGTCCTCAAATGAGAAAAAATTTCAAATTGGTCTCCAATTTTTGTTGGAGTTGGAGATAATGCACTATCTCGTGTGACGAGGGTAGTTCATGTAGTCTCGATCTCAATCTGAGATTTCTCTATCTTCTTGAATATCTTCAATTTCAATATTGATTGCTTTTAGTCAAGTCTAACAATAGTATTTTTAAAACCAACTTAAACTAATGAGTGTCATACACAATAGGATAATGAAATGTATGTAGAAAAATGATTTTTAGTGATGCATGATATGCATGAAGTGAAATTTTTTATTTTTTCATCATGTTACATGGATTGAAATGCAACTTATAACTCGAAATGATACATGAAATGCAACTTATAACTCGAAATGATACATGAAATGCAAGGAACGAATATGACTATGCATATGTTGGGATGATGCATGAGATGTAGGAATGCATGTAATTTTCTTTTTTTCTTAAATGCGTAAAGCCACATGTAAATGCAATTCATGATGTGTATGAATTTCAATGCATGAAGGCTATGATATATGAGATGTATGCAATGTTTTGTTTAAGCTTTTTATGACAAAGAATGAGAATATTAACAATAGTTAAGGAAATGATACCATTTTTGAATGATGTTTTTCTATGAATCTATGTATGAATGATTGTATAATAAACATGTGTATGAATGATGCATTTTTTATGAATGAATGAATGATGCTTTTTTATCCTTTTGAATGATTGAGTGAGTTAATAAAAAGTAGATGAATGTATGATGACATATTTTTTTATATTTATGATGAATGAACGAACACATACATAAGTCAATGAATGATGAATTTTTATTTATCTATGTATGTATGTATGCATGTATGTATGCATGCATAAGACAATCAATGAAGATTTTTCTTTTTGAATGCATAAGTCAATCCATGAAGATTTTTATTTTTGAAAGCATAAACGAATGTGTAATTGAATGAACTTTTCTTTTTGAATGTGTAAACTAATGGATAACTAAATCAATGGATATTTTTTCTTTTGAAATGCATGAATGAATGAATGTATGAGTAATATACTTTTATTTTTTAATGAATGTGTGAATGTATAAGTCAATGAGTATTTAAATGATTATTTTTTATACATGAGTGAATGGTTGAAGGCATAAATAAGTATAAGAATATATAAATGATGTATGTTTTTCTTTTTTAAATGTATATATGCATGAATGAATTTATAGTTAAGTGATGAATTGCCCTATTTATTTTTTTATCACAATCCCATTTTGTGGGGAATAGGAATTCCCCTCAAGGATGACTATATAAGTATAAAGTGCCTAATGTTATAAGATGAGATCTCACACTATTAGATCTTTCAGTGGCATTTGGTCTTTTTATTTTGGGTGACAAGAGTCCGAAGTTGTGAATGATATGGTATGGTATGATACGATATATTTCCCAAGGTTCGTAATAGGTACACCTATAAGAGTTTTTGGAATATCTAAGGAACAACATCATAGGATAGAGTTCTAAGGTATAATAGACGCCATAACAAGTTCTAGACTCCTTATAATGTGCTCATATTGCAACTCTCCAAAAGAAGGGAAACCTAAATATTATGGGGTTAGAAACTAAAGTTCAGCTCGAGCGGCTAACTCATAATACTTGGTAACAATATGAGTGTCTATATCATCAACACTTAGAAATGACAAAGATCATGACCAACGAGGCTAATAGAAAATAAGAGGAAATAAAACAAGTGAAAAATATTTTTTCTTTATTTTTTTATTTACTTTAATAAATTCAAAAATTTATATAAAATCAATAATAATAGTTTTATTTAATTTTCTATTTATTTAATATTTGAATTTCAAATTTTTTATTTATTATTTCCATGCTTTTTATGTTATATTTTTACAAGCTCATTTCAATTTGATAAAAATGATGTGGATATTTGGAACCTAACTTTTATTTATTTTTTGAAAAATTATTTTTTAGAATCCAATCATTTTAAATAAACAATTTTTGGGATTATTTTGGGGTGTACAAAAAGTAGGTGTTCATAAGTAAAGAATTAATTCTTTTAGATGCGTGACTGCCTTTTTCAACAAACACGACTAGACTAATACGTTGTTGGTATTTAAATATAGAATGTTTTATTAAATAACTATGAAAGATCATCAAGTAGGAATTATACAAAAATATCTTAACAACTCCAAAAGGTTGAAAATGAATGAAAGCAACTCAAGTTTATCTTCTCCGAACTAACTTTTTCTATATCACAAGTAGGAATCTGCTTTAAATTTGTCAGTTGCCACTTAATATCACCCTGCATTTTACCTTTTCCTTTTCATTATAAAAAATCTGTGCTGTTTATAGTTATTGGATAATATATAAATAAACTGAAACGTTAAATAAATAATACAGTGGGTTGAAATTATAAGTTCCAACAGAATAATAATTTTGAAATTTTAAAATTTTCATCTAACTAAATATTCCAAAGAGATAAATCAATTAAAGTCAGAGAACAAAGACATTTGGTGACCATTTTATCTCCTGTATATTAAGAAGTTGGGTTAGACAAAACATTTTTCATGGTTAAGAAAGTACGAAACACCAGTAATCAAGCCCCAAATTACTACGAAAATGATTAAAGTCAGTAATCAAATCTTGTAGGTGTAAACTGACGGTGGGTCTCTATGGAGTAATCAATACTCAAAGAATAGAGAATATGTGAATATAAGTAATCTCTAAAATATTGCATACCCAAAAGAATGACAAGTGTTAACGTATAAAAAAAGAAAAATAATAATTTGCGATTTGACAATAACTTTTGTTAGAGAGGGTTCAATTATTTTCCCCTTTAGGTCTCTACTTTCAAATACTTTAAGTTGGTGCCGTTTATCAAACGTTATGCAATTGATGATGCACGACATTTAAATCATTAAGTTGCAAGAATTGACGTTGTTATATAGTAATTAATAAAGGGACATTAATGTAGCACAAGATCAATATATATAATCATGTGATAACTATTGCCCTTGACCTAACGATGTTTATCTTTGTGTTTAATGTGTAGTTAGTAACAGCACCAAAAACAATGTATAGTTAGTAGCTTATAAAATATGTTAACTCTCCCAGAGGATGGTATTATTTTTGTTTAGACCAACTTATTCATTCATTTTCACTGTTTGGGTTGCTAATGACACAAACTCAATTATACATTATATGTGGAGATTGTTGATATTAATTTAAAAAAAAAATCGGCTAAATCAAAATTGGGAGGACTATATAGTCTAAATGAATATATAAATAACATTTGGAAGAAACATATACGTTGATTAGAGAAAGAAGAATTGCTATACAACATGATATCAAAATTTATGGCTTATGTGCCCCTATATGTTCCAACACATAATTGTGTTTTAAAGCATAATATGATGATAGAATTATATCGACTTTCAAAATTAGTAGTATACTTTTTTTTATACAAAAATTAGTAGTATACTTTGCTGATTAGGTAAAGGCAAATAATGAGGATTCTTTGCTCTTGAATTTTTTTGAGTGGAGATTGTGAACTATTTGTTTTAGCTCTAATAATATATATTTGCCAAAGTTATTGTTGAGAAAACCTTGATTAAATTAACGAAGAATCAAAGATTCTGAGGCTCTAATTCACTTTCTTATTTTTTTTCCAACCATTTCTAACCACTCAAACAAATTAAAAAAAAAAAATGAATAAAGACTTACATGGGACCCAAGATGAAAATTAGAGAATAATGCATGCACAACCTCTATGATTAAGGAGGTGATTGAAAAGAAAATTATTTTATATTTCTTTCTGAAATATGCTTAATCATGAGAATCATTCTATGTGAGAATGTGAGAAAGCATTAACTTTTCATAATAGCATATTAAAAGGTTTGACCATCATTCAATTACAAATTAATCATGCTATATTATTTTTACTTTCTTTATCTTCTTTTATCATCTTTCCGCTAATCAAACTTGTTGAATTATTAACTGTATGGCTGGAACGATATAAATATATAATTGAAATTCTAAAATGGCTCATCTTTAAGGAATTTCCTCTTTATACTCCTTTTTTGATAATTTATAAGGTTTAGTTCACTCTAGCACATATCTTTATCTTATAGTATCATTTAATTATGAAATGATTGTATAACCTTCTAAAGTTGAAACTGATCTTGTCCCTTTTGCCACCCACTCATATTGCCTATTTTCATAGTATCAGATGCATTGATTTTGCTAAAGTTGACCTTAGTATGTAAAGTAGCTTTTGCAAGATTAAGAATACTTAACCTCCATATGTTTTACTCAGCCAATCCTCCATTGAACTTTGATTCTTTCCTCAAGCAATATATATTAACTTTGTTTCATATAAGGTTCTACTATATCTTCAGGATGACAAAAAAATTAATAATTTGATTTTTATGAGTGATATTTGTTGAGAAAGACATTAACGTATTCCGAAAGGAATTAATTCTTTACATATATAGTGATGAGATACTTTTAGTAGTACTAAAAAAATATTGCAATCATCTTATAAATAAAATCAGCATAGTTCTACATGAATCAAAGTAATCAATTTGGCCTCAAAGTGCTATAGTTAAAATCAAAATATGGCCACTTGCATTTTTTTTAAGAGTTTAATATGTATGAAATATCATTGTAAAGATTTATACACAATTATTATATTATCTATAATTCATTTGAATTAATTTTTTTAAAGGGTCAATAATAATGATTAAATATAAACGATGAATAATATAGTGAAAGTATATAGAACTCATACAATGTGAGAACATTCATGTTTTCCTCTTTTTGTAAATGATGGCCATGGGACACATCTACCAACTTGTACTTGACCTTGTCTTCATGTTAATTAGCTTGAAGATGAATCCTTTACCTTCTCCACTTGGGTACTCCATGTGCCTTGGAAGCCAAAGGACATAATTAGACATTTTTGTTTTCTACTTAGTTTCCTTGGTACTTCAGCAAAGGGTTATAATTTTCATTTTCTATAATTTCCTTTAGCATTGTTAGCGCTGGACTTTTTAAGAAAGATCTAGAGAATATGCATAAATTATAGACCAACTTAGTCATATATGTGATGGACAAGTGGGATGCATATATATTGGCTGAAATTTCTGAATACAAAATCAAACATCCATACAAGGCCACCAAAAGACAAGAGTTGTGTTTGTTTAGAGAACCATGTCATGTTCACAAACTAGATTATTAGTGGGATGAATTTAAAGTTAAAATTGAACAATTTTTTTGCTAAAGTTTTATGTATGTTCTACTACTACGTACACAATTGATGATCAATTCAGTGATACTTTATTCAAATTGTTCACTAAACAAAACAAAACATTGCTTCTTCCGTGAACATGTATGAAGATTCTCATTTTATTCATTTTACATAAACCAAAAATGGCAGGCTCAACTTTTGGGTCTAGTTCTATCTAAAATTTATTCATTTTTGTGTTATCATGCTCAAAACCTCATTTTTGTGTTACATAAACCTCATTTTTGTGTTATCTCATTTGTATAGTGTTATCTCATTTTGGGTCTAGTTCTGTCTATAGACTTAAATAAAAAACATCATATTTACAGAAACCAAAACTTAGTTAAAAAAGATATCACATTCATACAAGATCCCTGAACACGTGCCACAATGAATCGTTTTCATAACAACACAAGTTTGAGTCAGTTTTGGAATGAATTTGGGCTCTAATAACAGACATAGCCCAACAAACGAAACTGTTTTTGTAATACATATGTACTCTTATTATACAGATTTATACACAGTAAGTAATTATATAGATTACAGATTTATATGTAATTATACATTTGTAGTACAAAAAACCACCCCCACCTTCCCATTTTCTCTCATTCTCAGGTTTTCGTTTCACCTTTTCAACCTACACTTTGCTCCTCCAACTCATGATCAGTTTCTTGTTTTCACTTGTTTTAATGTTTCAAAACGTGTTTGTTTCACATTTTGTACCATGCTATTGTATTGCATGTAATTTGCATTTTATTGTCAGCAATTGTATAATGTTTAGTATATTGTTCAATGCACGTAAAATGTAATCTTAATCGATTGAAACAAATAACGAAATATCTCGTTTAACGTTTTTAAGAGGGTGTCATGTCATGCATATGAATTAATGAACATTTACATTAGAGATAGGAAATGATGCAGAAAATGAGGTTCCACTATACAAATGCTGAATGAATTTTATCAATACTGAACAGGGAATTAGGTTTTATATTGTATTAGCTTCTTATAACATATCGTGCATAAACGTTTTTGATATCATGCTTCTTAATGAGAACTGACGCGTAGTATAGTAAGTGAGTAAGAAAATCTAATCTAAGATGAACTTTTTTTAATAGAGACATGAGCTCTACTTAAATGAATATTTTTTCATTAGAAATGTGTGGACTTTTAACATGATTATAAATTTATTTTAAATATATTTAGTTTAATTTATTCAATTATTCATAAAAAAACATAATTAAGTTTTAAAAAATTAAAGTAAACCTATTTAATTATTCATAAAAACATAAATATGTTTTAAACAAATTAAAGTTTGTATCCACTAAAACCCAAAAAAAAGGATTGTGTTTGCTTAAGCACCAAACAACATGTTTATGTAACATCTGCAATTTTAAAGGTTTTTAAATATAATTTTTTGAAGGCCTTAGAGAGGAATGATACATTGGACCATGATTGATCATAACTTTCCTAGGAAGTAATCTCAGATGATGGAAATCTGAGCAATATGTTACCCAAATTTAGTTGAAATAATGTTTCATAACCCCTGCAGACCCTTGCTCATGAAGAAAGCCAGAGAAAGTGTCTAGAAGTTGATGTCTCAGATTCTAAGGTACTATCTGATAATGTCACTAATGAGTGCCAGGATGCAAGGTCACAGCTTGAAGGTCCTAGATATTCACTGAAAACAATAGAGGAATATTATGAAGAATCAAAATACTCAATTGAGAAATTAGAGCTAGAAAATCATGAGTTAAGGATGTCCCTCAAGGAACTTCAGGAATCAGGCGCATCATATTCCAAATCGAAGTTGCTATCCGAGCTATAAGAAATTTGGAACAAATTAGTAAAGGGTGTGATTCTGCTTTTAAGGCTATAAAATCTGAATGGAGCTTTCAGGTAGAACAATTGACAGGAACAATCAATAGTCTTTGGACTGAATTGGAAAATAAAACCGCGGTAGTAAAAGAGCTCGAGAAGGAGTTGGAAAGTTCTCATTCTTCAACTTCTGAGATGATGTTGCTGAATGAGGAGTTGTCTGTGATGCTTCTAGTATATCAACAAGGAGTTTCTGAGACTCAATTGAACATTTCCAAGGAACTTGATGGGCACAATGAAATGCTGGAAGAATCAACTAAGTATAAACTGCTCCCCAAAGAGAAGGTTTTGCACATGGAATTTGATTTAGAAGAAAAACTCAGAGAAGTAGGTGATGCTTTAGACAAAGCAATCATTGAATTGAGTGATACAATACATGAAAGAAATGAAATGGAACTTCAATTGCAAGTGTGGATGTTATATGTTGAACGTTTGAGGAAAGATCTTGAAGAAAATTTTGTAATGGGTAAAAGACTTGAAAATTCACTCCTTGCACAAGTAGTTTTTAGTGAAAGCCTCAAGCAAGAGAATGATAAGTTGGTTTTGAAGTTGGAAGAGAAAGAGAATAGAATAAGTTGTCTGCAACACTATAACCTATTGGAAGTTTGGAACAAAAACTGGAAGTTAAAGACACAGAAGGTTGTGTTCCAATAGTTGTGTCCTCTGAGACTGATGAAGTTAGATATCTGCAGATGATAGAGGAGAAGAACAAAATTTTGGAGGAGCTCAAGAAAGAGGTTGTTTGGCTTGAACAAGAATCATTTAGAAGAGAAGTTGAAAGTCATGTAGTTACAGAAATTAAAATGGAAAAAACCAATGAGCTTGAGAAAGAGAATCATATGAAGGGAGAAAATATGAGAATAGATGAAGTCATGCCGCAGTTGACTACACTGGAAAAACATTGCACTAGTTACTTGACCTCCATTTCTTCACAACTTGATGAGAAACAAGATGAAATTAAACAAGTCCAAGAAGCTTGTGATAAGATCAAAGCAGTTGCACTTGAATCAAAAGTCAAAATAGGTTGCATTGCATATTGAAGCTGAAATTGACACAGAACAGTTCAAAACAAAGGACTTAACTAATCAAATGGAGAATAAGCTGCTGAGTGCTTTGGATGATTTGCTACAGAAAATCAAGATGGAGAATAGAAATTTGCATGAAAATGCCACAAGATTGTCATCAGAAAACGAAAACTTGTTGATTTTTGTTCGGCTATTATATGATAAAATGTGTGATAGCACCACTGCGGACACTGAGATAATGGATATGTTGAACAACTTTGTGCATTCTTTTGAGAACAACGACCCAGTAATGAATTTGATAAAGGGTAATGAGTTTCTTGTTGAAGAGAATATGATAATACATTCTCCAAGGAGGACAAAGAAACATGATACATGTAAGGTCACTATTTATGGAGCTTAACATTTTGATAGAGGGATGATGTGCATCTATTTATATTTTCAGCATAAACATCATGCAATTTGAAGCATCAACGTTTCCTTAGTTTGTGTATGGAACTCTTGTGTTTTACCTTATGTATTCATTTTTTGTTCTTATTGAAGAATACTACCAATACACTCTTGTATGTTCTTTTAACATTTTTATTATTGGATCCTGTCACACTTTCTAAAAAAAATCTGTCATACACTAAAGTCTTCTTCAATTTAAGTTATACATGCTGGAATCTCTTTGTTTTAAAAAAAATGTCACTCTTTCTATAAGAGGCCAATACTTTTTAACCCTCGCAAATAGCCTTCCATTTGCTTAAAAGGTACATTTTATCATAGCTTTTGATATGTACACATGAAACTATATTTTTTTCATAGTATTTCACTGTTGTAAAATATTGTCTTCGGTTTTAATTTTAAGTTCAATTAATTGTCTTTCAGAATTTCCTTTCAAAACCAATCTGTTTGGGTAATTCTATCAAACATTTTACCATAGAATTTCTCAACTTACAAATACCCCATTTTCAGCACAGGGAGCAAAAGTGGGAGCAATAGATATAGCAACTCTGCTGTTTACTCACATGCTTCTACTGGTAATTTGTTTTTAGTTATTTACTTCATCCCACCTATAAATTATTCAATGAAGTAGCTCAAGAAACTAAGCTCATAATCCTGAACAAGGAGAACTTAATAAACAAAAAACTGTTCATTGGGTATTGCCTATCAAAGCAATTGGCAACACGGTATATTTGTACATTAACAAATGCCCCATATTCCAATGTTTGTTTTGGTCAATATTTCATCAATCATATATAAGTATTGGTCCTGTGAATTAATGAATATGGTAAGAACCATTCATTAATTATTGCTCTATGATTGTATGCAAACTTTGATAGTTTGATATATTAGCTACTGCTTGAACAAGCCTAAGTTCTGGGAAAATTCTCACAATCCTTTCCTCAACCCATTGATAAGACCAATTAATTCCCAAGACCATTACAATCATCACATAATCCCTTTCAAGCAATCTATTTTGAGTAATGAAAGATCAATATGCAAACAAAAGAAAGAAACTACAATAATTCATAGGCTCAGAACGAAACAATCCACACATACACGTTGCTAAGAAAGACGATAATTACAACTTCATCGTGCGAATATAAAGATTACTTCCACGCATTCACCAAATTAGTATGTAATGGTTTTTGATTTCATTTTAGCCATTCTCCATTTGATCCAAAATTCAGAAGATTAGAAACAGGTTAAGTTAACTAAGTCACATTAGTTTGAAACTCAAATCCATAAAATACATAATACATATTTTAAAAATATTCTAGAATTATTATATAAATATGAATTTTATATGAATATAATATATATAAATTAAAATTTAATTTTCATACAAATCAATTTATCATTTATCTTTTTATATATACATCAATCAATCGTTAGTTGATAATTGACATAAACTTAAGCTGATAAATCAACTCTAAAATATATAAACTTAAATTTAACCAATCTTCAATCAAAAAATTAAATGGCATCAAATTAAACTGAAATCAACCATTAATAACTAATAAAGTGTTGGTGGTAATTTTTTTTGCTAGGTTTGTATAAAAATTAAAAAAATCAAAAGTTCAATATTTAAAAAAAGATGTTTATTAAAAAGAACAAATGCACTTTATAATGAATTAGTTCATTACACGAAAATATTTCTCCCTCAACTAATTTACGCATAGTTAGTACAAAACAAAATGGAGAACCATGGATGTGATAAGTGGGACAACTAGCCAATCACAATGAAAAGTTATGATTATTTAATTTTTTTAACTGACATGACATAATATGATTGGTCTGTGACAAAGTTTAAGACAGGGTTTGAGACATCAGATCCTTATCCGTGTGTAGAAACATGTTCGTTTGCAAGGACACGTGGTAAACAAAAATTGTGGCTAAGACTTTCGGTTAGGCCCACATGAAATTAAACGACAAATGTAGTGTGGTATCCTTTTGCTTTGCACCACGAAGAAGAAACCAAGAAAAAGGACACAAAATCCACACTTAGGTTTGGAAGTTTGTTTAGATAAATGTTGTGAGACTCTTTTGAGCCACCTGCCCCTTTCTCATTCTTCATCCCCATCAAAGGTATAACCCACTATTTTCCAAATTTCAATTCTTTTAAACTTAGGTCTCAATTGCCCCAACTTAATTCAAAGTTTTATTTCACCCCCTCTTTCATTTTTTTTAAAATCTTTGTGCCTCTAATTGGTTTTGAGTCTCAAGCTGCTGTTGTATATTATATATATATAATGTTTACAAAGGGGCTATCTAGGTTTTTTTCTTTCAGTTTTTCCTTTTTAATCTTAGTATTTTACGGATTAAACTGTTTCTTTTGGTGGTTAAGAATTCAGGGCTAACTAGGATTTTTGTGTATAGGGTGTTTTGAACTTTTGATGCTAAGTTAGATGGTGCTGCAAGGGAAACAATAAAAATGGAATTTTTGAGTATTGAATAGGTTGATTCATGATGATAAATAATGATCCTGTTTTAGTTTAGCTATTAACTGCAACTATAAGGTGCACAATAGTGGTTGATTTGTGCCCAAAACTTCTACACATAATCTTGCACCAGATGTTTAGACATAATCAGGCATATAGGTTTTTATTATATGTGTTGTGACATAGGGAGCAGATTTCAGTCATTCTGGAGATATACAATTTTTTCCACCCTTCTGGAATTGAGGCTCTGAAAACTAAAAAGTGTACATATTTGATATCCCTAACCTTTGATTCATACATAATTAATATCAGTTTAATCACAGGAAGCTAAGATTATCAAAGTCGGTTTGTGCCACTTCATCTGTATATACCATATTGAATTGTGTTCAAGTCTGCAATAGTATAAAAAATTGTTTTATACACCCTTCGGCTGCTTGTGAGACCCCTCGGCTATCCGTTTGGATACTATAATGGCTCTTCCTGGTACTATGCAGCTGTCCCATGGACTGGGACTTTGCATGAACCTGCGCTGCAATAAACATCCGGTATGAGAATTCCCTTTAGTTCCTTATTTTTTGTAAGTTCAATCATTTTTCCCTCTGTTCTCACCTCACTATGATTTACAGGGGGCAATAGGAAGAGGAAATATATATTTATTGAGTGCAGGTCCTTCATATCCTGTTTCGGTATGTTCTTAAAATGCTGTGAATTGTGATATCATTTTGTTGCTTGCTGTTAATTAAATGTACATTGGTGTGCGAAAATATTTCTGTGGCATTGTTATGAAGCTTACTCTTTCGCATGATATGACACCAAACCCATTTTCTTCAAGTTATGAATTCATGATATTATTTAAATTTGACTATACACGATATCTTGTCTTGTAATCATTTGCTTATCTCAGAAATATATTACACTGTAATCTGAATGTATAACACCTAAAAACAAAGGGGTTTGCGTGTAGTATGGTTTTTTTATACTTCAACAAATGACCCATTCATTAGCGTTCTGCCAGTTTCAGCAATATTATCAGGTGTGCTCCTTTTGTGCCTCAATTTTCTGGTGGTTGAATGTTAACATAATAGTGCCAAGATGAAAAATAATACATTTTCAAAATTAAAGAAATTGCATGTCCATTTAATTTTCATTAGGAAGTACTCTGAGCCAATCTTCTATTACAGTTTATGAAACAGGATTGCCGGGGTTTTCAACACTTCCGTCAAATAGGCAAGCCAACACATACATTATCTTATAAATCTCGCGCTTTTAAGTGCCATTCTTTTCTAGTGCCAGGCCAACCAAGTGAGATACCTGTTGTTAAGGTGGCTGCTACCGTTTTGGCAAGGTAAATTTTGTGATTTTGCAGCTAAAAGGTGTTCAAACTTAGTGTTATGATTTTTTTTCTCTGTTGGTATAGACTAACATATTGTTTTTCCAGGTCCTATAATGTGCTACAAAGTAGTCCTGTCATAGTAAAGTTGATTCCTGCAGTTGGTATTATCATTTTTGCACTGTGGGGTTTAGGCCCATTTATGTGTCAGACAAGGAAACTGTTTTTTCAGGTTGTGATGCAGATATTCTATTTCTCTTCCATTAACTGATTCAATGCGATTAATACCCAAGTCTGATATTGTTCATTTTATTTTGCAGAGGAGTGATAATAGTTGGAAGAAGAGTACCACACATTATATAGTAACTTCTTACATTCGACCATTACTGTTATGGACTGGAGCAATACTTATTTGCAGGTTTCGCTGTTATGAAATAATTACTTTACCAGATGGTGAATCTATTATTTGATTTATATGTTTCTGTGGTGCGTCCGTTCTCCTGGTACTTAATTCTTGGCTAATTGCAGAGCATTGGAGCCAGCAGTTCTACCTACAGAAACTGGGCAGGTTGTTAAGGAAAGGCTTTTGCACTTCGTAAGATCATTGTCAACTGTAGTGGCCTTCGCCTATTGTTTATCAAGGTAAGCCTATTATTTCCTTGCCTTCACATGATCTCTGGTCTCTTGAGTTAATGATGCACTTAATAACCTCCATTTGAAATAATTTGTCTTAAACTCTGGGGTTTTCTTCCTTTTTTATGAGAGAAATTGTCTAGTTTTCAACTATCATCACAAATTGTGATTCCTTGCATAGTTAGTTTCACTTTTTTCTTATTTTCTTTATTGGACCCTTCACCTGTATTTTTTTATGAGACAACATTTTTGTAGCCAGCTTGAGTACTCCAATCTGATTTTTAATTCCTTACTGTGATTACTAAGTTTTACTTCCATATGTGCAATACTCTTCTGCAGTGTGATTCAACAAGCACAGAAATTCTTAATGGATAACACTGATGCAAGTGAGACAAGAAATGTATGTATGTTTTCTTTATGTAAAGGAAACTAACATTATAGTCTAGTTTGAAGTTCAAACATGAAAAATATACTACCAATTCCATTTATTACCCTTCCACTGTCATAAATTTAATTGTTAGAATGTCTCAGTTAAATTTTGATTTTCAAATCAATTAGCTGGCTATGTTGGGCAATATGTCCAACTAAATGGTGTGTAATTTTTCAGCTTTTGGATAACAATTTCTCCCTATCAATCTACTAGGTCATGTTTTATTTGCAGGAAATATTTTGAATTAATAGCACTTGGGTATACGAGGGCTATATATTTTGCATGTTTATTGGCTAAAGGCATTTATTATGGTCATGCATATATTTATATAATAGCTCATTTATGGAAGACACAGCTTGGCAACTGTGATGTATTTAAGAGAATACTTGTAAAATCCTGGATTCAGTATAATGACTGGTTTTAGTCGTGGTTCAATTTTGAAGATATAATAAATCGTCTGTGTTTTTTCTCCAGATGGGATTCCAATTTGCAGGCAAAGCTGTTTATTCGGCAGTATGGATTGCTGCCTTTTCACTGTTCATGGAATTGTTGGGCTTCTCTACCCAGAAATGGGTGACTGCAGGAGGTCTTGGGACAGTTCTGCTGACTCTTGCTGGTCGTGAGGTGTGGGATTTATTTTTGCATCTGATCATCCCAATTCTCTTGAATTCTAGTTGTAGGTGTAACAATGGTATTGTGGCACATACTGACGTTAAGTTCTCTGTTTAGATATTTACAAATTTCCTTTCGAGTGCGATGATTCATGCAACTCGGCCTTTTGTGGTTAATGAATGGATTCAAACAAAGATCGAAGGATATGAGGTTTCCGGTACTGTTGAGGTGTGTTAAATTGCACCATTTTAACTAGTCTAATTTAGAATTATATATTAAATATGTACAGTATGGTTATTATATACATAACTTAACAGAAAGAAATTACAAAATAAAGTGTAGTGTTTTTGACATATGAGGCATTGATGTTTTCTTGCTATGCAGCATGTTGGCTGGTGGTCACCAACAATTATAAGAGGTGAAGACCGTGAAGCTATCCATATTCCAAACCACAAATTTACAGTCAATGTTGTACGAAACCTCAGCCAGAAAACGCATTGGCGGATCAAAACCCACTTAGCCATTAGTCATTTGGATGTAAATAAGATTAATGTGAGTAGTAGTTTTGTTCTTTATATTTAACTGGCTTTTCACGATAGTTTTGCCTTTTATGATAGTTTTCCCTGTAACAGTTGGTTTGGTGCTTCTGCAGAACATAGTTGCTGACATGCGGAAAGTATTATCCAAAAATCCTCAAGTTGAGCAGCAGAGGTTGCATAGGAGAGTATTTTTGGAAAACATAAATCCTGAAAATCAGGCTCTTTTGGTTAGTATTAAATGGCTAGAGTATTGTGCGATTCAATGATTCTGTGATTGTTGACAGGGATGTTAAATGAGATTTTATTCTTTGCTCCTCTTTTCTATAAGTACATCATTGTTCCATAAACAAGATAGAGGCAAGAATTATTAGTCTATGCTTGCATATATTTATATATAAAATATAATGTTTTTTCTATGATTTTCACAGATTCTGGTGTCTTGTTTTGTCAAGACCTCACATTTTGAAGAATATTTGTGTGTTAAGGTGAGAAATACTTCCTTATTTATCTAGAAGATGCCATGTCACGTGATGCTGCCCTCACAGTCATAATGCAAATCTGAGAAATAGAGCTGTTGTAAACTAGTGCTAGAATTCTGTCAATAATTAAATAAAGCAAAGAACTTCATGTGTGAAGTTAAAAAATTCATCATAAATATATTTGAGTAGAAGCTCATGAATAATTCCCCTCCCATTTCCATCATGTCGAGGCATGCAATCAACTCTTTTAATGCTACATTCTTGCTTGCTTAGTCTTTTGTATGCTTAAGTCTATGTTTTAGTTTGTGGTATTTCACCAGGGGATCAATTTTGAAAAATTAAAAAAAAAGATCCTGGGGTACTTTCTATTTTGATGATGCAGCTGAATTGTCCTAATTTTTGTTAGTGGATTATATTTTTTTAGAAACTTGTTTCGTGTATGAGACTCCATTTATGTTTATGCATTTGATTGCCTGAGATCAACATTTCATAAGCTGATTCTTGTTCTGTAGAATATCCTTATATTTTAGTGATATTGCTCAATGATTAAGCTGATTTTCCATGCATTGATTCTGAAAATTAGGAGGCTATACTATTGGATCTTCTTAGAGTTATTGGACATCACCGGGCCCGACTTGCAACACCAATCCGTACCTTGCAGAAAACATACCGTGGTGCTGCTGACTTGGAGAACATACCATTTGCAGATTCCACTTTCAGTGGTCCTGGAACAGTATCTAACCGGCCATTATTAATGATTGAACCCGCTTACAAGATCAGTACAGATGATAAGATGAAAAGTCGATCAGCACGACCAGCTGGTGATCAAGATAACAAAACAACTGTCCGAACCAGACCTGACAGCAAGACAGACACCAAGGTTAGTGACTCCGAGGTGGGCATGCCAGAAGAAATGTCCTCGTCTCAGAAAGACATTAATGTCAAACAATCTAAGAGTCTGGCAATTAACAATGTCAAGCCAAGCGTCGACACTGACAACATAATTTCCTCGTCGTCGACGAGCACTGATGACAGTGGACTTCCTACGAACATGTCAACAAAACAAGGGGAAAGAAAACCAGCTTCACAGTCTCATGCTTCCAACAGGCCTGTTCTTGAAGAGAATATAGTGCTAGGTGTTGCATTGGATGGATCAAAGAGGACCCTTCCTATTGATGAAGGGATTGACAATGCTGCTACAACTCGAGAGGCAAAGGAAATGGCTGCATGTCAAGGTGGAAATGGATCTCCAAAGGGTACAGATGGGAATGACAAGATTGCAATTGCTCCAACCTCAAAGTGATGTTGTAATCACTTAGGAGTGAGTTTAACAAGTTAGTTATTTGAAGGTTTTGTTCAGAAATCCACACCCATGATGTTGTATATATTATGACTTCCTTTGTCATACCATTACACCCTTCTTATAACCATATTGTTTCATTAATTTTGTTGTGTTCATTATAACTTCCTTTGCCATACATTTTAATAAGTGTTTATGTTCCCTCTTCATTAAATGAGTACATTTTCTCACCATATTAAAGTTGTGTTTTTTTGTCCTTATTAAGCTAGGTGATCTTGAATCATTGGAGTAACATTTAACATTTAGAGATCAGTACAAGATTTTTACACTTATTTACTTGATTTTGTAGATTGAGTTCATAATGAAATAATTAGCATCATCTATATGGTGCTAATAAAGTCTACTTATAGATGTGTAATTACTTAGAAGTTAATAAAGAGAAACATTAGGTGTCTGATTCAGAGGCTATTTAATAACCAAATACATATGTAAAATAGTAATAAGTCAAAATACAGAGGCTATTCATCAGTGAATGATAATATTGTTACTTATATTAAGCTTGGCACATGCAATCAGGAGCAGGATAAGTGTATATGGTCTGCTTAGGCTTTCTCAACCTAAGTTGACCTTGTCTATTTTGGTGTCCTTCAACCACTGCTTGTTGGAACTCTGTCCACTCAATGGCCTTATTGAAGAAAAGTTGGCCCATCAATTGCATGTTTGGCCCTATGGTCTTTAAGTTCAAGTAAGTTCTGTGTCCAACCTAATCATCAACACAATCTATGATTCAATTCCAGTGTCTTTTCATTAACATTGCTACAATTCATTATAATATACAAGCCTCGGTCCTTTTCAATAACGTTGCTACAATTCATAGCATTAATATTCTCCAGCCAAGTATATAAGTTTATCAAAATTATATTTTGGTGCAAAAGGGTCACCAATGTTTGGAAGAGAACCCATTCTTGTATAGTGATTAACTGATTATTATAAACTTGGGGTGATGATGAGTGATGACACTACCATCACATTTAAGCAGTTGGTAAAGGAGAAAGAGAAAGAGAAAAAATATATTTTGGAACTTGGGAATGAACATAACTTTTTCTTCTAATGTTCAGAGGCTAATGAATGAATGCATGTTTTAAGAGTTAGTAATAAAAGATGAAGACTTAAGAACAAACAAATTGCATGAAGAGGAGAATTCTCTTTGGTCCATGTAGAGAAAAGAAGGCAAAGAAACTAAAGTAAAAAAACTCAATCAATTTCAGCCTTCATACAGAAGTGCTGGGAAAGTACAATAATATCAAATGGTTAGTGATGTAGCGCAATGGCGCTGATGCAGTGTTAACCACAGAAAACTCAAGTTTCATTCTTCAGCAGCAGAGGCAGCACTCAGATCCACAGACAGGTCCAATTCCTAAGATGAAGCAATCCAAAAAATAGCTTAGTTGAAAGAATAGTGTAGCATGGCATAAACTTATTTCAGTTTTTAACAGCTAAAATCAAACTAGAAAAGGAAGTTCTCATGTCCAAGAACCCTGAAATATACACTCCAGTTACTAACATAATCACATCCATGATATTATTTCATATCTTAAGACTACAGCATACTCAAAGGACAACTCATTGTTCTCCTTTAATTTCAGGGAGTTGACTATAGGAAAAATTTATGAACATAATATTGTCCTCAGAAGTTAGAACTATCCATTATTATTTTCTTATTTATTCTCTTTCTTGTCTTCCTCCAGTTTCTACATTATTGCATGTATACTTTCGTTGGACCAACAACTTAAACTGTTAATTCTATACAGATTTTCTTGACAGTGGACAAATTAATTTTCCAGTTTTTGGGTGTCAGAAGAATTCAAATATAAAATAAAGACAGAAATAAAAACACTATTTACCTTTCCAGTTATCTTGCTGTACAAAGCAATCACGTCTCTCACTGTGGTTTCAAAATGTGTTGTAGGATCATAGCTCTGCAGAATTTATATTTCAGAATTTGATCAATGGTTACAATCAATACAGATAAATATATGCACCACAAACTCTTCCCCTTCAACTAAACTCGAAACCCCATGAAACAAAATAGCAGCTTGAAGCAGTCTTCAAGAGAAGTTAATATATAAGCATACTTGACTAAAGGAAAAATAAACGACCAAGTAGAGTGGTAGAGTTAACAATGTCCTAATATTCTTGCAAGGGGACTAGATGAAGATGGAATATTGAACTAGGTTCTCATGCATAAAGCATTTGGAAAAATGACCATCTTTACAGGACTTATAGAGTTCCACATATATTGTGAAACTAATCATCCAAAAACATAATAATTTATATTGATCTCCATTTAAGTTGTACTTACTGTGGATATGAAGCAGTTATCAGCATCGTGCTGGTTCGTAGGTTCATATCTATCATAGGAGTCAAAAAAGATTTCATCTACAGGTCCAAGGAGATCTATGCCAGGCTTCAATTCCTCCTGAGGGTTATCAGTTTCTGCTTCTGTTGTCACAAAAGCAATATATTTTCCCTTTGGAGCTACATTATGAGAGTAGGAGCAGCAAAAAAGGTACCTGAAGCATGGTTGAAGGAAAGGTACTGTAACATCAAGTATACTATGTTATTGTGACATGATGCTATGAACACATGTATGGTTATATGAAAATGTCCTTTTCTGAAACAAATCTGTTCGAACCTAGTCCACCAAATCTTGCTATAGTAGCATTTAAAACGCCAAGGGTTTTTTATGCTGAACACAATTGTATACTTCACTCACATTTGTCATATTAGCACTTAAACCTGAGTTTTAAGTAAAACATTAATGCACACATTGGAAACAAGTTCAATAGATAAGTTGAAGAGGATTGGCTAAAAAAGAAAATCATCAAGGTATTAAATTTTGGAAAACATACATATCTGATTTACGCCCAAGTTGTTTCTGAGGCAGAATAACCTGAACTGATGGAGAGTCGTGGGTGCTTGGTATAGGATGGCTCATAATACAAATAGCGCGGTTCACTTTTCCGACCTTCTTCACCTATTGATATATCATAATGGTTTCATTAAAAAAAAAAGGAACCAAATTCAGATTGATTTTCTTATTGGATGATTGTTAAAAGTTGTGTACTTTGTCTGGTAAGTATGAAGGGTCACAAACAACTTTTTTGCATTTTGCTGTTTCTCCTTCGGAAGTCACACCTATGGCCTTTCCACTCTCATCAAACTCAACCTGCCATTAGTAGCATCCAGTATCATCACTCATCACTACCTCAGTTATTAAACAGACTACAAATATGAAGATAAAAAATATCCTCGGTACCATGATTTCCATATTTTATTGGACAAGTGAAATCATTTGAATACAAGGGACTAGATCAGCACAAATTAATTCAAGTTTCACCATGCTAGCTGTTTATAAGGTCATGAAGATCACTATACAAATAATATGACATTGTTTTATACTGTCAAGCATATATTACCTTGCATTCTGGCTTGTTCAGCATGTAGGTGCCACCATAAACAGCACTCAAACGAGCAAATCCCTGCCAAATGTGAATCAATATAGTCAAAGTAAATAGAAGATGCCCAAGGGACCCAATCTTTACTGCTTGAGGTGTGTATTTCAAACCTGAGGAAGCTCTCCCAGTCCATAGAGTGGATAAATATAAGGAGATCCACCCTGAAAACGTGCTAAGGATTCTGCATATAGCTTTATTAAAACCACAGTTAAACTAAATTAGAACTTCAAATCTGTTAGTTTGGACACATATTCACAAAATAGAAATTGAAACCAAGGATATTGAAGTGTTGTAACTTGTAACACACTAGAGCAAACTTGCTTCTTCAGCTTCAGATATAAACTCATAAGGAAACTTATTCCTAATAGATGGTTAAGATGCAAGTAAAAATTAAAAAAAACTGTGTCAAAACCATTGAAGAATATTCTATATGTCAGCATATATATTGAACTGGAAGCTGAGGCAATGCATGTTGAAGGAAACAGTAAGAACTAGGAAGAGAGATTGCAAAAGCCAGCGTTACAATTTTTAAGCAATGCTTTATATGAAATTTGAACCAGAAGTAACTTTATAATGGAAAAACTAGATACCTTCATTCTTTTTACAAAATCCATTGCAGGCTGAGTTAAGTATGCATCATCCAAATGTAGAGCCAATGCATGGCCAATGAAGTCAATTGTGTTGTCATCCAACCCATATTTCCTAATGAGAAACAAAAACCAAGTTACTTTTCATCCATAGATGACATTTTGATAGAAATCACACAAGCAAATAAATTTCATATTATGGAAGTTAATAGCCAATTCAGAAATTCAAATGATGCAGAGCAAAGGGCGAGGAGATATTACGAAATGAGTTCTTTTGCTGTAACTTGGTTAAGGTCCATCCCTTCATGAGATTTTGGATCATTTACGTCATAGTCTTGTACATAAATGAAAAATTTTCGAGCACGCCGCTTCTCAAATAGCCCCATAAGGGGAGATTTCAAAGCTTCCACGTCATTTGCTGGTACTTTATGGATCTGAAGAAATCATTCAAATTCATTAGCTTGATAGAGAAGGCCTTAAGAATGGAAGATGATTTGATTCTAGGAACAGAGAAAAGTTTACTTAGCTTCAGACCTTTCCTTTGTTGTACACAAAGCTGCCATCCACAGCCTTGAAATTCAGATATTTGGTAACATTTGTGTGGATTAGAACCCGAACCAAAGTACCATTTGCCATCATGAACTGTTGTATATATAGAACAGAAAGTTAGGAAATGGTGGAAACTGGCAAGCACCAAGAGACAATAGTCACAATACCAATCTCATGTTTCTCTTTCTATCTTAACTACGATTGAAAAGTTAGTGAAATATTGTGCTGATTCAGATTTTTCCGGGTACTTGATTTAGATTTTTTTGGTAGTACTAATTTTGATATCTGTAGAAGATTATGAAATTCAAGAAATCTAGGTGAACATTGTATTCAATTACTTGATCTTCAACCAAATCGGTTTGGATCAGCATACTGCGGCACTGTGGTGTTAAAGAAATTCAATACTAGATTTCATGTGAAATATGCATGAAAAGTTGATAGAAATTTTTTTACTCCCAATTTCAAGAGAAATTAAATTTACCTCCTTGAGATTTGTCCTAAATTTCAATAACCATATGGACATTCTGTAAGTTTATGCTGTCATTACATTTTTTATGTTTATGAGTCTCCTATCTAATAAGATTTGAGATGATATATATAAGCTATCTTACTTCCGGAAGTGGCTATTTTCAGGATTTGAATATGTTGGTCTTAAATGAGAGATATATATAAAACTAATAACATTGTGAAACAAAATGGTATAAAATAAAGAAGAAAGTAGGTACCTTTGGGATCATATCAACATTGTATTCTTTGCTAGATCCCAAATTTTGAGGTGGAGTATCACTACCCCTGAATCGCTTCCAAAGCTGATTGAGATTAAGGGACGTGGACTCTCCTCCATAATAATCATTTTTATCCATATGCAACACCTGATCCATTCAATTATATTATTACTATTATTATTATTATTATTCAATACATATGATATGATAAAATAGGAAAATAAATGAGTAAGTAGTAGAGACTTTGAGGCCATCGACGGAGAGAAGACCACTGAGGATGCATTCTTTGAGTCCGGTTCCCAACACTATGACATCGTATTCTTCATCCATTGCTTTAAAAAACTTCACAGAGAGAAAGGGAAAATGAAAGGAAAAGATTATTGGAAAAACAAGAGTGAATGAGTGAAATAGATTATAGAATTAGTCTCTCCCAGGTTCCCGGGATGTTCGCTTTTACCGTTAATTTTCGTGTTTCCAACTACCTTTCGCACGTGCCCAATACAAAACACTACAATTCAAGTTTTCGTTGAAAATGTTTTTTTTTTAATCCAAGGCCCTTGAAGAAAAAATTGTATTGCATTTAGGAGGGTTCCACTACTCAATGAAGTGATATATTTTTCCATTAATGAGCACATTATGTAAATTACAAAAATTCTCATGCTTATTTATTTGATATTAGCACATTTAAAAGGGTCTAAAGTAAATTCATGTGTAATTAAGAAACAGTATATTTAAAGTTGAATTTTTGTGTGTGTGTAAGGAACTGTACTAACTAACCATTTTGAAATAGATTTTTTTATGGATACCAAAATTATAGGAACTATGAGTAAGGGTCTAAAGTAAGTTCATAGTTTACATAATTTCATTGTTATATTCGATTAATTATTATATTTTATTTATAAAGGTTTAAATATTAATAAAATTGTTTTTTAACAAAATTAAAACCACATAATTGTTAAAAACAGGAACATTTTTACAAATAAAAAATTATTTGCTTTACAAGTGATTGATACGTTAAAAAAATATTTAGAGTATTTCCTTAAGTAAAATATTGTACGAAAACTAAAATATATTTATTAGGAAAAAAACTAGTCTATTATATAGGTAAAATTAGGGATGGCAAAAATACCCGACTCGTGAGTATCTTCCAAAATACCCGACTCGTGAGTACCTCTAAAATACTCTCAACTAGTACCCATAAAAATAGCTTAAAGGTGGGAACAGGTATCGTGATACCCGCCCTGCAGGTACCCGCATATTTATAAGTTTAGTTTTTTAATTAAATAATATATATATATATATATATACTTTTTATTATTTTATAATTATATATTATTTATTTATTATTATTTTATAATGAACTTTAACAATTGAAATATAATGATAAATTTAACATGTACATAAATTTTATTATTCATGTAATAATTATTTTATATATATTGATTATTACAAAAATATAAATATATATTTAAAGTAAGAACCTGTTGGGTACTCGCAAAATACCCACTATCCATGTGGGTATCCGTAAATTGTACGATTATAGATACGAGAAAGCAATTCTTGCTTCCGTTCAGCTCAGTTGTAATCTATAAGTAAAATATTTCTTTCCGTTTTTAAGGGATGAGGAAAGAGCATTTTCCAAAATTTGATTCAGGATGCTCATATCTCATCTAGACTACTCTGCAGGAAATGTTAACCCCAAAATTACATGATTGGCTTCAACATATCTATTCAATAAAAAATGCAAGACCCAAAATGAAAAACAATGGTAGGATACCACATTAATGCAATTTTAACGTTGGAATTACATTTTTTCTTAATGAATTTCATCATATATTATAGAGTACCCATAAGAGAAGACATTACTAACGTACAACAGTCATTTACGAAATTCAGACCAATATCTTTGGTCATATTATATGTTACCGCAATTCCCTTCAACCTTGGTATGGTAGCCTGCAGGTTTTCATGTACCAACGTTATCAAACAATTCCAACAAAACGGTTTTTAAAACTTCACATGCTTGATACAGAAAGAAAAAAAGGTGGTCAGATTTCTTACTAAATAACTAATTTCAATAGTAGTCGTTGAATGGAATAAACTAGGAAGAATTATGAACCATACATTCATGAAAATGAAAAAACACATTTTAAAATAATTTAACTCAACTTCACTTAAAAGTTAGCTTAGGTAATAGTTATTAAATTGTTATAAATGGTTTTTAGCTTGTTTTTAACAGTTGTGCTACTTTAATACTAATTTAAGTAAACATACTATACTAATGACATTCGTGAAAATATATAGTTAATTGTTATTATCATATAAATAATTAAAAGATCTCATGACTCTCATCTTATAATTCACTTTAATCCAGGATACATATAATGAGTTACTACAGATTACATCACATATCAGAACATATAATAAAAATTGAAGGAGTTATAATTCAATTTAAGCACGGTGACATTATGTATAATAAATTGAAGAAGCTAATTAATTTAGTATTGAAGTAAAGTGACTTACCCCAACTTAAGCGAGGTGTCAGAACTATCAGAGTCATGGGGAGGTCCAGTGCCAAAGTTAGTGGCAGATTCTGCTGATGATTGACCAGCTTCATCACCAACTATGTTCTCACACTCATGCATTTGCCCATTAGTTATGTTCGCCACCTTTAGTGCAACACACACATAAATATACATGTTTTCTTTATTAGCAATTATTTGCACAAGTTATATACTAATTAATTCAGACAAAGACAAATTAATGGAAAGAAAACATCTTCATACTTGACGCTTTAGTCGCTCGTTCTCTTCCATCAAATGCATTCCCTGGAGGTACGTAGGTTCAGTTACACACTTGTTACTTGACACCAAGGAAAATCAAATTTAATAAAACAAAATATAGGTCTTGTTTCATATCCTATCTTATATATTGAAACCATCAGGTCAATAAAAACACATATTAAAATTTTTAAATTTTCATTATTATTTTTCCTTCATTATCATAGGTCTAAAATAACAGAAAACGGTCTAAAATAACAGAAGACATGATCTGAAAAAAGCAAAGATATATGTTCATTTACAATCTATCAATTTAATAAACTACATATACATATAAAATAAAAGGACGACCCGTAAATTCTTTAGATGCTTCTATTGCTGTTCTCTTATAAAAAAATTTGTATTATATTTTTACAGCTCAGAAAAACATTAAAAATAAAGATGAGGCTGCTAGGAAATAAATAACACACCAGAATGAGTTAAAAGAAATTTGCACAAGTTTTATCCATAAAAAATAAAGCCTAAATGATCCAACTCATTGTTGCAACCTAGACATATTGGTATGTCAACTTAGAATCATGCAAAAAGAAAAGCATTTTCTTTCCTTAAACTGTGAGATAAAAATTTCATGTCATATAGGTGTATCTAGTAACCAATGCAAGAACTATATACTCGTGTATTATATCATCATCAATATGTACAACATCAAATAATGGAATCTAAAGTTTCTAACCTTTGTTTGCAGATCAGTGATCTCATTCATAATCTTCTCTCCCTGTAAAGCATTTAAAGATTCAATTATATAAAACTATGAAGTAAATTATGCCAGTACAGGGAAAAATATAAAAATAAAAATTGCAAACCTTCTTTTCTATCACACGTCCCAGCCCAGCTTCGAGAAACCTTTCTAGTTGTTGTAATTCTTCGATATCTAAACCGTGAAGATCCTCTCCTCTCATCTGCCTGTATGTTTTGCATTGTTATATCTTCACATTTCAACAGAACACAACAAAGTAATGTGCTACGAATTTGTGAGACATGTACCTTAATTCATGGCTTTTCTCTGCAACTTCTTTGCTCAATCTAGTGTAATTGCTGTTTTCAACGAGCTGCATTTATGATTTGAGTAATTAAACGATTTATAAAAGAGGAAAGAATATTCAACTAAACTTCCACTCTATTCCTTTCTAAAATGGATGCAATATAGAGGAACATAAATTTTATTCTCAAATCCCTTACCTCAAATTATATTAACCTACGTTTATTTAATGAGTTTTTTAAAACAAACTAAAAGGAACTTATTTTCATAATTTATCTGATAAACTTGCTGGAATAAACTATAAAAGAAACTAGCTTATAAAAAGCTAATGAACTATTGCCAATCTGCTTTTTATCTAGATATTTTTCTCTATGATTCATATCTCTTATTTCACCCGTCTAAATTTTTTTTACACATAAGTGAGTATTTGAAGGTACACTATATTCATTAAAATTAAAACAACCATATTGCATCTAGTAATGAATTAGTCTACCACTTTACTTATACTTCAGATAAGGAACTTTTTAATAAATTAAAAGCATAAGAATGAGGCTGAACATTGGAATACGTTGTTCGTGCAACAACCATAAATTTCAGAATCTATCTAAAGGTGGAAAGCCAATGCAGAATATGGTGAAAAAATGAAAAATGAAATGGGGCTTTGTATTTTTATTGGAAAAAGCTAGGAATCACATAAGATAAAATGCAATAATTTCCTACTTTAACTGAATTACACCAACTCAAATTTTGCTACATTTTTTTCTCAGAAAACTGACCTGCAACTCGAGAGACGGTTGTTCCATCTTTGCAAGGTTCTTTGAGTGCAAATTATGCCTTTCAAGTATTTCTTTCATGCTTCATAAGACAATGCATCAAAATCACATTACTAATAGCCACCAAGTTAAAAGAGAACCAAATAACACACCAAGATTGCCTATGACAACAGTTCATACTCTAGATTATATATATAATGCCTTTAATATTACTATAGTACTATACAATAGAAATAAAATACAATATGTAGTTTATAACAACTTGAGTCTTAGAAGTCGCAGGTGACAGTCGACCCATTTAATATTGAATGAAAGAGTGTGATAGAAAATTTATATTTTGACAATTCTACCATCAACCCTATACATTAATCAAATCTTCTTGAGTAAATTAGGTAACCAGTATAATAGCCACAAGCAATTAGTGCACTATTTGATGTCTATGACCCAACTTTTACAACATCACATAAAGTTGATCGAAATGATAAGGTAGACCCTAGAGCACAAAGTCATGAAAGAAAATTTTACTCAAAGTTCGATGATATGTTCTTTCCAGATCTATGTTACATCAAGCAAAAAGCAAAAGCAAATGAAAGTAAATTAATGAACAATAATAGTTCTTGTTCCATGTGATACAAAATTGTGTAGTGACCACTTATGGATGCGATATACAGACAAATAAAAATAAAATAAAATAGAGAGGATACAATGGAAAACAAGATTTCATCGCTTGTCTCTAATTAGCATGTTTATGGAAATAAAACTCTCTTATATAAGATGATTACTAAAACAATTCTCATACGGTTTCTATATGAGACTTAAACTTTCTCACACACCAGCTGTGTGTGACTTCTAGCCTATGTCTCTTTCCATCAAATAAGGAGGAAAATCAACAGTTGCAATAACTTCTATCCATTTGATTGAGAAAGTGACTAACACTGTATGCGATCGATTTGTGAGCAAATCAAGCTATAAAATATAAATGGAGGCAAAGAAGCAAAGGAGGAAATCTTAACAGTAAACAAGCATGACAAGCTAACATGATAATATTGCATTATAAAGAAAACCATCAATCGTTTTCACAATAAGACATAACTTCATTACAACTATGAACTATCTCAAAACTGTCACTGAGTAGCCTTCAGAAAATGCGTTCTATGTCCTCTTCTCTTTTTTTAATTTTTGCCACCTAGAGTAAAAAAAAAGAGCTTTACTTCACATTAGTAATTACTTATAATTATACTATCCTTAACGGAACCAACTTAAGCATATACTACCATCCTTCTTAATATATACCATAATGGGTAGCCTGCGTATTATGTTCATGTAAACCATAGTAGTTATAGAGAGATCTTAGCCAAAAAAACAAAAAGTAAACTTTTCAACACACATGGTCTAGCACTAAAACCCCACCAATCCATCAATCATTCCAGGCATAATTAACAATAATAAGTAATAATCAGGGAGGAAGAGAGAGAGGGTTTAGGTAGAAATTAAAGAAAGACCTTGAACTGGAGTACTCAAAAAGCTTCCCAGTAGAAGAGAAGATAATGAGAGCAACATCAGCATCACACAGAACAGAGAGCTCCTCAGCTTTTTTGAACAAACCTCTGCGTCTCTTCGAAAAAGTCACCTGCCTCGCCGTGGTGTTATCGATCTTCTTAATCTGAATCTTCTCCCTCGCCATTAATCAAATCTTCTTCCCACTCTTTTATCCTGATATGGCAAAAAACACAAACAAAAGAAGAAAGGAAACAGCTTTAACCTTTTCTTTTCATGGGTTATATATTTATGAGAAGGCACAGAATGAACCAACATATAATCAAAGGAACCAAACCCACCTAAAAAAAGACAAGACAAAAGCCAACAAAGCAAAGAAAGACTGAACCGTTGACTATTTATAGTGTGTTTTATGTAAAAGCAAAGGCAAAGGAGCGTTTTAGTGTGAGAGGGACATGTGATCGTGATAGCATAAATATGCAGCCATTTTACTAAATCTAAGAGTGGAGAAATTCTGTGAAGGTATCAGATCCAGATAGAGATTTTGTTAGCAATATTGGAATACTGATGTTTTTAGGAGGAGATGAAGTTGGTGGTGGCGTGGGATTTAGCTAAGTAAGGAAAATGGTTGTGAAGTGTACTTGGTGGATTTTTCTTTCCTTATTGGAAGTGTTGATGTTTGGGAATGTTGGTATTGGTGCTTGTTTAGTCTGCAAAGATGGAACCACTGACTCAGTTTTGAGATGAAAAGCCACCAATAAAAGGTGGAGAGAGAAAGGTGGTGGGTTTAGACTCTAATGTGCAACTTGCATTTCTAGAAGAGGTTCATCAATAGAAAAGCTTAGAATGTTTTTGTCCATTTTATTCTATAGCATCAAATCAAATCAAATCTTGTATTAATAAAGTGTGTTGTGGTCCAAATAGAAAAAATCAAATTAGTTTTTTATAATTTTCACACTTTGAAAGATTGATTAGTGATAGACATGCAATGTTCTCTATCATAAAAGTGTTTTGAATATATAAAATCAAGATCTAAATACCTAGATTTTAACTTACGAGGAAAAACTATTATAATGCCCTTAAATGTATGCACCACCATTTTTTAGTCGAACATGCTATGAAAAGATGAAAGGAAACTATTTTTTAATAGAAGGCTATTAAGACATTGTATATTGATACTATTAATGCACATGCATCTTATAAATGAACACATCAATTGAAAATACAAACTTATGAATTTAAAATGTCTCATATAAGAACTTATTCAATAAAAAATCTATACTATATATCTCACTCAACTCTTTAGTAAAAATCCAAATAGTATATATACAGTAAAAATCATAAAAGTAAAATTTTACATAGTTTTTTATGGAAAATTGTACTTAACTTTAACTTTTTATAGAGAAAACTAAATGGTGAAGTCACTCATCATCGGGAAAAATGGCTTTCCGTACAAAAGCGACATATCTTTGTCACTGTACTATCAATCCATAAAACGTTGACTCCCTATTCTCCTCTTCAGACAGGTGGAGGACAAACATGCCTCACTTTCTTTTTTTCTCACGGTCTGCCCAAAAATTAAAGAGGTGATATTACTAAACAGAAGGAGATAAAGTAGAAAATAATGACCATATTTTATTGGGTTTTTAATATGTATTTAATAATATATATTAATTTAGGCAAAGATATCTAAGTATCCTAAGTAATAGAACAAAAACTTATTCGAATAAAAATTCCTCAGACACCAATGGCAGAAAAAAATACTGTTTCTGACTCAAGCTATAGAACAGAGGCTATCTATATTGGTGTAGGTTGCTTAGACATTGATGTAGTGCATAGAGAGGGAAAAGGACAAAGATCACTTGTCGTAAACCGTATCTCATTTTATGTCATGAGCCAATCAAAATATTATGTTTTGTCTTTAAAAAATTTATTATATTCATATTGTTATATATGATTTATTTTGAACAGGGAATAAAACATTATTAAAAATAGATGATTTTTCTCCTACGGAAAGCATGCAATGATGCCAAAGATATGAAGTGAAAGTATATCAAATGTGTACAGTAGTTTTGGTTGTTTGTTTCGGGTTTTGGTTTTTCTGTTGATTTGGTTGCTTCCTCAGAGTGAGTGTGTCAGAGTAATTACTTGGCCTGACCAAGCATGTAGTTCCTAACTTGGTGCGAATTTCAATTATATTACAATATCATTCAATTGTTCCGGAAACTTGTACTCTAAACATTCTTTGTGAACAAGAATAATAAATTATTTATGTTAAACTTTGGATATAGATAGGGATGACCAAAAAAAAATCTGTACCCATACATACTGACGGTAAAACTCATATGGGGATAGGTATAGGTTACAAATAGGTACTCGCGAGTTTTAAAAAATATTCATAACACATATGGGCGGATATAGGAATTATGGTACTCGCACATGTAGTATCTATTATTTATATAATTACTATATTATTTTTAATTAAAATAAAAGTACAATATTCTAACCTTTATTACACTATTTATATCGTTTTCTTTTACTTTGTTTACATTTTTTACCTTGTTTATATCTTTTAATGAATCTGAGGTGAAACTCCCTACAAATATTATTATATGTATAGAAACTAACACACATATCTTGCCAATAAAATATATATTTTTTGATAAGGAAATGGGAATAACAAATCACACAAATAGAAAACACCAAAATTTAACATCTTTGCCAAATATTCACAAAATGCCTAAAAATAATTAAGTTTCATATCATTTGAAGCATAATAGAAGTAGGAAGTTAGAAATTTATTTATAATATAAGAAACCCGTAGGTACCCGTTATAATTGTGCGTACCAGAAAACACGCAAAAAACTCATATGTGGATACATATATAGGTACGAACGGGTATGAGTAATGCTCTCCTATTTTAAAACGGATAGTGGGTAGCTACTACTTGTGTCTACTCATGCTCGTTGCCATCCCTAGATAAGTTTGGTTTGACTTAATAAAAATCGACCATATTTTGGTCCGGATAAATAAGAATTGACTTATCTTTCAATATAAGTACAATATAACTTATTTTTCTATGTCGAATTTTAGCTGATTTAAGTTTACAAATTGTTCGATTCGAGACTTTAATTCCGATTGATTTAATTAATCAATAATTCAACAACGTATAGTTTAACCAACTAGTATAATTTTTTAAATTTATCAACTCGAATAGTTATTATTTACATGATATATTGAATTTAGAACAAAATCAACTTAATTCAGTTTATAGTACAGACAATCAAGTACTCCTAAAATGTTTACAAGGCAAGGCAATCATGTGTCAACAAGTACTCCTAAACTGAGTGAAAGGTGGTGCATTGGCAAGTGACGTATGTATGGTGAGGGGAATGAGGATCATTTGTCCTACTTTTTCATCTTTCATAGTATTTCAATCCAATTGGAAGTTGTTATCTATTTAAAAATAAAAATCATAAAAATACAAAGTAACTTTTTTATATTATTTGGTGGAATTTGATTGATTTAGTATATTAGGACATTTTTATGGGACAGAGAATCCTCTTTCCCGTCAACCAGTTACCGGGTTTGATATTCTTGTGGCAAGGCAATCATGTTAATGGGGAATTAAAACGAGTCCTGGTAATTATTTTATCATCCAAGTTTAGTGTATTAAGAAACATAACAATGTTATTTGTATACATCTTTTTTGGATAAGAGAAATAAAGATAAAACACAGAACTTGTGGAGTCCTTACTTCTTCCCCAAAAAAGAATATTCTTCCAGTCAAGCTCAGCCACAGCGTCCTGAATTAAATGCATGCTTTGACTCATGTTGTCTAAACTTGCATTTTAAGCCATAGATCCCTAGGTGGTTACTTTTTTTTTTATGAACCAAGTGATTTGTTTATTATTGTATTGTGCATATCTAAATATAATGTTGGTTGGGTTATTTTACTGGAATTTAATACTAACATGACTTTAAATATTGATTGAATCTTTAAATTTAGATTTGATTAAATATAATATATATCTTTTTTAGATAAAGTCTTTAAATATATATTTTTACGTATTCTTAATCATATATATATATAATAAAAAGTTAAAAAATATATGATATTTTGGACAAAAGACAATAATAAATTGAATAAACACACAAATGAAGGGGTAGGATGAGTCACTCTAGATAATGTCAATGCCTCGTTTAAGGTAAGATTACAAAATTAGAAAATAGCAATTTTGACTCCCTAATAAGAAAAATACTTATTATTGGATGAAAAGAATTGAAACATATTCTTAACTTTACTATATTGTCTTCTTCTGTTCCACATTCTTAACCCTTCTCACTCTCACACTACACGGCTACACCCCAACGCGAAATGGACACACCCAATGGACCCGGATCCGAAAACCTAATTGTTGCATGCACCACCATGCTCTCCTACCGCCGCTTCTCCACCTGCCGCGACTTCGCCACCCGCATCCCCCGGCCCGACCCCACTACCTCCCTCTCCCTCGACAAGATCATCGCCATCGCCGACATTCTCTCCGCCGTCGACCGCCGCCTCCCCAACAACCTCCCCGACCACTACTCCATCCTCCAGCTCCGCCGCGACGACGCAGCCCGCGACCGCGACCTCCTCACGCGCCAGTTCAAGAACCTCGCTCTCCTTCTTGACCCCACCGCCGCTAACAAATTCCCCTTCTCTGACGAAGCCCTCACGTGCGTCCGTGAGGCTTGGCACGTGCTCTCTGACCCCAAAAGCCGCGACCTTTACCACTCCCAGATCGGTTACCAGCCACCCAATCCAACATTCTGGACCGCGTGCCCTTACTGTTGGAACCTTTTTGAGTATGAGAGTAAGTACGAGGATTACCCCTTGCTGTGTCAGAGTTGTGAAAAAGCGTTTCACGGCGTTCCGGTGACGGCTCCGGTGAAGGATGATGATCAGAAGAAGGAGTACTATTGGTGTCAAGCAAGTGTGCCCTTGAGGTATAGAGATAAGGAAGAGAACAACAACTACATGTTTCTGAAAAGTACTCATTTTGATGAAACCAATTTTGTGTACATTTCTGATGATGATGATGTTGTTGGAGGTAATGAAGGGTTTGGGAAGAATGTGGGAAAAGAGGTTTGGGGTGATGTGAGGAATCAAGGGTTTCAATTTCAGGGGAATGCTGCAAATTCACAAGTTGAATTGGAAGGGAATAGTGGGAAGAAGAAGATGAGGATGAAGACTGTGGCAAGGAGGGGTGCTGAGAACATGGGGAGGGGCAGGCAGAGAGGTTTTCGTGTCGATAATGACTTGGATATGGATGCAGGTGAAGATGACTTGGAGTTCACTGAAGGAGATGGAGATGTCTTCATTGGTGTAAGGTTTGATGAGTGATGGAAAGGTGATGGCAACTTCAATGGTTTCTCTGGTGGTTCTAGGCTTTTAGTATGATATAAGTGGCATGTAGTGCTTTTTTATTAGTGTTCTGCACAAATTTTGGGATGTGAATGACAGTTGAAATGGAAAGAGGCATTTGATAGTATAGTTATTGATTATGTACTTCATTTTTTTGTGAAGAGACATTGAGATGTCTATATTTTACAATTCTTGCAAATGCCACTTTGTCTTGAATGCTTGGACCTTTTGAAATTCAAAAGAAAAAATATTAGTTCTCATTTACAGATGGTGTGCTTCAACCGATTATAATCTATCTTTCCGAACTCTATTTCAATTGGTTTTCTGTGTCATATCTTTGTGGAACCGAGACTGATTGTTTGTTTGTTTTTTTTGGTTGAAAAGAAACTGAGTTTCATTAAGATTTGCCTCGCATTTTTTCAATTTTCTGTAACTGTTTATCTTGGTCATGCCTAACACTAAATTGCTATGTTGGTTACTAGGGTTTAAGAATCACAAGTATATCTTTGTGAGCTGTTTAACAATGTTGATGTTACCTCTGATGTGCTGATATTATGATGAATTTCTTCTTCAACTCTAGTGACAAATCTTTTAGGTCAAACCACTTAGATTTACCATCTGTTCTGAATTTTTCAGTTGTGCAGCATTTGGCTCTCACCATTCTTTCTTTTTTGTTGTTTTCAATGGCATGCCATTATATAGCTTTTGATAGACTTGTAGAACATGTTGGTAGAGAACATATGGGGTTTATTTTGTATCTTGTTTATCTTATAAACAGAACATGACTAAATATTGTTCTACCAGTGCATCAAACACTATATATCAGTATTTTGTTTTGAGATTTTTTATATAGTGATTGATTTGTGTCTGTCATTGTCGATTCCCTTCCTTCTTCCTTGCTAATATTTGCTATTTAGATTGATCTCCATATGACAAATTTAGGTGATGTAGACTCCAGTTGAATATGTTGTATTTCTACTGAAAGTGTGCTGCGCCTAATCAGTTTTCTTTTTTAAGGATATGAATTCTGATTAGCCAAATAGCCATATATGGTGCTTAGTCAAAACTGATAGAATAGTTTTCTTGCTTTGGTTCAGAGTAAAATTTGGCAACTACATACTTGTGTGCTTCAGCTAACACTGTCATCTATACCATGGGTTTTTTATTAGGGGTTATGCTGTGATCGAGTTTGGACCCCCTAAATCTCATTTGCCCCTTTTCATGGAACCTCCCTAAGGTAGGATTTGCAGTGTACAAGACTAGTGTTTCGTTGCATGCCATAGATTTTCATAATGTAAGACCATTAGTCATGCTACTAGAGGTACGAAGGTCTTGAATGCAAAGGCATTGACTAAGTAGGAAAATAAGTCTGCTGTTGAAAAACAGTTTTATGCAAGCTAGGAGAAGAAATTTAAATGAGAAGTTGATGATTATTTATATGATCCAAGCAAAAACTTATCCGACCTTATCTAGTGAGATGAAAATTTGGTTATTATTGTAAGCAAAAACTGGTAGCTAACCGGCTGAGCCACTTCGAACACAGTCTAGTAGTAACTGATTGTCATGCAATTCAGTGCTTGCAATTGGCACTTGTATGTCATTCAAGTCGTAAAGAACTATCTCTGATATCTCTGCTTGTTTCTCCTTTGCTCCACTAGCTGTTTTTTGATATTGGATAAACAATTTCCTCTAAATCAATATTGCGTGTATCTTGGGATCGTTGTGACAAATGTTACCCACTCAAGATACACACCATATGCTAGATAGATTTTTCATTTACGTGATATAATATATTAGAGAAGAATGCATATATGGACAAGTAATATCATATTTAACTCTTAAATATTTGATGTAAAAAAAAATAATAATCAAATATCAATCAGACAAAAAATATATATTAAGGAGTTTGCTTTTGATATAACTGGCGAATTCATGATAAATTCCTTTCAAGCTGGGACATGATACAAGCAGTATATTTCAAAATTAACAAAAATAGAAGAATCCTTCCACGTAATGTTTCATGCAGGTGTGTTTTACGTATATATAGATTTTATTTGCTATAAAAACATTACAATCTAGATTTAATCCACGACTTTTATTATTTGTAGATTGCAATTTTGGCCACTTGTTACTTATTTAATCTATAATTCTGAACTTATTCGTTTCCAACATATTACCTACTTCCACTAGAGCTTGATTATCTTAAGCACAAGCCGTCTTCGACGTGTTTAGAATTTTGAACTGGGAGTATAAATTTTGCTCCACATGAAGCTCAACTTGACTTGTATGTATACACCTTGTGGTTAGTATTGTTCAATGATCTATGACCCCCAGATTCCAGGGCTTCAAACTTTCTCTTTCCCTAACACACAAATATATGAGTTTTTCTTCTTCTTTGGGACAGTAATGTTATCCCATTTAATTCTATTGTTTTTCAATCATGTTTCCTAGTAATAAGTCAATACGTACAATAGCCCGCTCATGGTCAATTCAATTCAATTCCCTTGTCTTTAGCAAGTACAAATTGTTCCCTGATGGTGGGAAAATACAACCAATGTAAACCATAATTGTGATCGTGATATCATTGTAGACTTATGAGACTATAATATTGGCCACAATTGTGATTGTGAAGTGCAATTTAAAACAGAAAGGGATCCTCTTCAGTACTGGAGAGTCCAGTGCTGGATAGGATGATGACATGTGGCAAAAAAGTTTTTTTAACGACTATGATTACATGTTATTTACTATTAAAAATAAATAAAAACTCTTTAACATACTTGTGACACTTACGAATAGCTAACATCAAGGCACAAACTTCATCATTTCCCTAAGAACTTTAAGCAACTCAAATTTCAGGAAGGGTAAGTACTAAATCTCACATTGATCATGTAACATGAGCAAAACACCTTTTATTCAAACCAATCATACTCATAGAGCAGGAACTTCCAACACATCTCTTAAACAAACCTCAATTGTGAATGTGGCATAGGTATATCGGCATATCTGGTCTCTGAAAACCAAACCTGATAATCAGACACTGATGTTACAAGGTGAAGAAGTTTTCCCTCACTCAAGGACAAAGACTGCTTATCATCATTAACCCTTCAAACTCATCATGCTTTATGCTTTGAGTCTCCTAAGTATTTTTCAGTTTCATAAATTCACAAGTGGCAATGCACAAGGGCAACGCATGAGGCAACATTATTGACCTACAAAGACATGGATTCAGTTTTTAATTCCAAATCTGTGCTTATGGAATTGCAGAAACTATGTATGACTTATGTTCTTTGTATGTTTGTAGAATGAAGCACTCTCAAGATACTATAAAACTAGCTACTTCTGGAGTTTGGACCACCATGCTTATTATGCCATACAAATCCAAATATATGCATGAGCATGCATAGATCTCTAACAACCATAAAGGGCCAGTATTAAATTTGATAATACATGTGATTTGAACTGAGCTATAAAGGTGCCCATACATGACTATATGGAGAATTTTTTGGAGCCAACACCCATAGAAGATGTGGATGGAAAGGTAGAGCATCATATGAGAGAGAGGGAGCATCTCTAGGTGAAGAAAAAGGGTTGGGAATTTGTGTGGCTAAAGTTTGAAAAAACAAAGAGCATGCATCTTTTAGATTTCCATTTGAAAGTAACCTTCATGAAAGGAAAATTCAATTCAAGCAGTAGGAATCAGTTTCACGTTATCAATTTCCAATTGCGCTTCAATTAGAAGTTCATTTGGTAAAAAAAATCCAATCAAATCTACTTATATTCTTAAAATCAGCCCTAGAAATTAATGTTAAGAAAGCCAAAAAGGGAAGGGGATTTGATGCTAAAATTTGGTATTAAAATGTGTGTAATGTTTATCCACACATTCCATGTTAATCCACCATTAGAACATGTCCATTCACAAATTATTTACCAAAATAAATAATTTAAAAAACAATAAAGTATCCTCATATTTTCTTTCAACCACTTTCTTGCTCATCTCTCTCCTTATACCCTAAAGGCGCATATCCCTCTTCCTACATAAAGCTAACCCCTTTCCCTCAACTCTACACCTCAACGCTCAAACAGTGTCATATGTATTCAATTTCATGAAACTGATTGGAGTTGCGTTTTGAAGCTGATTGTAGTTGCGTTTCTCCATAATTGTTCAAGACAAATACAATATAATCACAACTATAACTCCAAACAAATTGTTAATTAAAAATGTCAATTAGATGTTAGAGCTTATAGCCTTATACATCTCAGTCACTCGGTGCAGTTCGACCTATATTGTAGACTGACATGTCTTATTATGGGCTAGAGTCATGAAATATAGGCAAAGATAGACTTTGATAGGGTTTCGAGCTTAAACATTTAATTTTCGACTTGCTATTGACTGGGCTATTTGGCCCATTACAGTCAAGGCACGAGCCTGAAACAAGACAGGTCAAACTTCATTGAATAACCGTTTTAACATCTTAAGTGGGGATGACAAAACCCATGAGTTTTAAAAGTGTATTCTTCAAAGTACCTGCAATAAATATGGGTGAAAATATATGTACCCACATGTACCTCTAATATACAAAATTACTTTAATATTTTATTAAATTTAAATTTTTAAATTGGTATAGTTTAATTTGATGGTTCAGGTTGCATACTTTATTAAAGCGATGTTGTTTTAATTATTATTTTTACAACTAATATGTACTTGACATACAAAATGTCCAAAAGTAATCATTATATAAAGTTTTTTTTTCAATTTTTATAGTATATGACAAATACTCATGGGTAGCCGTTATATCTATAGATATTCACTAAAACATACTTATGCCCATTGCCATCTCGACCTCCAAGGTTACAGTTTTTCTTTTCTATGTGCACCAATGGACGTTCAAACCATATTAAAAAGCTAATTTATTTCAAGATTTAAATTTACACAAAAGTATATTTTAATTCTTCAAAAAAAAAAATTTCAAAATAAATCACAAAGACCGACCAACTCAGTTATTTATTAACTAGGGTTGGTCCTTGTTCATAAGCACTCCTAATGGAGTAGATATTTTCTTTAGTATTGGATGCATATGCTTACATGTGGCATAAAAAGTTTTTTAACAGTAAAGATTTTCATTATTTTTTAATAAAATTATCATTCTCTCTTTTCTCCTCATATTCCAATAAGAATCCCAACCCTATATAAGCACACACTAAAGATTATTAGCTTCCCTTGCCTTTGTTCCTTTCTCTATTTGAGTACTAAACTGAGTTGGGCAACAAAAAATTTTGTTGGGACATACTGATACAAAGCCCTTAAGCAACATCAAGCTGTCTAAGGTCCTGTCTACTAGTCCAACAGGGAAACAAATGAGGCAGGGATAAAATGGAGACGAAAAAGAAAGTCTTCAACAATTATGAAACACAGTTTCTAAATAGAGTTCAAGAGTAAGAATTGGCTGATTTTACCCAATAATTGCTAGTTTTGGAAGAGATCAAGAATCATAAATCATGTCCTTCTATGGTAATTGAATAGTCCAAGGGTGCATGCAGACAACACCTGTTAAGTCACCAACATGTTTGTAAGAGGGACATGGGCATGTAGTCCTTTTTAACTGTCTGATCGATAAACCTAAACTTTCACCAAGGATTCCATTAGATTTGTGGTCCATATATGAAGCTCACAGCTTTAAATGTGGCTGGAACCCCCCAAATACAAGCCAAGCATCTTAAACGTGTATTAGTAATAGGTAAGGTTTGGAATCTTTAAGAAACAAGTTGTCCGTTTGTTCATTAAAGCATATCCTGCTACTACACCATGAAACATCAGAAAGAGTGGAATTATTAGGAAAGGTTCTAAATTATGCACGGGTCTACATCTTTTCCTCAAGTAATCAACCAGGTCCCCCCTTTAGCATGCACATTAAAGTTGACCCAAATATAATGCTAAATAGCAACTAAGCCAGTTATATTCATTAACTAGCTATAGTATATCTTAGTTAAGTTTATAATTAAGTACTCCACCTTAACTTCTTAGTTTAAATACAACCAGTTTAACCATTATTTTGCTGGAGGGAACTGTCACAACAGAGATTCTAGGTACTTTCTAGATTCTCCTCCAAGTATCAGTAACCTATTGATGGTAGTAGTTGGAGAGCTGCAGAATGAGTTGTGTCCTTACTGTACTAAAACATATTCTATGTGCATATAGCTTAGCTTGTTTGCCAGAATGAGGTTATTTAGAAAGGGGAAACATAGATTAAAAGAAAAATAGGTAATAAAAATGCAACTTATAAAGAAAAGGTAATAAAAAATGCAAGCGCCAACCTAAGCTTTACATTTAATAAACTTGAATTATTTCTCCATTATGGAATTAAGCCATACCCTCCAACACAAAAGAAAACATAAACAATACTTGTTGTATTTCATACAACTCGTATTCAGTAAAATAAAACATTGACTAGACCAGTCTCTTTCCCCATCGAGGTAATGATGAAAATTCCAACGACGTGATACAAACAAAATCTGGTTTCGGACTTCTGATCCAAAATTCTCCATAATGAATGAATTGATCATAAAATTTATGGCAGTGTATTTTAAATATATATAATATATATATATATATATATATAATATGTTTTTTGGGTTCATAAATATATTTCAAATGTGTATTATGTAATAATATAATATAATTTCTCATTAGTGACAATGGCAAGCAAAGAAAAAACCTATATGAAAAGGTAAAGAAAAACAAAAAATATATTCTAGGCATCAAATAATAATGCCTTCTGTTTTGTCAGAAAATACAAACACTCAATAACTATATAACCAACATATATATTGATCAGTTCATTTATTGATATAAGTTAAAATAGGTCGAAAACTAAATACTTTGAAAAGAAAATTAATAAAGCTAATGAGAACATGGACCGAAAAAACTAGAATTCCAAAAATTGAAATCGCATGACCGCAAGATAGAAATGATCAAAGCAAGGGACTAGGACGAAGATTTCACTCACTTTTTGAGTTTATCAGTGCGTGGGAGGAGGAGACAAGGTATGGTATTAGCTGAAGAAGTAAAAGACAGATAGAAGAAGGAAAGACATGGAAAACCGAAAATGCAGGTGAGTAAGAAAACATTGATGCTACCGAGGAAGTTCCTCCTATTACCTCAAACAAGTGAACAACTAACATAGGATGTTAGAGTAGAGTACCCTGATACATATAGACATATGAACTAGCTAGAGTTCATCTATTTTTAGCCATCGTCAGCATCAAAACTTGAAATACAAACCAAAGTCCTCATCTTTCCAAATAGCTGATCTCATCTAACGCAAAACAAGGTTCCACTTCCAAATGCATCCATTATTCACAGCCACCATTGTTGAAACTCATACACCAAAATGCAACGCTAATACTAGAACATGTATACGATATAACCATAAAACAAAGAAGAGAGAAGAAATAAATTGATAATAAAAGACTGAGTTTAATACTTCAAAGAAATAAAATTAGTTCACCAACAATAATAATATTAAGCTCTAATAATTCATGTAAAACCATGCCTACATGTTCAGATACTCAGCAACACAATGTCCAAGCCTTCCAAGCTGAACCCCACAACACTTAACCAATATACATTACACTAAAACCTTTGAACCCTTGATTCATATAGATAGAAAGAAACGCACACACTCCAGAAAATATTTTTATTTAATATGACATTGTTGTTGTTGTTGTCTAGGGCTTCTTACCAAGAGTGTGCTTGTTGTTATGCATCCAAATCTTAAGAACGTGACGCTTGATCCCAGTCTCGTTACAGAACTCCTGGACCACACTCTCATCATGCTTCTGAATTCCCCAACCTAGCCTCTCCGCAAGTTCAAGCATTTTGTCCTTCTGCTCCTGAGTGAACTTTGTCCTGTGCCTCTTCTTCATCCCTCCACCACTCATCGGATACGACATATCTTCTTGATCCTCCCTCATGCCCTGGGTCCCATATCCTCCTACGCCGCCACCGGAGATCGACGGCAAAGCTAGTGCTCCTCCCGGCACAGCACCTCTCGGGTGATGTCCACCCCCCACGTGAAGGTACCCCGCCGGGGAACGGTAGTACGCCGCAAAATGCGGTGGTGGCTGGTAATGGTGAGCCTGGTGAGGGTGGTTAGTTAGGAGAAAAGGGTCTGAACCGGTGACTATGGCGGAGGTGTCGGTTTCCTTGCGGTGGAAGTTGCGATGGCAGTTGCAGGCGGCGCATTTGAGTGCGTCGAGGGTTCCTTCTGTTCCAGCCGGCATGAACTCGCCGCAGCCGTCGAGAGCGTGACCACCGATGCCGACGGCGTGGTTCTTCAAACACTCCCTGTACCTGGCGTTGTTGCTGCTCCTAACAGGTTGAGGCATCATCATGGGTTCAACTGAACCGGGTATTTTAACCCGGCTCGGGTTTCCCATTGGGTTGAAACAAAGCTCTTCCTCTTGCTCTTCTTGATCTTCGAATTCCATTTGGAAAATTGCAACTCCGAACAACAAACTATGGAAATGAAATGGTGTTTGGGAAGTTAATTAAGGTAAAAAAAACGAGAAAACGCTCACTATTTGTTCTCTCTCTTATTTGTTGTGTCGTGTAGCTATCTTTGTCGAAAGGGAATTCATTCATATACTTTTGCACTTCTCTCTCTCTCTCTGATGAAACCTCAGAAATCATCTAATAACTCTATCTTACTAATAGTCTATCAGCTATATTGGTGACCTGGTTATTTTAAGTTTTTACTCATTGTAGGTGAATAAGTAAATTTTACCTTCAACACTATCAAGGACAAGTATTACTCTGAGACAGTAGTTAGTTGGCCAAGACAAATAACAGATAGGTTAAATCAGAAAATAAAAAAATATACAGGGAAATATAGCTACGACTCAAAAATAGATAACTTACTATTTTAACAATAATACATCTACCAATAAGGTTTTGGTATAATGTGTGAAGAAGATCTTGCTCCTGACCTTGACACGGTTTTGATGAAGACACCAACATCACCAAAAAGAAGAAAAGGAAGATGACTTATGAAGACAAATGAAGATAAAACTTCAAGACATTAGATTAAGTCTTTGTAAGTACTTCTATCCTAAACTCTTAAGTATATACAAGTATAAATGCTCAAACTATTTTTTAGAAAATGTGAGACACTTTTAAAAGACTTAAAACATTTTTCAAAAATAGTGTGTAACAGGTTACTTCATTGAGTAACAGGTTACATGTGTGAGAAAAGAGTTATCCAACTGAAAAACTGATTTTTGAAAGCTGAGTAACCGATTACTCAAAGTGAGTAACCGATTACTCAAAATAACTTTTAAGTATCTGTTGGACAGAGAGTTTGAGTAACCGATTAATCAAAGTGAGTAACCGATTACTCAATGTAAAATTCAAATTTCAAGTGGACAGAAAGTTTGAGTAACCCATTACTCAAATGAGTAACCCATTACTGAGAGCTGTTGGAAGTGTTTTTCAGATTTCAAAGAGAAAGGTGTTCACTCCAAACGAAATCTCTTCACTCCAAACAACTCATACACTTTCAAAAACCTTCAAAGGGTGTTTGTAAACTCTATATAAAGGCTCTAAACTCTCACACAAACCACACACAACTTTCATACAATTTTCTCTCAACTCTC
>NC_032025.1:4707121-4711430 GCF_001865875.1 Lupinus angustifolius
TCACGGGGTGTGAAGAGAAAGTGGAATATATTCAATTCTTTCTTTCACGGGGTGTGAAGAGAAAGGGAATTGATTCACTTGGAAAGGGGTTTTCCAAGGGTATAAGAATTAGGGAGTGTGTAAGGTACATAGAGATCTCGGGGTGAGATATTGTAATTACAACTCATAATTCTTAGTGGAAAAATCTCTTGTGCGGCAAGAGTACTGGATGTAACCTTCGGTGGACAGGAAGGTGAACCAGTATAAAACTCCTTGTGTACTCTCTTCTCCTTATCTCTTTCATTTTTGTTTCCTATTATTTTTCTGCATATTATTTCGCTGCACTTTAACTTTGATTTTGCAGAAAAAGCGGCCATTATTTTAAGACAACTAATTCACCCCCCTCGTAGTTGCACTCTGATACTTACAATTGGCACCAGAGCTATACTTGGGTAATTTACTCTCAAAGTTTGATCCTAACCAAGATGGCCGGGAGATCTTTCCTAGGAGAAGGCTCTAACATCAACCGCCTTCCAAGCTTTGTTGGAGAGTGCTACGACTTCTGGAAGATCAGAATGAGGATTTTCATTGAATCCCAGGATTTGGATATTTGGAATGTTATTGAAGAAGGACCCTATATTCCCTTCACTGTTATTAACAGTGAAAGAGAAATAAAGCCGAAAACTTCATGGAACGATGAAGATAAAAAGAAGGTACAATATGATTTGAAAGCAAAGAACATACTAACCTCTGCTCTTGACATTGATGAGTTTTTCAGGGTATCTAATTGCAAATCTGCAAAAGAAATGTGGGACACCCTTGAAACAACTCATGAAGGAACCGAAGAGGTAAAAAGGTCAAGACTTAATACTCTCTCCCAAGAGTATGAAATGTTTCGCATGAAACCTGGAGAGAAGATCCTTGATCTACAAAAGAGATTCACTCATCTTACAAATCACCTTCTGGCACTCGGAAAAGTTCTATCAAACAGTGATCTAAATCTGAAAGTCCTGAGATCACTTACCAGGACTTGGCAACCAAAGGTAACTGCTATATCTGAAAAGAAAAGTCTTTCAAAAATGTCTTTGGCTGCCTTGTTTGGAAAATTGCAGGAACATGAGTTAGAACTTAGCCAATTAGACCAACATGAGGAACAAAAGAAAAAGAAGAAGAACATTTCTCTGAAAGCAAAAGTTGACAAATATGATTCATCCAGTGACGAATCAGAAAATGATGATTCAGATGACATGAGCATGTTCGTAAAGAAATTCAGCAAGTTCCTTAAAAGGAACAAAGGTGCAAGAAGTGGTCAAATAAAGAAGTTCTCCAAGAACAATGATGCCTCCAACTCAAGTCAAAATTTTACATGCTTTGAATGTGGCAAATCTGGCCACATGAAGATGGACTATCCAAACTTAAAGAAAATTTCATTCAAAGGAAAGAACGACACTAAGACCGGACGAAGGGCATACATAGCTTGGGAAGATAACGACACCAGTTCTGCATCTGAGACAGAAAATGAAGAACAAGCTCACTTGTCACTTATGGCATCTCATCACTCAGATGATGAAGAGGAAGATTTGAGAGCCGCCTGCAATTTATGGTATCTGGATAGCGGCTGCTCAAAACATATGACGGGCGATAAAAGCAAATTCTCTGTCCTGACTCCAAGGGACAAAGGATATGTCACATATGGTGACAATAACAAAGGAAGAATACTTGGAGTTGGTAGAATCGGGAAACCACCCTCAACTACAATAGAAGGAGTATTATATGTTGAAGGACTCAAGCATAACCTTCTGAGCATAAGTCAATTATGCGACAAAGGATTTCAAGTGACATTCTACCCAGACAAATGCATCATCAAAAGTAAGGATTCCAATAACTCTAAACTTGTCGGTAAGCGAATAAATAACATTTATATGATTGACATAAATTCTGCATTACCTGTAACATGTTTAGTTGCAAATGATAATAATGATGCATGACTTTGGCATAGGAGAATAGCTCACATTCATATGGAACATTTGAATAAGCTAATTAAGAAAGACTTGGTTGTTGGCTTACCTAAAATGAAGTTTGTTAAAGACAAACTATGTAGTGCTTGTCAAATGGGTAAGCAAACAAAAACGTCTTTTAAACCAAAGAATATAGTTTCTTCTGATAGACCATTACAATTGCTTCACATGGATTTATTTGGTCCCTCAAGGACAAAAAGTTTTGGTGGAAATTATTATGCTCTAGTTATAGTAGATGATTTATCTAGATACACTTGGACTCTATTCTTAGTCCATAAGAATGAGGCATTCAAAGCCTTTAGCATTTATGCTAAAAGAGTCCAAAATGAAAAATCTTTAAAAATCGCTGCTATAAGAAGTGATCATGGGGGAGAATTTCAAAACTCTACTTTTGAAGAATTTTGTGATGATATAGGGATCAATCACAACTTTCTGCTCCTAGAACACCATAACAAAATGGTGTTGTAGAGAGAAAGAATAAGTCCTTAGAAGAACTAGCTCGAACAATGTTGAATGAAACTAACCTCCCAAAATATTTTTGGGCTGATGCAGTTAGCACTGCTTGTTACGTTTCGAATCGAGTTCTTATAAGGCCAATTCTTAAGAAAACCCCCTATGAACTCTTTAAAGGAAGAAAACCAAACATCTCTCATCTACATGTATTTGGCTGTAAGTGTTTTGTTTTAAACAATGGTAAGGACAACTTGGGTAAGTTTGATGCAAAAGCTGATGAAGGAATCTTCCTTGGCTATTCTCTCACGAGTAAAGCCTATAGAGTCTTCAATAAAAGGACTCTAGCCATGGAAGAATCAGTTCATGTATCTTTTGATGAAACTAATCCTGTTGTAAAGGATGTAGTATCTTGTGATGATGATGACTTACCAAGTTCTCATACCAAAGAAACTTCTATTGTTGACATTACAACCAATACTGAAGAATTGAGAATGAATGATGATCTATCCTCTCAAGAAGAGCATAACCACTCAGACTTGCCTAAAGAATGGAGGACCCATCGAAACCATCCTATTGATAACATCATCAGCGATATGAGTAAAGGTATAACTACACGCAGAATGCTTGATGCATGTTTAAACATGGCTTTTGTTTCTCAAATTGAACCATCTAAGATTGATGATGCAATCGAAGATGAGCACTGGATTCTTGCTATGCAAGAAGAATTAAACCAGTTTGAAAGAAATGAGGTATGAGAACTTGTTCCTAGACCTAAGAATAGGCATGTTATAGAACCCGTTGGGTTTTTAGAAACAAATCTGATGAAAATGGTATTATTGTTAGAAACAAAGCTAGACTAGTAGCCCAAGGATACAATCAGGAAGAAGGTATTGATTTTGATGAAACATTTGCTCCTGTTGCTAGACTTGAAGCTATTAGGCTATTGCTTGCATATGCTTGTTCTCTTAATTTTCAGCTTTATCAAATGGACGTCAAGAGCGCATTTCTCAATGGCTATATTCAAGAAGAGGTATTTGTAGAGCAACCTCCTGGTTTTGAAGACTACAAACATCCCTCTCATGTTTTCAAATTAAAGAAAGCCCTATATGGCCTAAAGCAAGCGCCTCGCGCATGGTATGATCGTCTAACGAACTTTCTAACAGAAAAAGGTTTCACAAAAGGGAAGGTCGACACTACTCTATTTATTAAGAAAATTAATCATCATACTTTATTAGTTCAAATTTACGTTGATGATATTATTTTCGGTTCTACTAATGAAAATTTGTGTAGTGATTTTAGCAAAATGATGCAAGGGGAATTTGAAATGTCCATGATGGGTAAGTTGAACTATTTTCTTGGACTTCAAATAAAACAGCTTGATAATGGCATCTTTGTGAGTCAATCCAAATATTGCAAAGACTTGTTAAAAAGATTCGATATGGATGACTGCAAGCCGATAGCTACTCCCATGGGATCAGGAACATACATCGATGCAGATGAACCCGGTAAATGTATTGAAATATCTAAATATCGAGGTATGATCGGATCTCTCTTGTACTTAACTGCTAGTAGACCTGATATAATGTTTAGTGTATGTCTGTGTGCTCGCTATCAATCTAAACCTAAAGAATCACACCTAGTTGCTGTTAAGAGAATCTTGAAATATCTAAAACGTACAACTGACGTTGGATTGTGGTACCCTAAAGAAAGTATATGTGAACTGGTTGGATACTCGGATTCAGATTTTGCTGGATGCAAATCTGAGAGAAAAAGTACAAGTGGTACTTGTCACATTTTAGGCAATGCTTTAGTTTCTTGGTCTTGCAAGAAACAAGCATGTGTAGCTCTAAGCACTACTG
>NC_032025.1:4711530-4712560 GCF_001865875.1 Lupinus angustifolius
AATCAAAAACCCCCAAAATCCCAAAACTCAAAAACCTAAAACTCCAAAACACACATCCATGGCTTCTTCTTCCAAGAAACAGAAAACCAATGCTTCACAAAGGAGTCAAGGAACATCTATGGAGTCTAACCCACTTGATTTAGCAAAGCTTCTTGCTAATGATGATCAACGCAAGGTTTTCGAGGAACACTTTCATTGCAGACCCATTTTCACTCTGAAATTCGGTAAGATTGAAAACTTTAAAGGATATGATTTTCTATTTCCTTTTCTTTTGCGGCAACAAAACCTTTTTAACTTTTGCTGCGAAACAAACGACATTTATCCCGAACTCATTCGAATTTTCTACTGCAACTTGAACTTTCAGAAAAACCGTCTCACTTCCTATGTAAAAGGAAAGGAGATTGTGATAGATTTAAAAACTTTTAGTTCATTGTACTGTAACATACCTTTTAAAGGTAACGTTGTTGGTTTCGGACTTCAATGTCATTGGGATAACTATGATAGTAAGGAATTCTACTACTCTATGTGTAGAATTTCTAAGGAAGAAATAGAAATGCGTAAGCAGCAAAGCTTTGGGAAAACTGTTAAAAACCGAGATATCCTTTCTGCTGGACATCTCAAACTCGAAGATCGTTTGTTGCATTATCTTCTCAGCTATGTCATTTTACCAAAATTTTCAAACCATTCGCAAATAAGTGACATAGAACTCCAATTGATGTATGCCATAAAAATGAATATCAATATAAATTGGTCTGAGATGATAATGAGGCAAATGTGGAATGTTCGAGGAACTCAAAGTCCTTTGCCTTATGCAATCCTCATAACAAATTTTTTTACAACAATTCGGTGTGTCTACAAATGGTGAAACTAAGGTACCTCTGAATCTTCACGAAAGCAAGATTGATATGGAAGTGGTCCACAAAATGGGTTTTTCTGCTGATCCTCGCGATAGAAGTGGTCGCACCTACAAGCACTCAACCGATAAAGAACCTGCCTCTGCTGACCAAACAGAACCTAGCCCTCGCACACC
>NC_032025.1:4712660-4740434 GCF_001865875.1 Lupinus angustifolius
GTGAGATATTGTAATTACAACTCATAATTCTTAGTGGAAAAATCTCTTGTGCGGCAAGAGTACTGGATGTAACCTTCGGTGGACAGGAAGGTGAACCAGTATAAAAACTCATTGTGTACTCTCTTCTCCTTATCTCTTTCATTTTATTTCCTATTATTTTTCTGCATATTATTCCGCTGCACTTTAACTTTGATTTTGCAGAAAAATCGGCCATTAATTTAAGACAACTAATTCACCCCCCTCTTAGTTGTACTCTGAGACTTACATAATGATGTAAGATCTTACTAAATTTTCAAATAGAATGATTTAAAAGTCAAATGTTTCATTCTTATGAACAACAATTATTATGAGAGATTGTCACGCTTTCCAAAATTTGATAATAATATGATAGGATTAGTAGTAACACAAAAAAAGTACTATCTCTAACTGACTAGTTGAGCTCCTAATTTATTTTCAAATTTATTGAATTTTGAAAGGAAGACCAAGTAATCAACTAGCTAAATATAGTATAGTAAAAACTGGCAAATCCAAAGTCAGTTTTCATTAGTGGCGAAACAAAAAATAATCATTACTTCTTCTACAACCAATGTATAAACTCCAAAATTAACAATAACTAATTGCTAATGTGAAAAGTATTAAAAAAATCAAACCTGGCTTAGTTTAGACTAGCTAAGGGTGAGTCTATTACCACTCTAAACTATTTATTCACAGTTTATACTAAATAAACACTTTGTATTGGCAATAAAAAGATCCCTAAACTAAATACCAAACTCACACTCAGACTTAACATGACATATATGAACACTTCCTCCAAATTAACACATGTTTTCATGGGAAACATCTAGGAATGAGAAGACAGAGAGAAAAATTCTGAAAAAAGAAAATAATATATTAAAGAATCTGAGCCCGCAATTGAATTAATATGACTGCTATATTGGACATAATATTAGTATTATATAATCCTTACATCGTTAATGTCACGCGCGCGCACACACATATATTATATTATACTCTGCCCATTCTTATTTAATTATCTCCTTTGAAAATAAATCATTTTTATCTATGTTGTTTTGAAGTTTAACTATTAATTTTTTTTTCTAGTTTATTCTTATTTATTATTGTCTTAATTTAGGTAACCAACAAACACAAAGCAATATTGTAAAGAGATAAATGACATGCTAAAAAATTCAATAAACTTAATACAAATTAACACAAATTATTTTTATTAAAGGAAGTGTTTTTACAATAAGAATTATAGTTTTAAAAAAAAACTTATTATTTTTTCTCTATCATGTGTTTATTAGAATATAAATGTATTGATAATGTAGATAACTAATATACTTAATTTTTCTTAGAATATAAATTTACGCCTTCATTAATTACCATCAGTATTATTCTCAATGTTGTGAGGATGAGATAGTTTGACCTTTGATCGGAATTGAAAATAGTTTATGTTTTATAGTTTTAACCAAATGAGAGGTTGTACCATTTTGAAACAGAGAATTCTCGTTCCGGTTGTTTAAACCCAATTAAACAAAAATAACCCAAAAAATGAATCGAACAGTTTACTTAAAATTAAAAATATCAATCTAATGTCTTGTTTGATTTTAGTCTATGAAAAGATGGAGAGATATTATTCAATATAATTATATAAAATTTTGTATTTATATATAAAATCATTTGGTCCAACCGAATATTTTAACTGTTTAAACCAAACATTAAACTTATTTTGATTTGATATCCAACTAAGTTTTCATAACATTGATTATTTTACTTCTTATCTATTTCTCTAATGCTACAAATATAATTGAAAAACTAATTGGTCATATTTCTTTAAAGATTAATAATTTATTTTTTTACTAAATTTTCTTATAAATCTTTTTATCCACAAAAGGATAGTATATATATATCATGAGTATAAAGATTTGTTGGAGAATTTAATTTGAGCCTGTGCACGCATTCCTGCATCTGAAACAAACTGACATTAGATGGGACCAAGGGATGGAGGCGCGTGGAGGCTGCGTGTGAATAAGGAGCAGAACTTGGAGCTCGTGTTTGTTTGGCAGTTTGTTCCCACACATGAGGAAACAGAGGTTGAGTTGTGTTGCCAACTTGCCATGATTTCCATCCGTTATGAATTATTTAAACAAAATCTAAGTATTTTAATGTTATTAAATATAAGCAAATGTATTAGATTATCTAATGCCGTGTAAAAATCAATCTTATATTAATGTGTAGTTCATAGATTTTCAAGTTACTTTTCATGTGCAAGTATATGGAAATTACTATATTTTTTATTACTTTGAGACAAATGAATAATTTTCTTAAAAGTTGTGTATAATTATCTTTTTTCATAAACAAGTTATTATAAAACTTTTTAAAAAACTTACTTAACTTAAAATAATAGAATTTATGGTATCTAAAAGATATATTTAGTCTAACATATGAACCACTAATTATAGTTTTTTTATTAATATCTAAGTTAAATTACTTTAATATAACAAATATGTATAATGTAATTTAATAATAATATTATTAGTAAGTCTATAGAAATCTTTAAATGTTTTAAGCATAATAGACTTTTAAATAAGCTTAACCAAAATTTAATAGATGAACCACAACCCATAGACTTATGAAGACCATCATTTATCCAACCACAACTGATCCCTTCCTTGATTTGACTAAGATTTCTTAATTCTCTCCACCAAGATGAATATCTCTTGAAGCAATCAAGAACATCATCCCCTCCATTACTCAAAAATTCATTCTCATATCTAGGTCTTAAGGCTTTCACCAAAGATAATTTCTCCCATTTAGTAATCTCCACCTCCATTTACCTAAAAGAGCTAAAAATTGAACTCAAACAAGTTTTTAATCCAATGACCCCCTTTCTCTTTTGGCCTATACACCTTCTTCCATCTTGCTTAGTGAATGTATTTTCCCTCTTCCCCCTTTCCCCATAGAAAACGTCTTTGAATTTTGTCAACCACATTAATAATAGAGATTCCGACTTTTAAAAAATAAAAGTAATAAATAGGTAAAGAGCATAATACCGATTTAAGAAGAGTTACCCGATCGCCGAAGGATAAAAGCTTATGTTTCTAAAGAGAAAGTTTCTTTTTGAATTTATCGATGATAAGAGACCAAGTAGAGAGTCTTTTAAGATTAGTACCAACAAGAATCTCTAGAAATTTGAATGGAATATAACCAACAACACAATTTAACATATCAAATGTCTTCATAACAAAGTCACGATTTGACTTAAGACCCATGAAGCTACATTTGTGGAAATTAGTTTTCAACTTGGATGCCAATTCGAAACATTTTAGAATACTTTTAAGCACTAAAATATTATGCTCAGAATTCACACCGATAAGAAGGATGTCGTATGCATATTGTAGGTGAGAGACAACAACATTATCTTTACCAACCTTATACCTAGTAAAAATGTTCTTCAAAAAATGTTGTTCTCATTATGTCGCAAAGACCTTCAGTAACAATCAGAAAAAGAAAAGGTACAATATGGTCCCCTTGCCTTAAGCCTCTCGCCATAGAAAAATATTTAGTTGGACTTCCATTAACTAAAATGGAAATTGAGTTTGAATGAAGTAAAATTTTAATTCACATCCTCTATTTATGACAGAAACCTAATCTATCCATCATATAAAGAAGGAATGAAATCCCAGTTCACCAAGTCGTAGGCTTTTTCAAAATCCATTTTGAGTATGAAGCAATCACTTGTTTTCTTCTTTCTAGCTTGATCAATAATCTCATTAGCAATCACCACCCATCCATGATGAATCTTCATTTGATAAAAGCAGACTGACAATCTGAAATGACCAAATGAATCACCTTTTGAAGTCTAGCAGTTAGAAGCTTTGAGATGATCTTATGAATGCAACCAATAAGAGAGATTGGTATGTATTCACTAAGACTTTGCTGACAATTATTTTTTGGGATTAGTACAATAAACGAAGCACTACATCTTCTAGGTAAATTCTCAAACCTATAGAAATCTTACACTATCTTGATTAGATCATCCTTAAGACATTCCCAGAATTTCGTAAGAAATGTAAAGTTGTATCCATCAGGTCTAGGGCTTTTATCACCATCACAACTCCAAATTGCTTCCTTAATCTCTTTTATCTCAAACTTAGCAATGAGGAACACATGTTCCCTTTCAGACAGTCGATTGAAATCAATACCATCTAGATAAGGTCTACACTCGGTGCACTCCTCAAATTTTGCCTCAAAATACGAGCTAGTGTAATTTTTAACTCTAGTGGGGTCTTCAATCCACTTCCCATCAATTGTCAATCCTTTGAATTCCTTGATCTCCTCTTCTTATTTATAGACAAATGAAAGAATTTTGAATTTGTCTAGATTTCTGCAATAAAGGTTGTCCTTTTGTCTTGAGAGGCGCCAAAGTTCAATAGTAGCCAAACATCTCGAATTAACATCATTTTCTGATATAATACCATTGCTACCTTTTGCATCAACATATTTTATAACTTTAAGCTCATCTTCAATTTTTCTATCCAGCACACCAAACTTATTCTTGTTTCAACTCTTTAAGACCACTTTTAGTTTCTCCTTGAACACAAAAGATCATCTTCCATTTCTTTCTAGTTTCTTCCATTCATCAACTACAAATTGACTGAAACGATGATCTGAAAGCCAACAATTATTAATGCAAAAAGGTGTCAGACCCTAATCTGAATAATCAATTTTGAGCAAAATAAGATAGTGGTCCGAAAAAGTCACAGGGAGACCCAATTAAACCAGATTGCCCCATGAAACCAACCAACTGTCATTCATTAGAAATTTGTCTATCCTACTCATTGCCTTTCCATTTGATAGTAACCAAGTGAATTTCTTCCCAGAGAGAGTCAAATCAAACAATTCCATATCATGGACAAACTGATTAAAATTTTCACATTCTCTTTTGTTATCTCGAATACCAGTTCCTTTAACTTTCTCTCATCCTGATGGAGTATTGAATTAAAATCACCTGCTAAACATCATAGATTACCAAAATCACCCAACTTTGCAGATTTAGCTTCCTCCCAAAACTTATGCTTTCCATCCATATCACATGGATAGTAAATGTTCATGATATAACCAATCTCATGATATGTTGCCTATTTACCTTTAACCAAAACAAAATTTGTTCCACAAATGATGATTTCTACTACAAATGAATCTTTATTCCAGATACTCAAAATACCTCTAGAGTTACATTCTGACGACTTGAAAGCCTAATCAAAGTTATTAGTCCCCAACAAAGATAAATACAACTTATTGTCAATATGTTGAGCTTTGGTTTCTTGAATGCATAAGAATTCAGGTTTAGGATAAAGATGCAACTATTGACTCCTTGGGTGTATGGAGTAATGAGACTTGGACCTAGATTCTTATGTGGAGAAGGAACTTGTTCGCTTGGGAGGAAGAGGATTATGCTGATTTTCTGAAAATCATTCATGACTTTAAGCCTAAACAACACATTCATGATACATGGATTTGGTTACATGACAAAGGTGGGAAGTATTCGGTCAAGAGTGCATACCAAAATTTTCAAAATGGGGAAGAAATACGTGATCTTCTTTTCTTTAAAAAGCTTTGGGCGTGTAAGGTTCCATCAAAGATGAAGTGCTTAATATTGAAAATTGTCTTGGATGGAATACCAACTAAACTCAACCTAGCTCATAGAAGGGGTTTAAGACTACAAGACCTTCTTCATTGTGCTCTTTGTGGTGAGTTGGAGGAATCTATTAGTCATTTGTTCTTCTCTTGCCCAATATCTTATTCTACTTGGCAAAACCTCTATTCTTGCTTTGGCCTTACATCCGTTATTCATAATGAAATATAGTGTCATTTCTCAATTCATGAAAACTTGTTATGGATGGACAACGAGAAAAAAATATTTATGAATGTCTCTTTGATTTACTATAATTTGGAATATTTGGTATATTTAGAACAAAGTGATTTTTGAGAACGTGAGGTTTCACCAAGATGAGATGATGAAGCTCATTTTAATTCATTCTTGGAGTCTTCTCAATGCACGCTTTCTTTTCTTCTTTTATTCTCTAGTTGAATGGATAAACAATCATATGAGTTGTCTTCTTTTTTTTGTTAATTGTAGAGATTTAGTGGATATTAATATCACTTGTTCTCCTAAGTTTTCTTTATCTCTCTATTAATAAAAAATCTTCCTCATAAAAAAAAGATTAACCAAATAAATTATAGGACTTTTTGTACCCTCTTGTAGGCTAGTAGGAGATTTTTGCATAGGAAAAGAAAGATAAGTTTGTGTGATGTGTAGGGAGACTGTAGAAGAAAAGAAAAGCAAGAAGACCGTCATGCAAGACGAGAAATAGGTAAGTAAGTTAAATTAATAAATACTATATTTACATAATTAACCATTTTTCTCTCTCACGAATTATCTCGTTGAAAATTAAAAAGCATAAGTAACAATGTGCCAATTTATATTGAAATACTTTTTTGTCTAATTCGCAACCCATATTAATATACAAGTGTAAAGATTAGTATCCGAATACATACTATGTTAGAATACTACACTACAGGAATTACATAGAAATATATCAAAATGTAAGTTGTCGAAATTAAAGGCTGCTGTTGCTACGTGTGGTCTTCTCCGACATGCGTGATGAGCTTTTTGCGTCAACGTGCATTTATTCACTTTGCCAAATAGATGCAGAAAGAATAGGAAAATGAAGGTGAAATAAACATTAGATTTTGCGTCTCTGTGCACGGTTAAAGTACGACTTATATAATGATGTATTTCATTATATATTTAGTTAAGTTTGTATAGAGTAAATTAGTAAAATATTGGGTCCGTATTAACTAATAAGTGTCCATAGTGTGTGACTGGAGTAATAAAAATTTGAGATTTTCCAAAGGAGGAATATCGCCATCCGGATAAAGTGTTGTCTAAAATAAGAAGAAGCCATTGTCTTGTGTCTCTTGAAAAGACTATCCAAGCTACTTTCAATTCTCCAACATAGTACTTACTACTAAGCAATCACGCATGTTTCCCATGTTGTGTGCACAACACATAAGGAATTTTATGGTTTGTCTTTATTTGATTATTGTAAAATTATGAACAAATCAGTCTTACATTAATTTGGTAATTATACAAAAGACAAATAGCTTATATGTTGAACAATAAGGTAGGTATAAATAAAAGACCCGTAAGAAAAACTAAGTGAATTTCACCATGAGAAAAAACGTATGAATTAAAGGAACTCGAACCCGTAACCTCCTGCATTCTATTCTTATGTTATTTCTCTTTACTATCAGATCATCTTATAACTCTCATATATCGAGCGTGTATAAATCTTTAGATTGTCAGTTCATAGAAATTACACTCTTTTGTCAGTTAATAAATAAAATAAATAAATTGTGGAATGGAAATTACTTGCTGCATTGCACCCGTTTTTTAAGCTCACATTTATTGTCTAACAGTACGTATAAAGGTACAAAAATTTCAATGAAGTAGTTGTAACTTAATATATAATATAAATTATAAATATTTCTATATTTAACCAATCTTTGTATTTTTCTCATTTTTCTGTTTTGTACCTATTATCTTTATACATTAGAGCATCAACATTCATGAAGGCCGTTGCATTACAGTGTCCTAAAGCACGGTTCATCATCAATTGTAATAGAATCATGCTTAGCTTGTAGCTGCACAATAGAACGCTCTACGTTCTTTAGCTCTCTTTTTTATTATAAATTATATTGGAAATAACAGTATGTAAAATATACAAATGTGAGATAAATTACAAGGAACAATCTTATTCATACAATTAAATTTCTTTTTGAATCACTTCTATAATGAAAAAAATAAACTACGCACACGTTTATGTTTGTAAATTCATGAGATATACATGAAAACTCATTGTTATTTTCTACCCAAAGCTATTGTAATGTGCAACGTATACTTTAGAGTTAAATGTGTATAAATCTATACTAAATTAAAATTCTGATTTATTAATTAAATATAATGATATCAATTATCTGAAATAATATATATTAATCAAAATTTACAGGAACTACCCATTAAATATTTATAGAATTGATGGTAGAATGAGAAGTAATTTTAAAAAACTCCATCCCCTTATATTTTATTATATCTAAGCCTTTCTATGTTAAAATTGCTTTCTTTCCTTTATTTTTAGATGTCTTAATCTTCCAACAGCAAGACATAAGGAGAAACAAGCAAGTTTTGTCTATGTACTCACGACCATGTCTGTGCCACCAATTAAGCATGGCCACGATGAACGAAACAGACGATGGATCATCCATCTCTACTCTCACAACACCAACAATGTCCTTTTCTTTTCTCTCCAAAAATAAATACATAAAACTGTGTTGTTATTATAACATCTCAACCTTGACTATAAATCCTTACAATCATGAGTTTAAATTGCAAAAACTTAGTTTAGGAGGAATAAAATACTCCATGAACATTTAAGCTTGAAAGTCACACACTAAATTGATTCAGGGTGGAATTAATGAACAAGAATCTCATAGGAAATGAAGGATGGGAAAGTTGTCACTTCTCTACGTTGAGTTTATAGAGAAAGAGAGAGAGAGGGAATTGCGGGGAAAAGGAAAATGGATGGTGACAGGACGAGAAAAATAATGGGACGACAGTGATTTCCATTTCTATATTCTTTTGCAGCTTTTCTTTCTCTCTCTCACGTACTACTAATAACACATACACAAACATAAAGGCACGTATTTATATAACGTATGCACTGAAAACTGTGGCCCCCAGATCCCTCACTGCACCTTACTTCTTGCACCACTAACCATACATCACCTCTATTATATTCAATTCCCCTACCAACAAACAACGCAACCAAAATTACTCTTGTTCCTTTGCATATACTGGCTAGTGGTTGGTTACACACATCTCTGTCTCTATATAATGGTTTTAAGTTTTACTTAATGACTATAATATATATAGCACTCTATAATTACATTGTAACTGCATAATTTTCTACAATTATGATAAATAAAACCTAGCTGCAAGAACACTCAGCACAATCGTGACTATTATATATATGTGTGTATAGACACGTTCTTGTTCTTTCCTTTTCCACACTACATCTTTTTCACAAATTTTGGGTTTTGTATTCCTAGATATCGGTAGACTATAGAAGCAAACTAAAAAAACACTGAGAAGTCCAGATTCATGATGTACAACATTACTCTGTTATCGGTCATGATTTTGTCATCACGCAACCATAACTGAGACCACTTTTTTATATGGCACAAGACAACAAGGGTGTGTGTTTGCAAGATTATGCACAATTTCAAAGAAAGATGGAAGAGAAAATATGTACGTAAGTATATGAGTTTTATATATTGTCACTGCATCATTCGACCATTTATTTAATCATCATTATTTTTCCGAAAAAAGTAATTCAAATGAATAATGAATGATCTAGTTACTATTTATAAATCTTAATTTATACGTGCATAGATATTACACTCAATAATTAACCTTGATAAATGTTAATAAACTTCTTAATGTTTTTGCCAATAGCACCATTAGTTTGGCATGACATCGGGGAGACAAGGATAAAAGGCAATTCTCTTATATACGTTGTCCAAAGTTTATTTCTCCGTATTTACATTTTAGTTGTAATCAATATATATATCTGCATCAACTTCCCCATTTAGAATGAACTGGAAAGTAAACCTAACAATTGGCAGGCAGATGAAACATGAAATAGTTTAGATGTAATATGACATAGCTTTCTTAATTTAACACATAAATTTTGATACTAATTAGCATGTACATAACTGATCCGTTATAAAATTGTTGTCTTAACAAAAAAAATGTTGAATCATCAATACTATAGTCTATATCTATATGATGATGAGAGTCTGATATTGATTATGAGTGGGATATGTAGGTAGGCGTAGGGAGAAGAAAACGTGACCCTCTCTCTTTTCTCTGCTAGTTTGTTTGTAGCTTTTGTTTTGAGAGCTGAATTTGATCTCTTGCAAAAGGATTTTAAATTCTAAACAAAACAAGAATAACACGTTGGTCTAGTGGTATAAGGTATCACTTGATACTCAAGGTTGAAGGTTCGTTTTCTATAAGTGACACTTATTGGGAGAGACAATCACGAACACCCGACAAGGATTAGTTCCTTCCTTATCCAAAAAGTGTTGAAATATATTTCGAACTATATTTTGGTATTTGGTTGATATTGTATTAGGCTAGTTATAGTTAGAGTTAGTTTGAGTGGTTTTAGTTAGTTAAGTTTTGTTTTCCATGTATAAATAGTTTACTTTCATTGTAAACTATCTTTCACTCAATTCATTCAATTTTGTAATGAGAATTCAATCATTCAATGAGAATATTATCATTCTTTGTTTCTCATTCTTCTTTCTTTAAACTTTTTTAAGCTTTCTTTCATATACTTCTTGATTCATCAAGAAACTTTCTTTTTCATGACTCTTACCAAATTCTAACATGGTATCAGATCATAATTATTCTTTTGTTAGCTTCCGCTTATGACTCCGTCATTCTAAGATTCAACAAAGAATCATTATGATTCTCATTACAATAAAGAAGATTGTGGTTCTTCTTCCCCATGTCAACACCCAAGGTTGACAAGAAGCCATTGGAGAAGTCATCACCAGCAAAGAAGAAATCCAAGGTTGGAAAGAAGCTCCCAAAGGAAGATGGTGTTGCCGTTGACAAGAAGAGCTTGGAAACATACAAGATGTACATCTTCAAATCTACAACATTGGCATTTTATATTCTCCAATTAAGTTTCAACTTTGTTACATACAACAAATTTCAACAAAGGGTCATGTTGGCATTTAGTTCTTATTCTTGATTTAGTAATGTATTATCACCATCAGGTGGAATACTTTCAATGTCCAAAGGAGGATTGAGGCATCTTTGATGAAAAGCATGATTGCATGAGGTGTACGAGTTATTATTTTCGGTGAATCTTGACAACCTCAAACATAACCCTCTCTCTGGTCCTTCTCCACTCACATTAGAAAAGATGGGTGCCCTACAAGTGAACAAAGTTGTTCATACACATCAGGTTTGGTGGTTATTCTCTTGTATATGGCTGCATGGTGGGGTTGTCTATGTGTTTGCCAACATGTTTAGCCTTGTTCTTATTCTCTTGTATTTGAGCAAAAAACTATTCGGTGAAGAGCTTGTAAACATAGAGAAAGATTTGGCAAGAAAGCTTCTTTATACATTTGATGTTTAGACATGAGTCATAATACTTCAACAAAAGTGTGTGACACTTTTCAATCTGATTTCTGTATGTCCTATCTAGTTTTGGAGGCGTTTACAACAGTCGTTATTCATACAATCAAGTATCTCAGAAGGTGTTTCTCATGCACTATTTGGCTTATTAACAGTCATATCTTTCAAAGCAGTATCAACTTTACTTTTCAACCACCAATTACCCTTTATTTCATTCATACTCTATTTTTTATATCTCTCTCATTAAACACACAACATCATTTTTAGTGTGTATTTTTTTTCATTGAAGCATCATATTAGGATCAACATTAAGATCCATTTTTCTCTCTTTCATCCATTATGGTTGGTTTGGTTGGTTAAGCTTCTGTCAAGATAAATGGTTAAGCTTTGGATGAAGTTGTTTCTTCCTATGGTGGTTAAACACTAATATTGCTTCCCATTCTGATTTCAAGACTGGGAGATGAAGATTCACTCACCAGCAAGAGGAGGTACTAGAGTATGTGATTGTATTCAACACAATCATTTGAAGCTTGGAATGCACGATATATTCCAGCTTGAGGGGGCTGTTGAAATATACTTTGAACTATATTTTGGTATTTGGTTGATATTGTATTAGGCTAGTTATAGTTAGAGTTAGTTTTAGTTAGTTAAGTTTTGTTTTCCATGTATAAATAGTTTACTTTCATTGTAAACTATCTTTCACTCAATTCATTCAATTTTGTAATGAGAATTCAATCATTCAATGAGAATATTATCATTTTTTGTTTCTCATTCTTCTTTCTTTAAGTTTCTTTAAGCTTTCTTTCATATACTTCTTGATTCATCAAGAAGCTTTCTTTTTCATGGTTCTTACCAAATTCTAACATGGTATCAGAGCATAATTATTCTTTTGTTAGCTTCCGTTTATGGCTCCATCATTCCAAGATTCAACAGAGAATCATTATGATTTTCATTACAATAAAGAAGATTGTGGTTCTTCTTCCCCATCTCAATACCCAAGACTGAGAAGAAGCCATTGGAGAAGTCATCACCAGCAGAGAAGAAATCCAAGGTTGGAAAGAAGCTCCCAAAGGAAGATGTTGTTGTCGTTGACAAGAAGAGCTTGGAAGCATACAAGATCTAATCTTCAAGGCTACAGCATTGGCATTTTATATTCTCCAATTAAGTTTCAACTTTGTTACATACAACAAATTTCAACAAAGAACCATGATTGCATTTAGTTCTTCTTTTTGATTTAGTAATGTATTATCACCATCAGGTGGAATAATTTCAATGTCCAAAGGAGGATTGAGGCATCTTTGATGAAAAATATGATTGCATTAGGTGTACGAGTTATTATTGTCGGTGAATCTTGACAACCCTCAAACATAACCCTCTCCCTGGTCCTTCTTCACTCACAATAGAAAAGATGAGTTCCCTACAAGTGAACAAAGTTGTTCATACACATCAGGTTTGGTGGTTATTCTCTTGCATATGGCTGCATGGTGGGGTTGTCTAAGTGTTTGCCAACGTGTTTAGCCTTGTTCTTATTAGAGTTTGTCTTTAGCAAGAATTTGGATTTGGGTATTTGAGCAAAAACTACACGGTGAAGAGCTTGTAAACATAGAGAAAGATTTGGCAAGAAAGCTTCTTTATACATTTGATGTTTAGACATGAGTCATAATACTTCAGCAAAAGTGTGTGACACTTTTCAATCTGATTTATGTATGTCCTATCTAGTTTTTGGAGGAGTTTACAGTAGTCATTATTCATACAATCAAGTATCTCAGAAGGTGCTTCTCGTGCACTATTTGGCTTACTAAGAGTCATACCTTTCAAAGCACTATCAACTTTACTTTTCAACCATCAATTACCCTTTATTTTATTCATACTCTATTTTTTACATATCTCTCATTAAACACACAACATTGTTTTTAGAGTGTATTTTTCTTCATTGAAGCATCATATTAGGATCTACATTAAGATCCGTTTTTCTCTCTTTCATCCATTATGGTTGGTTTAGTTGGTTAAGCTTCTGTCAAGATAGATGGTTAAGCTTTGGATGAAGTTGTTTTTGCCTATGGTGGTTAAACACTAATATTGCTTCACATTCTGATTTTAAGACTGGAAGATGAAGATTCGTTCACCAACAAGAGGAGGTACTAGAGTATGTGATTGTATTCAACACAATCATTTCAAGTTTGGAATGCATGATATATTCTAGCTTGAGGGGGCTGTTGAAATATATTTGGAACTATATTTTGGTATTTGGTTGATATTGTATTAGGCTAGTTATAGTTAGAGTTAGTTTTAGTGGTTTTAGTTAGTTAAGTTTTGTTTTCCATGTTTAAATAGTTTACTTTCATTGTAAGCTATCTTTCACTCAATTCATTCAATTTTGTAATGAGAATTCAATCCTTCAATCAGAATATTATCATTCTTTGTTTCTCATTCTTCTTTCTTTAAGCTTCTTTAAGCTTTTTACATATACTTCTTGATTCATCAAGAAGCTTTCTTTTTCATGACTCTTACTAAATTTTAACAAAAGATAACTTTTATAGTAAAAAAAACTCTAAAAAACTATACTGCTATATTTGGGCTGACAAATTCAAATGCTTACTCCACTAGCATCAATCTTGCACTTAAATGGAAGATATTCCCTCAATGACTATTCAACAGTTCTTGCGTGTAATCGATAACCTAACCCATCCCTCACTGCACCATGAATCATGATCATGTGTAAGTTTTATGACAATTGCATCATCATGTCCCTTAAATATTAAATATTTATTTATCTGGATTTCGCTTCCTTTTTTATTATTATGCTAAATTTCCATTTTTATAATTTGATATATACATCTACTTTGTCATTACTAGCAGCAAAGTTGCTTGGTGGGTTTTTTGGGACATTTTATTAGAAGTTTAAAATGTATGCTTAGTGTAAACTTTTTCACATTATAAACACATCATTTACCATTGATTTTTTATTAATTTTCTTTGAAAATCAGTAGTGATTAACATATGATCAGATGATAATTTACTGATAGTGTAAAAACTATAATTGTAACACAGACTATAACTGTGACACACGTTAATGCCAAAAGCAAAATCATAAAATAAATATTCATCGTAAATAATCTGCTTGCCCTGAAATGACCCGACCCAATAGGAAAATCCCAATTTATTGGGCCTTTCGATACAATCAAATAGAAAGTCCCAAGATTATCCCTTCTAGGAACCCAAACTATGTGATTAAATAAATTGTTAAGTGATTGCAAACATTTGGATAGAGATGTACTCTTAGCTTGGAAATAATATAGATTTGCCAAGGGAAGACAGTATTTCAACAATAATAGGGCTTTGGATAGTGATTTAAAGAGAAGGAAATTTTAGATTAGGGTAGTTTGTTCTGTTTTGCTTATGAGGAATGATGGAAGGATTAATAGAAATAGTTTGAGCTACATATAACTTATTGATTTCATTCAAATAATAGTAGAATACTTGATTTTTTTACTTTGGTATAATAGTCTTTGGTCCTCTCTTAATGGGTCTTTATAGTTTCATTTTGAAGCTTTGCCTTAATCTTTAATCTGTATTAGGTTGATTATCCCTTATACTCTTAATATATTTCTTTGCCTATAAAAAAGTTACATGGTAAATTAAATTTAACACAGGAAAATCATCTAGGCTAGTTATTTATATATGACATTATTGACTTACACCACGTTCTAAAGCAACATTGTTAGAGGGTAACCATTCATTGACCTATATATCTTAAAGAAATGTGTTAAATATATAGTCATTATAGTGTCTCACTGCTAATGATTTGACCCTTCATCTGCCGACTCTATATAGTAACTTGGACCATAAGATCAATTTTCTTTCTATTTATAGTTTGAGGCAGTTAACCATAAGTTTAATCGGTTAACATTGCATGCTTCCCTAAAATAATTGCTTTGGTTTGGTTTCACTTTTTCTTGCAGCTTTAACTTCACTTAAAGATGGGACGGTAAAGTATCTTAAGAAATGGCATTCCCGCATGCAAATGAAAGATATAAGTGGGTCATCTAAACCTGCTTTAGGTACAGTTAACTGGATTCATTGATTAAGACATTACAGTAACAATAATCATAACAATCTATAGATGATTAGTGTAAAGCACTTACTTAGATACCAAAAGAGTAAAATGGAATAACCACACCCACCTCCTTCAGTGTTTGAGGATTGACAAAAAAATCATCACTAACAATGTATTTGGGGCCTATGAATTAATATATAGAAGACCATAGTAGATGATGGTCCACCTGTGTTATAGGCCATGGCACAAATGTCCCAATTTTCATAGATCTTCATGAATTGCTATTAGCCTATATGTGTTTCTACTCTCTTTTTCACACTTTTAACTTTAATTTGGAAAGACTTTGGAGAATGGCAAAATGATGTTTTGCCATAAGGCACACATATTATTCATTTAATAACTATTTAAGAAAAAAGGGTTTGAACTAAGAAGCTTCAGCTAAGCGTGTATGAAGATAAAAAATTAAAAGGAATTGGGTTAGTAGAAGTTATAATGATTCATCACTGACCCACTAAGAGAAAATAAGGGTTCTTTTTAGTGAGTGTCACCCTCTTAATTAAGCATCCTTTTGACATTGTGGACTAATTATATAAATCAATCGTGGTTGACGGTGCATCTAAAAGTCAGTTCCACAAGAGCACTTTCGATGTCCTTGGACTCGGTTGAATGAAGATTATCTATGATAGTTCCATGTTCTTGGAAATTATTAAGAATTCTTTGTTTTACTTTTAGATATACCACTCTATTCTCCATTATTCATTTGTAAGAATAAGATATCTTCATGACAAGACATATCTAACATTGAGGACATTGGCTTTTATGCAATTATGTGAGACATTTGGTGTAAAGAATAGAAGGGGAAAGGCCTAGTTCATTAAAAAAATGGATTCCAACTTTTATTTATCTTCATGCATCTTGTTGACTTTAATCAACAGGTAATTTCAATCCTAGGAATCATATATTGTTACCGAGTTTGAAAATATATTGATAAAAAATATGGTTACGGGTCTAACTGTGGATGCATGACTTGTTTTGATGATTGCACACCAATACACCATCACTTGTGCATGTTTGTTTCGTAAGGGTTTAATCGAGCTTATAAATCAGTCAACAAATTTATTTGATAAAAAATAAGTTGTTTAACTCAATTTGAATATGAAGCATTTTTTAAAAATTGTTTGGCTTATGAAGTCGTCCACAATTCTGGTCACGCTATTTGTTTTTTGTTTTAACACGACGGAAAGAAAGCACTTAATGTAGGAACAATGTGTAGCAAGAAGAAGCCAATATAAAATACTAAAGAACACATGAAATTGTAATCAGGCCACGAACAAAACTGTACACAAGTAGTAAAAGAATACCACAGATATAATTTAATCATGACTTTAACCATAACAACCACACAAAAATCATAATAGCAAATACTAACAATGCATTAGTCTATGTCGTGTAAAACCTTGCTGGATTCTCATATGGATCAAAATGCCAATATTTAATTCTTAATAAGGACACTTGTTGGGAGACAATCACACATGGATTAATTTCTTACCCAAACAGTAAGAGGATACTATTGATTATACAATACAAAGTCTTACCAAATGAGTATCCAAAACTTCGATTAGGTATTCAGTGCACCATATGAAACTTCGGTATAAAGAGAAAAATACAGATTTTGACAGAAAACAGGAGAATCAAATAGTGCTATTTAGTCGCTATTGAAATGAAAATGCTATTTATAATCATCTTAAGATGCCTATATTAAAAAAGGTTTAGCTAAAATAATAAGGATATGATTGGTTTGCAAAAATATTTTCTATTTCATTTTCTGTTTTCATTAATCATTACAAACATGTCATATTGTTTTGGGTTATCAAAGAAAAAACAACAAAAATGTTATTGCCAACTGGCCCCTATCTCTACCCCATCGAAATACAAACACTGAACAATGTGAAAATAAAATCACCCAGTTACAAGCCTTCATGTTATTCATTATATTATGATGCTCAATCATAAACTGACCTATCTTTAGAGAATAAACGTCCGAGTTTGGCACATAGTGAGCAAAAATTTCAACTGTGAACAATCACATGCAAGAGTAGAAGAATGTTACCATAGTTTTCTAAACTATTCTAAGGGATCCCCTTAACTGATCCAGTTTTCCATATATGAACCCTATAATCAAATCACATTAAAAAAAATTGCCAAAATTTTGAATGGAGCAGGATACAGCTCCAAGAGAAGTATAAATTTTGTAGCAAGAATTTGGGGTGAAAGCCTAAACCATATAGACAGGCTATTATTAAGACTGTAACTTGTTGGCTTCAAAAGCTTTTTGCAGGCATTCCACAGCACTTTCATAGTTCAAGAAACCCATAAACCAGAATTCAAGATTGTCAGCAGAGATCACCTGGATGTACTTCTCAGCAGGATTGGCTTTGTTTGATGAAGGATTAACTGCTTTTAGCTGATGTAATGGGATGGCTATCTATAGACATTACAATGAGTCAATAACAAATTTAAAAAAAATGCAGATACAATATTATTATAGGTCAAAGCAAACAAGAAAAAAGAAAAATGTGTATAGCATTATGCTTTGGGATTGGGAAACTTTTAATAATAGAGACAGAAATTTCCTCCATGGAACAAGGTAGCATCAATAGCTTTCTCAGTTGTTTTTCACAAATCATTATTTGGGGTCTAAATTACTCAATACTCACAGCCTCACAGGTATTAATCTGGCTGATGTGGTTAACTTATGCGGTTGATGGATATTGATTCAGGAAAAGAAAGGTGGCAACAGTAAGAGTTAGATAAAATAAGTGTTCAAAAAAGGCTCAAGTTCAACCATGAAACTGACTACTTTGAAAGAAGGTAGTCATTTTCAGATAATTGAGGGTATACTTCTGTTGATTAATGTATCAAATATCTGAAAATGCAGAAATGATCTTCCAAGAAGTCAATCAATATGAAATAAATGAAGTCCAGCGACTCCTCTACCTTCGTTGATAATGTATTCAGCACAATCCTAGATTCAATATTTTCCCTTTGGCCTAGGGGTTGGCAAAATTACGACATTGGTCCTTTAAGCTACTTTCTCTTTTCAATTTGGTTATGTACCTTTTTTATGTTTCATTTCCTACAAGGCAGTTTTTATTCACAGCTTTCCCAATACTCAACCATAATTCATAATGTCCGAATCATTGAATTCCAAATGAAAATATATATCCTTTAATATTTTTATGAAACTGTATCATTAAAAATGGACTAAAGTTATTAAATTAATGGAAAAACAACTTATAGGATCAATTCGAAACAATATATAACTTTTAGGACTTATTTGAAACAAAAAAGAAAACTTATAGGATCCACTTCAAAACAGAAAATGACTTAGACAATGAATCTATTAGTTTTGCCTAATAGTATTTATTATTAGCAACATTCTATTTACTTCAACAAATCTATCATGAATTTAATATGATATAATAATATGATATAGAAAGTATTTCAAAATACAACCCAGCTGGGCCTCAAGCTTGAAAATTTTAAATTGAGTCAAACTTGGGATTAAGTTTCCAGCAGTCAAATCAGATAGTGGAGATGTGAGACATAATGTGTGAGCACCTGGGTTCAAACCCCTGGCAGCTGCACAATATCCCCTCCCCCATCAAAAACTGTCTGCAAAAATAAGTCTCAAACTTGATCATTTCCTGCATGATTTGGCTTGATTAGGTTACATTTTTAAACATTGAAACCACTATCCTAAAATCAAATGCACACAATTTAGTTAGTCCAGCTAATCTTCCAATTGGATAGCTTATTAAAAAGGGCGGCCAGTGCACGAGAGATGTATGCAACCTTACCCTCGCAAGCAGAGAGACTGTTTCGAGGATTTAAACCTGTGACCTCATGGTCATTAAGCAACAACCTTACCGCTGTGTCAAACTCACTCTCTGGTTAAATTACAATTTTTTTAAAACTGCCACTGGTTAACAACTGAATGATGAAAAGGAAATGAAATAATTTGTTTATCAAAGCTCAAATTACCTTGTAGTAGACAAGCAGCAGAGCAAAGAAAACTGCATACCAATATATATTTTATCTTTTAAAGTGTAGGAAAAAGAGAAAGGAAAAATAAAATTAGGAAAGTAAAACTGATTTATCCTCATCTGGTATGATCTGCCAAGGTTTGCCCGATCCAGTTTTACAGTTACAATAATGAAGGAACAAAGTGAAACTTTTACAAGGCATGCATGGAGGAACTAGATTGCTGTCTGTAGGTTATTGGTAGGAGATTTGAGGTTTTAATAGATGAGAAAAAGATGTATGCACTGACAGTATATGAGTTTTAATGATGGATGATGGAGCGCATGTGTATAAATTTTTACACCGACAGTGCATAAATTTTATACTCTTAATAGATAGGTGAGGCACTACCCTAGATCCTTAAAGAGTAAAGTGCAGAAGGGAGATTTCAGTTTCTTTGGAGTTCATGCGTGATACAATTTCATGAAGTTTTACTCTATTTACTTTTGTATACATTTTATATTAAACATGTTTACATATAATATCTTTCATCTTTTGGCAATCAAATGATCAATAAAATAGGGGAATCAAATGATACATGCCCGTTCAAGGGTCAATCCCCCCTCCCACCTGTCATCCATATAACATGGATCTGCCACTAATTCCAATTGGCCTCCTCAGTACCAAGAGATAATCTTCTAACACCTCTAAACTGAACGATATAATCCAACCCCGGTTAATAACATGGATCTGCCACTAATGCCAGGTAGATAAGTACGCATATATAACCAACCCTAATTAATATATAGTCCTACTATATAGACTGGCAAATTTAAAAACATTTGAAAACAAAAGTCTAGGATTTAAGGTTTTTCACTGTACCTTGTAATAGCTCCATTCTGTTTGGTTGTCAGATTTATAGGAGAGAGGATTGTCACTACAATATGCAAGCTTTGCTGAAGATATATACACAACACCCATTACTGGACCAGCTGATGTAGATAGATAACATGCAAAATAATTTTGAAGGTGTTCTCCTGCAACTATGTCAAACGTCCGTAGGAAAATTTTGTCATAGCCACCTTCTGCAAGAACCTTCGTTCCCTGGACAATTCTTCCCACAGCAGCTTCAGCAAAACTAGGATTCGTTTTCACTGAACACAATGAAATTAAAAGAGGCCAGTTAGGTTATATAGAAGATTCAATGTCATCAAGAATGATGGGAGGGTAGAAAAAAAAATGAGACTATTGAACTACACCGATCATTAAAAGAGAGGGAAAAGACAATGCTCAAAAGAGCCACTGGTTGTGATCATGATATTTGACACTAAAGGTATGTTTGGATGGAGGAGTTTGGAGAGAAATGAAGAGGAAAGCAAACTTTTGTTTCAAAATTAAGAGAGTTATAAAGGCGAATAAAAGATTGTTGAAGGTTACATGATAATCTCTCATTTTATTCCTTTTGTTTTAAAAACTGTCAAATAAGGAGAACATTTACTCAATGGAAAATAGATCATCCAAGCTTTCACTCTCCATTCCAAATTCCTCCATCCAAACATACCTTAAGGAAATATCGGAGCAGTTATGCCACAGAAGAAAAGAGCATCTATGGTTAATGTCATTCTCATGACAAAACCTAAGTATTTCTAAACAATTCAGAAAAAATCTTGAAGATTCAAACACATTATAGCCAAAATAATTGAAATATTAAAGACCATTTGTTAGGAGTTCCACATTGAGTAGAATAACAAACTCAATGTGGTACTTAAGTCATGAGGCTCTCCCACCCAATAGACTAGTCTTTTGGGTTAGGCTCTCCCACCTAATAGACTAGTCTTTTGGGTTAGGCTCTCCTCATGTGAGTGAAGCCGCCAAAAGAGAAAGTGCTACCATCGGATCAGTGCCGATAGAGAGAAAGTCGCCGTGGACGTCGGCCCTTAAAGGGGGCGGCAATGTTAAGAGTCGCACATTGAGTAAAATAACAAACTCAATGTGGTACTTAAGTCATGAGGCTCTCCCACCTAATAGACTACTCTTTTGGGTTAGGCTCTCCTTATGTGCTTAAATCCTAACACCACCTAAGGCATGTACATAAACAAATCAAGAATGAATCACACTCTCACCAACCACAACTTCCCCCACAGTTGTGCTACACATCTTTAAAAGGACCTAAGGTAATAAAACGGGTGTATGATCTCCAAAAAACATTTCTGACGGACACATAACATAGGGCCTATTTGTCTAGGATTCTCAAAAAGTGATTTTGGAAGGAACATTTTTGTGGGAAGCTGGAACCTAAGAGCAGTATTTAAGCTTTCTTGCAAGATAAAGATTTAGGTATTTGATAAAACCCAACTAAACAAGCATATACTGTTAGAAGTGATATATTATTAAAAACAACCTAAACAAAAAGGTCCATAATCAAGGTCATGCATAAACTTACAGAACTCTAATATTACTTTCTTGCAAAAATCTGAGTTTTTTTTTTCAATTACAAAGAACTCGATATGTGATAGACCAGGTTAACCTACAGCAACATTTTAAAGGGATTTGTTCATATGCAAATCCTAAATTTATCATATCTTCCCAATTACCATAACAGATTCATCAAATTATCATGATACAATGTCGATCGATAAGAACACAATTTGAACAAATAAAAGAACTTACAGTGCTGCCAAGTGTTCCCAGCGAGAGTCTCAGCCTTACGCGTTGCTTCTCCCAACTTCTTTCCCCATCTTCCCAGCACATTCTTTACAATATCTACCTTCTCTGAAACTAAACAATCATTTCACAAATCACAATCTAATTATCATATACATCAATTCATATAATAGATAAGTACACTAACCCGAGACAGATGAAGAAGAATCAGAAGATGATAAAGAAGAAGGAGAAGATGATAAAGAAGAATAGATTTCAGGATTGGATTGCGATTCTTTTGGAGTCGAATCGAACGCTGGTTCGGTCACCAAATCAGGGCTCCAATGCACGGACTTCTTCCTACTACGGGTTGAAGCGGCGCGTTCCGTCAATCTCTCCGATGAGGGTTCAGAATCCAATACAGGTGATACATTCCCTAAAGCTTCGGTGTTGTTCGAATCCCTGTTTGGGGCATGAGATGAATCCGTTGAATTGGATTTATGCTCGGGTTTCGGCGTCGGTTGTTCCATTTTGGGGGAGTTTGAGGATTTGGGTGGCGCGTGAGTGTTGAGTGCGAGTGTTGGTCCTGCTCAGTTTTGATTTGAACACTTCCTTGTGTTTTCGTTTAGGAACGGACTGAAGTTGACACTGGGGAAGAGAAAAGGATATAAAGGTAATTTGATTTGGTCAAAAATTAACCCATCTTTACTTTGTTTCCGCTAAGGAAAATCATTTTATCCTGATAACATTTATGTCATTTTATTTTATATATAATAAAATCATAATTTTGCAGTAAATGACATGAAAAAAGGAACTTCTCTGGTAGGTCGTGATTCATTCTATCCAGAGTAAAACGTTCACTATTATTAAATTCTCATTGACTTTCATTTATCGAGAAATCAATTAATTGATCACTCATACGTCAGTGAAACTATCTCAAGTAATAGAGAGAAAAGTAATTTTATCATTTATATTTTAAGAGTAAAAATATAATCTCATTTTAAATAAAAATGATATAAATATTAATGTATATTAATTTTCCTTTACTTTTTTATATCACTTCTCACTCCATTGATAGAGAAGAATCTCATTCCTCACACATTAACTTATTATGGATCGATTTAGTCCTCTTAACGTACGTTTGATATAGATTATGTTTTTAGTTTCAGTTTACAAATTGTAAGATTATAATCTTAACATATTATAATTTGTTTATGTTTTGGTACTTTAGTTGAAGACTAAATAGAAACTAATATATTTGTTTGAGTATTTTTATGTAGTGAACTAGTAGGATACTGGTGCATTCACAAGGGTGATAACATGTTTTGCATAATTTTAAAAATATTAATTTTCATTAAAGAATGACAATATAATTTGTTAATAAAAATATTATTGAAGGTTACCTCATAAAGGATGATTTCTACATATTTAATTGTTGATGTAGAAAGTATAATCCATTAGTTTCTAATGATTGACCTTGAGATTTATTGATTGTCATAACATACGAAACAATTATAGGGAACTGTATTCTGATAAGCTTCAAATGTCATAGAGATTGAGATTGAGACATTGACATCCGAGGAATATATATGATATTTCCAATGTTTTTTCTTATTGTGATCGTTGCTTCAAGTACATGATTTATCATCTTAGTGACCACCAATCTTGTACTATTACATAATCTTTCAGACTAGACTAAATTCCTCAATATTATTATTTAAGTTACAACCTTCAACTTGATCTTATGATTTGAAAGGCCAAATGTTGCAATTAAGTTTAGAAATTCAAGATTAATATGTTGAATGCTTCACTTTCATTAGCACCAGGCGTATTAATTGAATCTGAACTCATGTATCTTTTTTCATCACCTATAGTTATACATTAGAATATTTATCAATATAAATTTAATAAATCTTTTGCGTCGAAGATAACGAATATTCAAAGCTACTGAACAAAATTTATCTAGAATTTTAATCAGAACATATTAATTGATTTGATCAACAATCTCAATTGTTGAGGTAAGTATTGCTCTATAGTGTCATCAATAAGGTCATCAACACAACCATCATTAGGCTCAGATGATTTTTCATCCCCATCTTTAGTATCCAGTTAGAGAATTGCTTGATTTATGTTGTATTATCATGATTTTGTAGACCGGTATTTTTGTAAGAGTTAAAATTGTAGATTCGTACTAAAGATAAGATGCGTTAATTTTTGCATATATAATATTTGAACAACACACTTTTGGAACCACTGATATGATTTGTCTGAAATCACCTCCAAAAAATTACAACATTTCCTCCAAACAAAATTGAGTCATTTATTATTGTACCCATTATTGATTGATCTATCAAATTTTACACATGTTGATGTAAATGGAAGCATCATGCTGTATAACCAAATATTATTTTGATAATTGAGGCCAGTGGCAGATCTTGATCAAAGTTTAAGGAGAGGCAATAATATTTAACTACAATTTATAATTAAAATTAATTGAATAACGAAAATATAAAGAAACATACATGATGAGACTAGAGATAAAATTTTCAACCATTTCTTTTTCATTATAAGTCATTATGTTGTTTGTAAGTAATTCATCTTCTATGTTACTATGTAATTTTGTTTAGTTTGTTTCACTGTCGAAAATGATATTTATATAGTAGTTCAACCACAATAGATAAAATACGATGAATTACTTGGTAACGCAAAATATGACTAACAATATATGCTAGAAATTTTCAAACATGAATGGCTAAAGAGATCTAGAATAAAATGTTGATATTGAGATCTCAACCGAATCTTCATTACTCATTGAAACTCATTGAATAGAAATTTTGGACAAAAAAATATATATTATCAATATTAAATAACTTATAAGTATCCTTAGGAAATATATTATCAATACATAAAATAATTTATTTCATTAAGTGTAAAATCATCATAAACTCAAATGAAGTCATGTTATTATAAGCAACATCAACATTTAAACATGTAAGAGAATTTGATCTATTATGTATAATTTTAAAAGAACCACACAAATTGCACTATATTTATTTATCAAACTACACATTAAAGAAATATGCGAGTTCCAATTAGTATATCATTAAAGACGTCATTGATGTGTAGATAAATGAAGTACATCTATGTAAAACTCTATGCGTCATATTTTATAATTTAAAAGTTTAATAATTACATATTTTTCTCACCAAACACAACAAATGACATCTTGAGCAACACACTTTATGGGATAATAGATGTGTTCCCATAGGAAAAGGTAAAAAATAATATTTATAAAAAAAATCCAGGGGCAACTGTCCCAACCTGTCCCTTCTAAGGTCCGCCCCTGATTGAGGCGATGAATGAAGTGCTTTAAAAGGAGATGTTGAAGGAGAGAATGAGGTGCTTCTAGTATCGGTGTATGTACTTTTCCATCATCATAACAACGTTCATATTTAGGTGTTGTAGTATTTCTATGTCTACACTTTCATTCTTTGATACCACATATGTGCTCCAAAATGATCACATTCAATAACATAATCACCAATATCATAATACTCTAAATAAGATTTTAAAGTTTAATGGTATATATGTTATATTATAAATAAAAATATATAATAAATATTAAATAACCATGTTGTTTTTCAAAACATTGATGTCATATATAAGAATTATCAAATTGATCTTCATCCTTTAAAGAACATTCAATATTCACATCTTTCAAGTTGAAACAATAAACAATATTAGTATCATAAAAAGAATAAGATTGTTGTATTTTGTATTAAAGAGTGTAATTCATTGCTTTGTGTAATAGTTAGTTTAGTTAGTTGGCAACTTACTACAAATAGAAAGTCATAACAAACTAAGTTGTTATGAACTACTATAAATAGAATGGTGTAACTTTGATGATTGTTGGTTAATGAGAAACACTCTTCTTTCTAATTTTTCTTCTTCCCTTTCTAAGAACACGTTTTCATCTTCACTGAACTTCTTCTTCTTCTTCTTTTCTGATTCACGCTTGGCTAGAAGCAAGTATAGAAACCAAACTCAATTGGTTTCTAAAACTCCAATAGTGGTATCAAGAGCTATAGGATCGGGATATGTGGTAATGCCAAGATTGGGTGCAAGAGGCTTCAAGAAGTGAAGCTCACGGATTAAGAATCAAAGCTGCAAAACAGAAGGGAAATCAGAGGTATAGAAGAATGGCAAATTCGAATGGATTTGCAATGAATCTTCCAATCCTAGATGGGAAGAATTATGAACATTGGAGCATTCAAATGAAGGCCATCTTTGGATTTCAAGAGTGTCTTGATGTGGTGAAAGGTGGAATGCCAATTCTAGATGAAAATTCAGTGGAGTATAGGGAAGCAAACAAGAGAGATTGCAAGGCAATCTTCTTGATTCACCAATGTGTGGATAGAGCTAACTTTGAAAAGATTTATGCAACATCTAGTTCAAAGGAAGCATAGGAGATACTGGAGAAGAACTATTCTGGTGGAAAGAAGATCAAGAAGGTGAGGTTGTTGACACTCAAAAGACAATATGAGTTGATGCAAAAGGATGAGCAATAATCCATAGCCGAGTACCTCAACAGATTAAGGAATCTGATAAACCAAATGAAGGGGTGTGGAGAGACACCAATTGAACAACATGTAGTGGAGAAGATTCTCAGAACTCTTCATCCAAGATTTGATCATATGGTGGCAGTAATAGAAGAAGCAAAGGATCTTGACAATCTATTAGTTGATGAATTGCAAGGATCCTTGGAGGTGCATGAGCAGAGATTTATGGAGAGGCAGAATTATAGACAAGCAAATCATGCCTTGAGTGCTCAGTTCAAGAAGAAGGGTGGCCCTGGACAGACTGATAAATTCAGAAGAGACAAGGCAAAATGGCAAGGTGGTAGGAGTATTGAGACTAACTATGTCAAGCCTGGATCGAATTCACAACAGAAGAATCAGAGCAACAATTGTGAAGTCATTAGAGCCAAGAAATGGAACAATCAGTTGAGTAGAATGAACAAGAAAGACAAAAGCAAGATTCAGTGCTTCAACTGTAGAAATTGGGGACATTATGCTTCAGAATGCAAAGAGAAAAGGGTCACTCAAACCAAAGAAGAAGAAGCAAGACTAGCAAAAGATGAGGAATCAGAAGAGGAGCTGTTCCTGATGGCTAGGAGTATCGACTCTTTTCAAGAAGCAAATAAATCTAATGATGCCCTGCTAATGGTGACAAATCAGAGTTCAGGAAGTTGGTATCTTGATTCAGGTTGCTCCAACCACATGACAGGGAACAAGGATTGGTTTGTGACATTAGACAAATCAGTGGAAACCAGAATAAAGTTTGCTGATGATAGCATAATCAAAGCAGAAGGAATTGGCAGAGTAATGATCAAGAAGAAGGATGGCTCAACCTCATACATATCAAGTGTTCTATATGTGCCAAGAATGAAGAGCAACCTTTTAAGTCTTGGACAATTGCTTGAGAAAGGATACAAGATGAGGTTAGAAGAGAAGATGCTCAAAGTATTCAACAAGAAGGGAGTGTTAGTCTTGAAGGCCCCTCTAGCACAAAATAGGACCTTCAAGATTGGCATTTAGCTTGGAAATCAGAAATGCTTAGAATTAGTAACAGATGAGAAATGGATTTGGCATCAAAGATTTGGGCATCTCAACTTCAAGAGCCTTGAACACTTAAGTCAGAATGAAGTTGTGCATAGGTTACCAAATCTCAAAGCTTCAAATGATGTGTGTGATGACTGCCTTGCAAGCAAGCA
>NC_032025.1:4740534-4741669 GCF_001865875.1 Lupinus angustifolius
GCAGAAGCAATATCAACAGCAACCTATCTTCTGAACAGATGTCCTACAAAGAGGTTGGTGAACAAGATTCTTGAAGAAGCTTGGACTGGACACAAGCCCAATGTAAAACATCTCAAAGTGTTTGGATCCATATGCTTCAAACACATACCAGAAAACAGTAGAAGGAAACTTGATGATAGAGGAGAGAGGCTGATTTTTGTAGGCTATCATTCTACAGGGGCCTACAAGGTATACAATCCAAACACCAACACAACCTCATACAGCAGAGACTTAAAATTCATTGAAGGAGAAGCTTGGAATTGGAATGAAACAACTGAAACACCCAACAACTCAGTAAGAATGATGCTGGATAACACACAAACAGAAGAAGAAACTCAGATAAGTAATGAGGATCAAGCTGCTTTGAATGAAAGACCATAGAGAACAAGACAATTGCCATCAAGACTCAGAGATTATGAACTTCTTGATGACTCAGCAATCACTCAAGAAGGAGATTTTGTGCATATGGCTCTACTAGCTGAAATGGAGCCTATGTCTTTTGATCAAGCAATGAAATAGCAGTGCTGGATAGTAGAGAACAAGACAATTGTCATCAAGACTCAGAGATTATGAACTTCTTGAGGACTCAGCAATCACTCAAGAAGGAGATGTTGTGCATATGGCCCTACTAGCTGAAATGGAGCCTGTGTCTTTTGATCAAGCAATGAAAGAGCAGTGCTGGATAGAAGCAATGAAGGAGGAGGTCAACTCAATAGAAAATATGCTACATGGGAACTAACAGATTTGCCAAGAAACAAGAAAGCTATCTTAGTCAAATGAGTGTATAAGGTGAAGCTGAAACCTGATGGATCAGTTTCTAAGCACAAGGCTAGACTTGTTGCTAAAGGGTTCCTACAGAAGCAAGGCTTGGACTTTGAAGAAGCCTTTGCACTAGTGGCCAGACTAGAAACCATAAGACTTGTTATAGCAATAGCAAGCTCAAGAAGGTGGCACATTTGTCAAATGAATGTGAAATCTGCCTTCCTAAATGGTCCATTAGACAAGGAAGTCTACATAGTACAACCCCCTGGCTTTGTAATTCCAGATCAAGAACACAAAGTCTACAGATTGCACAAGGCTTTGTATGGATTGAAAC
>NC_032025.1:4741769-4761970 GCF_001865875.1 Lupinus angustifolius
TGAGAACTCAGAAGATAATGCAGTAGACTCAACCTTCTTCAGACAAATCATAGGATCTCTTCGATATGTGTGCAATACAAGACCTGATCTTGCCTATGCAGTGGGTCTAGTAAGCAGGTACATGGAAAATCCAAGACATACTCACCTAGTAGCAGTGAAAAGGATACTAAGGTATCTTAAAGGGAGTATGAATCTGGGCATTTTGTTCCCTGCATCAAGAGACATAGAACAGAGCAGTGGAAGAAGTATCATCCATGGCTACACTGATGCAGATTGGTGTGGTGATAAGGATGATAGGAAGAGCACAAGTGGTTACCTATTCAAGCTTGGTGAAGCATCAATAAGTTGGTGTTCAAAGAAGCAGAAAATAGTGGCCCTTTCTTCGTGCGAGGCAGAGTATGTTGTTGCCTGTTTTGGTGGTCAACAAGTAGTGTGGTTGAAGGCATTACTCACTGAATTGGGAATGCAGAAGGATGATGAACCTACGTGGTTGTTTATTGATAACAAATCAGCAATAAATCTAGCAAAGAATCCAGTGGCTCATGGTAGAAGCAAGCACATAGAGACCAAGTTTCACTTCTTGAGAGACCAAGTAGAGAAGAACACATTGAAGCTAGAATTCTGTCAATCCAAGGAACAATTGGCAGATTTGCTAACTAAGCCTTTAAAGAAGATAGACTTTGAGAGACAAAGAACACTCTTAGGTATAGTTAGTATAGAAAGCATGAATTAAGGAGGAGTGTTGTTTTTTGTATTAAAGAGTGTAATTCATTGCTTTGTGTAATAGTTAGTTTAGTTAGTTGGCAACTTACTACAAATAGAAAGTCATAACAAACTAAGTTGTTATAAACTACTATAAATAGAATGGTGTAACTTTGATGATTGTTGGTTAATGAGAAACACTCTTCTTTCTAATTTTTCTTCTTCCCTTTCTAAGAACACGTTTTCATCTTCACTGAACTTCTTCTTCTTCTTCTTCTTTTCTGATTCACGCTTGGCTAGAAGCAAGTATAGAAACCAAACTCAATTGGTTTCTAAAACTCCAACAAAGATGACTTTTAAAATCACAAATAATATACTGAAATATTAAATGAATATCTTGTATGTCAATATCAGAGTTGTCATTGGTGACCGTAAAAAAAGCAACACATTTTCTTTTCTTTGTAACATATTCTTTTTGTGTTGATCATTGTACATGCTACCATATCTTTTCATTAGATTTATGCTCAAAGATTGTTGGTTGATAGATTTGTTTTTCCTTGTATGCTCATAAATGACATTTGGTTGGGTATGGGATTTAGAACTTGAGCAGCCATAGTATTCATGAAACCATAACTCTCCAATTTACACAATTTGAAGATATTTGTGATAGAAATGTTCTACTCATTTGTATTGGTGTTGAACTTTGTTGTCACGAATACACAGATGAAAGTGGTTACAATCTTGATTTTGAAAATTTTATACCTTTTCTTCTATTTCTTATTACTGAAGGACATATGTAGTTTTTATGTTTAAAATAATGTTTAATTTTTTTTTTACTTTTTAATACTATAAATGTAGTTTATCATTACCATGTTATAAATTTCAAATCACCCATTTATTAATTAATATTCTGTTAATCACTACAGAGCTGTTAACTATATTGTTAATTTAAAAAATACAAATGTTTTATTAATCATTAATAACATGTTATTTTTCAGTATTTATGGGATACGACGTGATAAGTATAAAATTTTATATAGTGAAGTTTATAAAGCAAAAAAGTATTTATGCAAAGGAGAATATAATGGTAATTCATTCATAACATTGTTTTGAAACATTAACCATAGAATAGTCCATAACATGTTACAAAGTATATAGAAATTAAGTATGAAGTGAAGATCCTATCAATATAAAAAACTACATAACAAAGCATCTAATAGTTGACATTAGGGCAATCATTAATATGCATGGTTCATAACATTGTAATACATAAAACATTATTCCAAACTAATTATATCCTCTATATATTAGTTATAGGAGAATGGAATTGGAATTATTTAATAATTTGACTGATTACTATAATAGAGTTTAGATAGTATAAGATCAGATTCTCCTACATTTCATATTCGTATGAGAGAAGATTAGCAACAACAATGCAAAATGTACATAATATAAGTGTAACACCATAATACAATTGTTAAAAATTACGAAAGAAGCACCAAATTATAGTTGGTTTGCAAGTGCAGTCATAACAGCCAAATGGTTTTGTTTTAACATTTTTATTGTAGTTAGTTAGTTGAATCACCAAGTATAGGAAAGGAACAATGTATTCATAAAGTAAGTTTTTATTAAATTAAACATATATAACAAATCAAATTCTCCTATTTTTTATCCTTTTCATTAACAATATTACTTAACAGTGCATTCTAAAAAGGTATTTCAAAAATTAAAAAATATATATAGAAGACACAGTCTTGAGTTGTATAAGTCTGATTATAAGTATATCTTAGGAAAAAACATCATATAAAGAGGTTGTAACATTACCTGAATGTCAAAACAATAAAAAACTTCGGTGGTCTTTTCAAATAACTATTGACTTTTTTAAATGAAAGGTGATAATATTACCTAAATGCAAATACAATAGTTAAATACAAAGTTCAAGCGAAGAGGGATTAAGTTAATAAGAATAATTGCTTGTAAACAAAAAAGAAAAAGAATATATATATATATATATATATATATATATAAAGACCAAAATGGGTTAGTGTGAACTATGGGAAGGAGATGATGAGAAGGAGTTTTGGATTGTTACCTAAGAAGTTTAAGAAGCTTGGAGGATAATGGACTTTGAAAACATAACCTGGAATTTGAAAACCTTAGCTGGAGAAATATCACGAAGAGTAGAGATGTTATGGGAGGAGAGAAATTTTGGAAGGAAGAGACTTGAAGCTATTAGTCATTTCTTTCTGAATTTTCTGGATTGGAGCAGAAATATGTAATTGTAAGGTAAGTTAGTTTGGTTTACATAAGGTTTTAGAGCTAACTTTCCAGATTTGAGAAACTTTAGAGTAAAGTTGTTGACTTACTTTAGAAAGTTAGTATAAATAGTGTCTTTTTACTGAAAAGGAGAAACCGTGTAGGTTGAAGTGACATCATTTCATTGGGTTTGCAAATGTTATGCTGCACAAATGATATATCAATTCGACGACAATTTTATGAAGATAAAAAAGTATTAAAACCATTCTAATTTGTTTTGTTTATAAAATTAAGAGTGCAAAATAATAAAGAAAAGTAGTGTTTCAGTGATGGGTTGGTACTGTGAGGATGATGATTGATGTGCAACAAAAAAATTTAAATAATATCAAACGAAACACACAATTCTCCTCACATAAATCAACTATGTATGTTGATTCTCACTCAAGGAACTCATCAAGCATACCATGGCAATCAAGGAAATCACCAAACAACAACATTTCACCAAACTCTCTCATTCATAACTCAAAGACAAGCAAACATAGGAATGCATCAAGACAATGTATCTCATTAATAAGCATCATCTTCCTTTATTAACATCTCAAATTACAAACATCAGCTCTACATCAACCAAAGATGCAGAACCAGATCAAAAGCCTCTAGTTATCATTTCATATGATCATCACAACATCAACACTCGGTCAATCATAATTGTAGTTATTATAAATCTGTTTTATATTTGTATGTTTAGCCTATGTTCTTCCATAAGTTGGCTAAAGTCTCTAGTTGGTTAAGCTTTCTATAATTGGCATGTGTTGTAATAGATAGTTAGTTAAATAGGTTAGTTAGTTAGTTAGCTTTTCCTCCAAGTATAAATATTGGCTTTAGGATAGTTTTCAAATCAGCTTTTTCATAGCATAATAAACTTATCTTTGATCAGAATTCCATCAATAAAAGATCTTCTATCACGAGATTATTCATAGTAAAATCTGTTTCTTGTTGTTCTTGGATTGTTAATCCATTGTAAAGCAAATCTTCTTTCTTTCTTCCTTCTTTGATAGTATCAGAGCTCTTTTAGAGAGCTCTGTTACATTCAACAAATATTCATCATGGATTCAACTACTACACTTGCTCAAAATTCTTCTGACCTCTCTCAAGATCCATACTACATACACCCTTCAGAAAGTCCTGCCACTCCTCTTGTATCACCATTGCTGAATGGTGACAACTACCACCAGTGGACAAGGTCTATGCAAATGAGTCTCATATCAAAGCAAAAATGGGAATTCGTGGATGGATAAATTAGAATGCCCAACAAGACAGATTCTTCATACAAAGCATGGGCAAGGACCAACAACATGGTCACTTCATGGATCATTAGATCAGTTATACCATCCATAGCTCAGAGCCTTCTTTGAATAGACAAAGCATATGAAGTTTGGGAAGACCTCAATGAGAGATTATCCTAAGGTAATCTCTTCAAGATAGCAGAATTGCAAGATACTACAGGAAATCTTGAGCAAGGTGATCTAAGTGTCTCAAAGTATTTCACTCAGACCAAAATCCTATGGGATGAGTTGGATACTTTTAGGCCCGAACCAAGATGCACTTGTGATGCTCTATGTGACATCAAGAAGCATAGAGAAGAGGACAAAATCATTAGATTCCTAAAGGGACTCAATGATGCATATAGTGGGGTTAAGTCCCAAATTATGCTCATGGACCCCCTTCCTTCAATGAGAAAACTATTCTCCCTTGTAGTTCAACAGGAAATGCAGATGTATGGACATGAGCCAGATTTAAAGGCTATGACCATATCTAGCAATGGAAGAAGAGGAGGATATTCAGGAAGATCCTACACTGCAAATAGAAATTTCAACAACACCTCTGGAAGAGGGACTCCTTCTGGATATGGCAGAGGATCTTGGACAAAAACTCAAACTTCTCCTAAATTTTGTACCTATTGCAAGAAAAATGGACATACCACAGAGACTTGCTACAAACTGCATGGTTACCCTGCCAACTTTCCTCTTAGTAGAGGAGAACAAGTGAACTCCACTCAATCCTCAACCTTAAATGAATCTGAGAAGAATGATGTGCAAGACACTGACCAAACAGATGAGAAGGTTTTTGGCCTCAATAAGCAGCAATATCAAGGACTGATGAGCATGCTACAAACTCAAAACACACAAAGAACTGATGGTGATCACTCCAACATCTTATCTGCTACCTCTATGCCACCAGACATAAACAATACAGGTACCTCTCATCTTGATCAATCAATAACTTCTTGGATATTGGATAGTGGAGCAATAGACCACATCAATTCCAAATTATCAAATTATGAAACCTATAATAGAATAAGGTCAAGCTGCCTAATGGAAATGAGGTAATCTCATAAATCTCAGGAACCATATCCCTACTTCCCAACTTAATTCTGTACAATGTTCTCTATCTACCTGATTTTTCATATAACCTGTTATCAATATCAAGACTTACTTGTGATTTACTATATACTTTGTGCTTTGATTCTAACTACTGCCTCATCCAGGAGAAGAAGTCTTTGAAGAAGATTGGTATAGCTAGAGCTTCAAATGGCCTGTATATGTTTAACTCTGCAACTACACAACATCATGTGAATATTACTAATACTTGTCAATCCTGTTTTCCTAGTTCTAGCTTATGGCATTTTAGATTAGGACATATTTCTCACAATTGTATGGACCTTGTTAAGGCTAAATTCCCCTCTATTACTGCAAATGAAATTCATCTTTGTGAGATTTGTCACTTGGCCAAACAGAAAAAACTCTCATTCCCCATAAGCAGTAGTCAGTCTTTATATTGCTTTGATTTGATACATGTTGACATATAGGGCCCTTTCCCTACCCCATCTGTACATGGCCATAAATATTTCATGACTATAGTAGATGATCATTCTAGATTTACATGGATCTATCTAATGCAAAGCAAGGCAGAAACACAAGCCATTTTACAGAATTTTATTAACATGATAGAAACACAATTTTATGCCAAAACCAGAACCATTAGAAGTGATAATGGACCTGAGTTATCTATGAAAACCTTCTATGCCACAAAGGGAATCAATCACCAAACCTCATGCATATATACCCCTCAACAAAATGGTTTTGTTGAGAGGAAACACCAACATTTGTTGAATGTAGCTAGGGCTCTCTTGATCAAAAGTAATCTGCCCAAAATTTTCTGGTCTTATGCCATCAAACATGCTACTCATCTCATTAATCTCTTGCCTACTCCCATTCTTAAATAGTAGACCCCTCATGAAGTCTCATATAACAAATTGCCTGACCTACAACACTTAAGAACCTTTGGTTCCTTATGCTATGCAAGCACTCATAAACACTCTAGAACCAAATTTGACCCTAGAGCTGCTAGATTCATCTTTTTAGGGTGCAAACAAGGTGTCAAGGGATACATAGTCATGAATCTCTCGACCAGAGCCTTAGAAGTAACAATAAATGTTGTCTTCTATTAGACAATCTTCCCATACTCATCTCTGACCACCTCAACCAATACCTCTCCTAACCAATTCCCTCTACCTGAACCTACCTATAATGCCTTCTATGAAGACATTTTACCATCAGCTGTGCCACCCCCGATGAAGATCCAATATCCCCACCATGCCCTGCAACTCATAATTTTGCACCTCCTATGAGAAGAAGTAACAGACTATCTAAACCTCCTACATACTTAGAAGACTACCATTGTGCATTACTTAACAACACTACCCTGCCTTCCACGTCTAAATATCCTCTATCTTCCTACATGTCCTATGATAATCTGTCTAAATCATACCTGCATAGAATCCTCTCAATATCTTCTGAAACAGAACCTAGAACATACTTACAGGCTATTAAGATCCATCATTGGCAGGAAGCCATACACAAAGAATTACAAGCTCTGCAAAACAATAACACTTGGATCATAACCGATTTACCCATGGATAAGAACCCTATTGGTTGCAAATGGGTTTTCAAGATTAAGTACAAAGCTGATGGATCTATTGAAAGATACAAGGCTAGATTAGTAGCCAAGGGGTACACCTAAACTGAGGGCATAGATTACATTGATACTTTTTCCCCAGTTGCCAAAATAACCACTGTTAGGCTCCTTCTAGCTTTAGCATCTATCCATAATTGGCCTCTAGCACAACTTCATATCAATAATGCTTTCCTACATGGAGACCTTAAAGAAATTATTTACATGACCCTTCCTCCTGGCCTACCCTCTTCTGGACAAAACCAAGTCTGCAAGCTTGAAAAGTCCTTATATGGACTAAAACAAGCAAGCAGACAATGGTTTGCAAAGCTATCTCACTTCCTCATCAAACATAATTACCAGAAAGCTAGAGGAGATCACTCTCTCTTCACCAAATGGTCTTCCTCAAACTCAATCACTGCCATCCTTGTGTATGTGGATGATATTATCCTCACTGGTAACAACACACATGAAATTTCCAACCTCAAAACTCTTCTTGACAATACCTTTAAGATAAAAGACTTAGGCACTTTGAAATTTTTTCTAGGCTTTGAAATTGCCCAAAATAAGACAGAAATCTCTATGAATCAAAGAAAATATGCCCTTGATATTCTTTCTGATGTAGGTTTACTAGGCTGCAAACCCTCTAACACACCTATGACCTATGAAAGCCATCTGTTTCAGGATTCCAGTGCTCCATTCCATGATCCTTCCTCTTATAAAAGATTGATATGAAGACTCATTTACTTAACAAACACACGACCTGACTTATGCTTTTCTGTTCAACAGTTAGCACAATTCATGGCTAATCCTACAATCACTCATCATAATGCTGCCTTAAAAGTCCTACGATACATTAAGGGTACCCCTACTATAGGTTTGCACTTCTCAAACACATATGTTGTTCAATTAAAGGCTTACAACGATAGTGATTGGGCTGCCTGCCCTGATACTAGACGATCAATAACAAGTTTTTGTATCTATCTTGGCACTTCCCTCATATCTTGGAAATTCAAGAAACAAAAGACCATTTCCCGTAGTTCTTGTGAGGCAAAGTATCGGGCTATGGCTATTACTACTTGTGAATTGACTTGGCTTACTTATTTGCTTGAAGATTTACAATATTCATTCTCTATGTCTGCTATAATGTTTGGTGATAATCGATCTGCCATTTATATTGCCAATAATCCTGTTTTTCATGAAAGAACCAAGCACATAGAGCTTGATTGTCATATTGTTAAAGAAAAATGCACTCAAGGTAAAATCAAGCTCCCCCCTGTTCCTTCTCACCTTCAACTTGTTGATGCTCTCACTAAGCCTCTAGGAGCAAAGGATTACTCAACAATTCAGCTCAAGTTAGGGCTCATCAACATATGTGCCCCAACTTGTGGGGGGCTATCAAACGAAACACACAATTCTCCTCACATAAATCAACTATGTATGTTGATTCTCACTCAAGGAACTCATCAAGCATACCATGGCACTCAAGGAAATCACCAAACAACAACATTTCACCAAACTCTCTCATTCATAACTCAAAGACAAGCAAGCATAGGAATGCACCAAGACAAGGTATTCCACAGATTCAATCCAGATCTCATTAATAAACATCATCTTCCTTTATTAACATCTCACATTACAAACATCAGCTCTGCATCAACCAAAGATGCAGAACCAGATCAAAAGGCTCTAGTTATCATCACAACATCAACATTTGGTCAATCATAATTGTTGTTATTATAAGTATGTTTTATATTTGTATGTTTAGCCTATGTTCTTCCATAAGTTGGCTAAAGTCTCTAGATGGTTAAGCTTTCTATAATTGGCATGTGTTGTAATAGATAGTTAGTTAAATAGGTTAGTTAGTTAGTTAGCTTTTCCTCCAAATATAAATATTGGCTTTAGGATAGTTTTCAAATCAGCTTTTTCATAGCATAATAAACTGATCTTTGATCAGAATTCCATCAATAAAAGATCTTCTATCACGAGATTATTCATAGTAAAATTCGTTTCTTGTTGTTCTTGGATTGTTAATCCATTGTAAAGCAAAGCTTCTTTCTTTCTTCCTTCTTTGAAATAAGTCAAATGCATAATGGAAGACTGTATTAATAAGAGTAATAAGCAAGAAAAATTTATGATAATTAGTTTAGCCAACATTCACAAAACTAAACAGGATAATTTATAATGTTCAATCTTTTTAAATCTATAATGTATTTGTAGTATAATTTATATGTATAGTTTAAATTAAACAGATATATGTAGTATAATTTTTGGTTAGGTGATTCTCCAATTTTGGTGCAAACATTAATCATAAAGCATTCAACTATCACCTCATTTTTAAAAAGATGTGAATTATTTATCAAAGCTTTCAATAAATGATTAATAATTCAGGATAATTGTACTTTGACCCTTAGGATAGTAGAAAATAAATCAGCAACAACTTAATGTAAACTTAGACATTAAAAAAATAGAACTCATAAATGAGAAAGTAAATAATGTAGACACCATATTTTAATGGCGTTTAAAATATGTAAACACCATAAAAATTAGTGGAAAGTCACAATTTTACAAAACTGATAAAAACGCATAGACTCCAAATATTCAATGTGAAACCAATATTTTAAAGTGGTAAGCTCATAAATCAGCTATTATTCAATGTAAAGGGCTCACATTGTGAAGACTTAATTTGTAACCATAAATAAATGATCCAGTAAACTCCTTCATGCCTCGACCAACAGATATGATTTCCCAAAAGTCATTAGTTATGCCACGTTGAACATGCATATAGAGTAAAGGTTACAATCCAACAATTTGAAAGGCAATATCACATATTAGTGTTGAGTAAATAAGTCACTACTCATGCAATAGAATGTAATGGCCTCTGGTTTTTAAGAAAAACAAAGGTAAAACCCCAATTTTTAACTACAAAATGACAAAAAAATGGTAGAAAACTAAAAACCCAGTAAACCTCATAATGAATAGAGTATATGTAATAACCCAGAAATTTGAAAGGTAATATTGGAAATTAGTGGTGAGTAAATTAGTCATTACTCATGAAAGTGGTTGTAAAGGTGTCATTTTTAACATAAAAAAATGAAATAAAAATCAACATTTTTAACGGCAAAATGACAAAGAAAATGGTAAAAATCTATTAACAATATAATAAAAAAAATTCCTTCATGCCAGATGTCGCTTTCTCCTTCCCTCATGCCACATGTCACTTTCTCCTTCCCTCATGTCACATGTCACTTTCTCCTTACATTTTTTCCTTCATGCCACATGTCACCTCCTCCTCATATATTTTTCTTCCTACTTTTTATATATTATATATTTTATATGTTAATAATAATTTAATATTAATTAGTGATTGGTTCATGTCGTTACCCCACTAAAATTGAGTGTTTACAACATTTATGTTTTGTTATGTTAAAAAGTAATAGTCATTGAACATTAGATGAAATTGAAATCATTTTTCACATTCAAATTATTTCTTTACATTAATCTATCTATATAATTTAATGTTTACCATTAATCTAAGAATAATTGTACTTTTTCACCTCATCAAAGTTTTTTGACATTTTTCGCACTGAATTTTAATATTAAGAATTTTTGACATTTTCGCACTGAATTTTAATATTACAGTTCAGATTCTTTGAATTTTAATTTCTCATTTTAACAACATAATAAAAAAAACTCACTTATGCCATATGTCAATTTCTCCTTACATTTTTTCCTTCATGTCACATGTCACCTACTCCTCACATTTTTTCCTTCATACTTTTTATATATTTTATATGTTAATAATAATTTAATACAAATTGTAGAAAATTCAAATTAAAAATTATCAATTTATTTTTCTTATGTGCTTAAACATGCAAATACACAAGTAAGATGTATATTCTTCATAATATGCATGTATGAGTAATATGTGCGTTTTAACTATGCGAATACATGGGTTACATGTGTTTTCTTAGTAATGCGAATGTACGGGTAACATGTGTGTTTTTAGCCATGCGAATGCACGGGTCACATGTATTTAATTACTATCATTATATTATTTAATTAAAAGATAACAATGGTATATATATTCATGAAAAATATATGTATTTTAATTAGTAATATAACAAATCAATTATTAGACTCTTTTTATTATTTTGATTAAATTTATCAGAAAAAATATCTGTCATATCCTAACTTAGTGTGTTTTTAATTTATGAGTTATTTTCATACAATGATTATTAGCTAAAACATAATAAATAAATAACATTTAATTATACAATATTTGAATGCTAAAAATATATGCAAATATTTATACACAATGAATATTAATCTAAAATAAAGCATAAGCATTTAAGAGATATGCTAAAAAATCCTTATGACTTTATATGATACTTATAAACGTAATAACAAAAAATATGATACAAATATAACTCCTTATATTTATAATTTTATATAGAGAATATAGATGTGAGATATTATCCAATACAATTTGAATTTTATTTATTGAGTTATTTAAGAATCAAATATTTTCTATAATCACACTTTCAACAAATAAATGCTTATACAAACACATTTATAATTGTTAATATTCTACATATACACTCAAAAATCAATGTTAATATTACACCTATATGAATGGGAAATATAATGTTTCAATACATGATTTATTGATATTATAAAATATATGTATATTATATTTGCATTAAGCATAAACAAAGGAGCGACCCGTGCAAGTGCACAGATACACTACTAGTTTTAAAATATAGAAAACCCGAAAATCAATAGAGGAAATGTCATAACCAAGAACATTGAAAGGCCATATCAAAAAGCAAGAAGAAAAAACATACTTTAAGTGAATAGAAACAGATGTGAATATGAGATGTTAGAAACACTACCATAACTCTTCACTTCTTCAAACACAAATAATTAGAAGATATAATATCTAATGATAAATAAGTTGTAAGAAAAAATCATACCTCTAAACGAAAAACTCACCAATCGGTTTGATGGATGAAAAAGGTGTACCTAAGATGAAAAAGAAAGGATGAAGAAGAAGTCTGAGGAAAAAAAATGTAAAATGTTTAGTGAGTTTGAGATTGAGAAAATGGAGAGAGAGAATTAATTTGGTAAATGCAGTAGTTGGAAAGTACGAAAAATGAATGGAAAGAATAATTTTAAATTTTGAAAATGATTGTATTGTATGAAAAGAGGAATTAATGAGAAAGAGAAGCACAAAGAGAGAAAGAGTGTGAGAAGTGTGAGAAAAAGATTACCTGCAATTTGAAGGGAAAAAAGATTGAAACGATGAAATGATTTTATGAAGAATTTAATATTCACCCTTCATAATGAAAGAGATTACGTGTGTGGTTGATTTTGAATTTTTGATACAAAAGATGTGTGAGAGGGTGTGAGGTGGGAGAGATGGTATTGTGGAGGAAAGAGAAAATATTTTGTTTAAATGCAACTGTGTGCCCTCCTGTTGCATGTTGCAGAGAGAAATTTTTTCTGCACACGACTTAAATGTCCCATGAGCAACATATGTCAAATAGTATTGGATATTTATTTATGTTATGATTATTTTGATTACATTTTACACTATATTTTTAATATTTATCATTATGTAGTGAGAAAATTATATAAAATTCTCTAAATTTTATATTTTTTGTAAGTATGTGTCATAAACTTCTTTTTGTTCCCGATTACCCCTTAAAGTTTATTATTTAATAAAATTTGTCCATGTGTAAATATATTGTTAAATTATTTATAGATAACAACAAAATTAGTTTGAATGCATGTTAATATTAGGGAGAGATAGTGAGGGCTTTGGGGATAGTTTGTGTAACAATTAATTTTCATAAGCACTTATTTGTGTGTTTCTGCTTCAACTTTGAGTCAACCATTTTTCACTGTGCAACACTTTTATTTTTTTCTTTCTAAAGTTTATTCAGTGGAATGGGTTATTCTTCAAATTAGAAGAAGGGTGCTTGGTATATTGATGTCAAGTACGGAAGAAAGTCAAGAAACTTATATTAGGTGTTACTGTTGGACTAAAATAAAATAAAGGAAGAACTTGAGGACATTACTAATGATGTGGAGTATTAGGTGTTACTGTTGGACTAAAATATTGGTACCAAGTTTGTCATTCTTAAATTTTGTTGGACATTGTCGAAGATTTTGTGGACTAAAATTTCAAGTTTGTAGTGTGTTGAGATGTTGAATTATTATTGTTTAGTATTCTTTTAGTTGATTCTATACCTTGCAAATTTTGTTCATCTATTTCTTAAAGGATTTTCTTTAAATAAGTTAAAAAACCGAACCGTTAATGAACGGTTCCGTTTGGTGTCTAAATAAAATTTGCGGTTAATCGAGTAGATCCAAACCGTATCTTTGTGTTAGGTTCGGTCACTAAATTGCGTCAGAAACCGAACCGAGCTTTTATACCTCTGTCAATTATGTTGCACCAGAGATTCTTACCAATAAAAGTGCTTATAAAAAAACATCACAAATTCACCTTTTTAAAAGTGCTTATCAAAAAAATAAATTTTAAAAGTGTTTGTTAAGAAAAATATTTTTTAAAATGTGTTTTTTCAAATAAAATCACTTTTTAAGAGTAATTTTTTAAAAAGCACTTTTTAATTTTTTTTTAAAATTGATATTTAAAAATGATTTATTAAATATTAATTTTTACAAGAATTTTTTTCCTTCAAATTGCTTTGTTAAAATTGTTTTGTTCAAATTTAAAAAAGTGGGTTGGATATCCATCCATCCAATCTATTAAAATGGATACATGGATAGAATGGATGGATTAGAATCCGTTGGATATGGATGGATTGAATAATTTAAAAATGTGATGTAATAAATTTATATGAATTGGTGGATAGTTTTCTATCCATCCATTAGGATCCAAATCCAAATCCAAACCCATCCAATTGCCACCCCTAGTTTGAAGAGGATGTATTATTAACACCCTCGCTCAGGCATAATGACCAATTATCAAAACTGATGACAACCTCAAGGGGCTGCCTTAGAATTATAGGATCGTTTAGCTTGAAATTAGGCTTTGTGAATGTGTGAATTCGGTTTTGTCAAATTAGGGCAATTTTTGGGTTGATTTGCTTCGGTTTGGGGTTGTATAAATAGGCTAGGGTTTGTGTATGGTTTGAGGTTTTATGGCCTCGGTTTGGTTAGGTAATTTTAGGGTTGGAGGGGTTTGAGTTAAGGGTTTTTGGCTTGTAATTGTAGATGATGATTTGTGGCTGTTTAGGGTAAAGTGATGTGTATGGTTTCGGATCAATGGGAGATGAGGTGATTTAGGGATGGTTGGGTTCGGTTGGGGGTTATATGTTAGAGTTGTCTTTTGATTTGGGCGTGGGGAAGTGTAGGGCAGATTGTGATGGCTTGATAAGGAAGAAGGTGGAAGAGGAATGAGATGGAAGACGCCACAAGCATGGAAGCTTGATAAGTCAAGTGTTGCTTGCCACAAGCTTAAGAAGCTTGATAAAAGCTCATCAATGGCCACGGCCAAAGGATAGAGTTTAGGAGAAGTGCTCTCAACTAAAACAATTCAAATTTACTCAAAATTCAACTTAACTTTTATTAATGATTTGATCAAAATATAAATAGGCAAAGTTGCCTTGGCTGAATAGATAAAATAGAAGATAGAAATCAAATTATCTTCTAATAAACATAAAAATAAAATCCTAAGTAATATCAATTGGTTGAGCTGAATTGCTTGTTTGACTTAGTCTTGAGTGTAATTCGGTTTTGGTGGATGGTTGGCCGAATTTGTTGAGGAGAAGGAAGAGACTTGATCAATTTGACTTCATCTTGAGGAACTAATCATATTTAATTTGAATCCAATCTGATTTGTTGTTGGTTGGAGATGAGATTAGGATTCCCTATTTTATAGCCTTGTGCACCTTAAAAGATTGAGCTTCCTATCTTCTTTCCTTGTTTCTAGCCGTGTGCATCTTTGGGAGATTGATTAATCTCTCTTTAATCTTCATATAATCTTCTCTTTATCTCCAAGTTTGAAAACGTGTGCCATATACCCTTGAATTCAAATTCAAATCTATCTTCTTTCAAATCCAAATTCAAATTCAAATTCAAATTCAAATTGCTAAAACAAACCTATCTTCTTTTAAATTCGTTTTCCCTCCATGCCTTATCTCCTTGTTTGCCTTAGAGATAAAGTGTTAGCTGAATTGCCTTATCTCCTTGTTTGTCCTTATAGATAGAGTTCCTTACGTGCCTCCTTCCTTGAAATGATCATGCATTGACTTCCATTTGCCCTAGCCACGTGAAAGGCTTACCCTTGAACCTAAGTAAACTACTTGGTCATGAATATGGACCAATGTTACAAATAATTCCCAACCCATATTACATGAATTAAATACTAAAAATACTTGAAGGAAATTAAACCTAAGACTACATGAGAATGCAATCTCATTTATTTGAATAATGCAAATAAAATAAACCAAACTATGCTATAAATTCTTTGCAAGAACATGGCCTCCAAAAATCATAGGTTGCCCCCCTTGGTTTACATCATACCCTCTTTCTTGAAAAGAATTTGTCCTCAAATTTGAGGTATCACCACCTCCTGGATCAAAGACCATCTTCTTGAATTGTAACAACCAATTCTCCACATATTCATCATTGATTATACCCTTGATGAATAGTCCAGCAATAACACATGCACCAAATAGTAATTTTGTGAGGAAACGTTCATCCTTAAAAAACTTCGTAAGAATTGAGTCATCAAGGCTTGTGCTAATCACATCCATATGAATAACTTGCCCAATGTAAAAGTCAGCCTCCAAAATGTATGGATGAATAGGTGCTTCTTCTTTAATAAGGTTCACTCCAAATTCCTGCAAAATGTTGTGAATAAAACTAGGCAAAGACTTGTTAGTAGTAAAAAGAATTTCTTTAACCTGGAGTGGAGGTAGGGGCTGTTTTGGAACCAAAATATTCTCACTTCCCTCTTTTTGAACTTTCTTTTCACACACAATTGCCTTTTTCTCCTCCTGAGACTTGTTAGTAGTAACTAAAATTTCTTTACCCTGTAGTGGAGGTAGGGGTTGTTTTGGAACCAAAATATTCTCACTTCCCTCTTTTTCAATTTCCTTTTTACACACAATTGCCTTTTTCTCCTCCTCAATTTTTTTCTTCAGAGTCTTCTGATCCTCAATCACTTGTGTAGGAGATAAGGGACGTAACACCAACTTTCGATTTTGGTGAAAAAAAGTGTATTTGTTTGAAAATCCATCATGGATGGTCCTCTTATCCATGTGCCATGGACGACCCAAACGTATATGGCTGGTCTCCATGTGAACCACATCACAAAGAACTACATCTTCATATTTCCCTATTGAAAAGGGAACCTCCACTTGCTGGTTCACAATAATCCCCCCAATCTCACTTAACCATTGTAGTTGGTAAGGAGTGGGATGTGGTTTAGTCTCAAGGTTTAGTTTTGAAACTAACCTTGAACTAGCCATGTTGGTACAACCACCATCAATACTTAATAGGCAGATGTTTCCTTGGACCAAACACCTAGAAAGGAAGATGTTTGTCCTTTGGTTGGCCTCATTGGCCATGACTTGGGTTTCAAGCCAAAACTAGCTCTGATGACCACTTGATGACAACCTCAAGGGGCTGCCTTAGAATTATAGGATCGTTTAGCTTGAAATTAGGCTTTGTGAATGTGTGAATTCGGTTTTGTCAAATTAGGGCAATTTTAGGGTTGATTTGCTTCGGTTTGGGGTTGTATAAGTAGGCTAGGGATTGTGTATGGTTTGAGATTTTATGGCCTCGGTTTGGTTAGGTAATTAGGGTTGGAGGGGTTTGAGTTAAGGGTTTTTGGCTTGTAATTGTAGATGATGATTTGTGGCTGTTTAGGGTAAAGTGATGTGTATGGTTTCGGATCAATGGGAGATGAGGTGATTTAGGGATGGTTGGGTTCGGTTGGGGGTTATATGTTAGGGTTGTCTTTTGATTTGGGCGTGGGAAAGTGTAGGGAAGATTGTGATGGCTTGATAAGGAAGAAGGTGGAAGAGGAATGAGATGGAAGACGCCACAAGCATGGAAGCTTGATAAGTCAAGTGTTGCTTGCCACAAGCTTAAGAAGCTTGATAAAAGCTCATCAATGGCCACGGCCAAAGGATAGAGTTTAGGAGAAGTGCTCTCAACTAAAACAATTCAAATTTACTCAAAATAAAACTTAACCTTTATTAATGATTTGATCAAAATATAAATAGGCAAAGTTGCCTTGGCTGAATAGATAAAATAGAAGATAGAAATCAAATTATCTTCTAATAAACATAAAAATAAAATCCTAAGTAATATCAATTGGTTGAGCTGAATTGCTTGTTTGACTTAGTCTTGAGTGTAATTCGGTTTTGGTGGATGGTTGGCCGAATTTGTTGAGGAGAAGGAAGAGACTTGATCAATTTGACTTCATCTTGAGGAACTAATCATATTTAATTTGAATCCAATCTGATTTGTTGTTGGTTGGAGATGAGATTAGGATTCCCTATTTTATAGCCTTGTGCACCTTAAAAGATTGAGCTTCCTATCTTCTTTCCTTGTTTCTAGCCGTGTGCATACTTGGGAGATTCATATAATCTTCTCTTTATCTCCAAGTTTGAAAACGTGTGCCATATACCCTTGAATTCAAATTCAAATCTATCTTCTTTCAAATCCAAATTCAAATTCAAATTCAAATTCAAATTGCTAAAACAAACCTATCTTCTTTTAAATTCGTTTTCCCTCCATGCCTTATCTCCTTGTTTGCCTTAGAGATAAAGTGTTAGCTGAATTGCCTTATCTCCTTGTTTGTCCTTATAGATAGAGTTCCTTACGTGCCTCCTTCCTTGAAATGATCATGCATTGACTTCCATTTGCCCTAGCCACGTGAAAGGCTTACCCTTGAACCTAAGTAAACTACTTGGTCATGAATATGGACCAATGTTACAAATAATTCCCAACCCATATTACATGAATTAAATACTAACAATGAAAATAAACCTAAGACTATATGAGAATGCAATCTCATTTATTTGAATCAATGAAAATAAAATAAACCTAAGTAGAAAGTGACCTAAGGACATAAATGTCCTCCTCACATACCCTCTCCTGGGTCAATTGTGTCCTTTGAGACTTTAAGGATCCCTGCCTTGGCTTTGGCCCTAGTTGTAGGACCATCATAACTTCTCTTGCCCTTGGAATCAAAGGCTGCCCTAGGAGGGTTTACATCATCCCCTCCCTCTTCAAATGAATTCGTCCTCGAATTGCCTTCATTCTTATCCTTTTTCCTATCCTTGCCATGATCTTTCAAAGAATGGCTAAGTGTAGAAAAAATTTCAGCCTTGGGAGTAGGAACAATGTCAAGTGTAGGCTTGGCCATGGACTTGGCTTTTGCCTCACTTTCCTTCCTTTCTTCTTCAATCTTAGCCCTTAGCCTCTTTTGGTCCTCATGGACTTGTTTAGGGCTCTGAGGGGCTAACACCACCATGTGACCATGGTGCATAAATGAGATCTTGTTGGTGAAACCATTATGGCTAGTGTTCTTTTCATATTGCCATGGTCTCCCCAACAACATGTGGCTAGCTTCCATAGGAGCCACATCACATAAGACCTCATCATGGTACTGCCCTATGGAGAAGGGTACCATGACTTGTCTATCCACAACCAACTCACCCACATCACTTAACCATTGGAGTTTGTAAGGGGAGGGATGTGGTTTAGTTTCAAGGTCTAGCTTTGACACTAGCCTTTGGCTAACCACATTAGTGCAGCTACCTCCATCAATGATCAACATGCATACCTTGCCTTGGACCAAACATCTTGAGTGAAATAGGTTGTATTTTTGGCTTTCTTCATGCCTCTTAACTTGGCTGCCCAAGAGCCTCTTCATCATCAAAATATCACAATTAAACATGGATGTATCATCATCACACTCCTCTCCACTAGATGGTTCGGATTGGGACTCAACGACACCATTAGTGATCACCATTGTCCTTTTTGTAGGACATTGAGAGGCAATGTGACCATGGCCAAGACACTTGAAACACTTCACGTTTCTAGTCTTCCCATTGGTCTCCATGGCTGGTTGGGTGGTTTTGTGGCATTTACATCAAAAACTAAAAGTGTTGTTTTCACTTGGATGAGAAAATTTTGGCCGTCTTGAAACAATAGGAGAAAGAATTATGAAGTCATTGTAAGAACTTCAGAACTAGAGCATCTTGAACATGAATTCGAAATGATGACAGAATTAGCAATTTTGTAATAAACTTAGGGTATTTGATGCTTTCTAGTCAAAGCCAAAAGGCCATAACTAGAAGGGATTGTGCGGATGCAGGAATGCAGCCAGAGTAGGGACAGATTTTGATGTAGGAATGCAGCCATCACATTCTTCCTTCGATCTTCTCTCTTCACAAACGTTTTCACTTCATGTTGAATTGTTGACGATGATTCTTTGTTGAATCTTGGAAGAAGAAGATAATTATTATTGTAGAGAATATGCAGTAGTGATCAAAGCCTTCAGGAATGAAAGCTGTGATATCATATTGTGAAAGTATTAAATGAATATTATGATGAATTCTCATTATTGATCAATGCATGAAAATCATTATTTATAGTGTAAACTAACTAGCTAACAAACTAATAAATATATGTTGTAAAACAATTTAACACGTGTAAAATATGTAAAATATGGTAGCTTTGTTCTCCATTAGTTTTATCTTACTTTTGTTAAACTTGAAGTGTGGTGAAAATCTATCTATTAACAATATAATAAAAAAAAACTCCTTCATGTCACATTGTCCTCACATTTTTTCCCTTCATGCCACATGTCACATTTTCCTCACATTTTTTCCCTTCATGTCACATGTCACATTCTATTATTAACACATGTCACCATCTCCTTAACTTAAACTCCTTGCTATGTCATCATTGACACATGTCACAATTTCCTTAACTTTCCCCCTCCAAAATGCCCACAGATTCTTATAATGAACTCTCACACACTATATCATTCTTCTACTATCTTAATATAAATATATGTGAGAATAAGTTGTCCAAAGAAAAATCTATCTTCATCAAATTAATCTTTCATCTCTCTACTCTTATTTCATTTCAATTTACTTCTTAGTTTTCTTATTTATTCTTATTTAAATTTACTTCTTAATCTTCTCTTCTTTTGAAACTCACAAATTACTTCTCCT
>NC_032025.1:4762070-4832725 GCF_001865875.1 Lupinus angustifolius
TTTGCAATTAATATTAACATATTCAATTTCATATTATGTATAATTGATTATGATAATTAATTGATTTGATTTATATTTTGATTAAATTATTTATGATTCGCTAATTTTAAGCAATGCTCATTATTGATATAAATTTGCATAACTTTAAATAATAAATTTGCGAAAACTTAATAATGGGGCTACAGATATATGGTCGAAACTGTCTTCCTCTTTTTTCAATTAGTCATATAATGAGTTATGATATTACAATTAATAAGGAAATATGTTGATATTCTAACACCCTTAAAAAATATCTGACAATGAATTTATCTCAAAATAATAATTTTAATACTCTTTATTAAAAAAGATCTTAAAACGTTTGCAATTAATATTAACATATTCAATATCATATTATGTATAATTGATTATTATAATTAATTGATTTGATTTATATTTTGATTAAATTATTTATGATTTGCTAATTTTAAGCAATGCTCATTATGAATATAAATTTATTATGGATATAAATTTGCATAACTGTAAATAATAAATTTGCGAAAACTTAATAATGAGGCTACAAATATATGGTCGAAACTGTCTTCCTAGTTTCAATTAGTCATATAATGAGTTATGATATTACAATTAATAAGGAAATATGTTGATATTCTAACTCCCTTAAAAAATAACTGACAATGGATTTATTTCAAAATAATGATTTTAATACTAATTATTAAAAAAGATCTTAAAAACGTTTGCAATTAATATTAACATATTCAATTTCATATTATGTATAATTGATTAGGATAATTAATTGATTTGATTTATATTTTGATTAAATTATTTATGATTCGCTAATTTTAAGCATTCCTCATGTGTGTTTTAACTATACAAATGTGTGATTAATGTATGTATTCTTAGCAATGTGAATGTACGGGTAACATATGTGTTTGAACCATTAAAATGTATGAGTCAAATGTTTGTTATTAACAATATGAATGCACAGATAACATATATGTTCTTAATCATGTGAATGCATATGTAATATGTACATTTTTACCCATGCGGCAAAAATTACGGCCCGTGCAAATGCACGGGTAACTTGCTAGTTCATGTATAAAATAACAAGTTTTTATCTCCCTTCTATAGAGGGTTATAATTTTTGTTAATAGAATTAAAATAACTCATGTTAATGGATCTGCCTTCATAATTCCTCTTCAATTTTGATATGACGTACATAGTATTTGGATCAGTGTAACACTTCCTATATATCGTCTTTCTTATTGTAGAACTAGGGAAAAGACAATTACTCACAGGCAAAGGTTCTAGAAGCAAAATATATGCTTTAATAATAATATCGTATTAGTGATTTCAGTGTGTTAGGGAGCAAATCACTTACTCATAATCCTTATAGATCATAATCGTTTTGATTAGTTCACATTTACATTTAATCAATCATGTACACGATGACATAGTTGTTAAGTACTCTACTTTTTTCCACAAAATTCTCAAATAGGTAAATTAAGTTAAACATTTCTATCACCTTTTTTTATAGAATGAATTTATTGTAACATCAAGTGTGAAAGTGATGTGAGCCAAATGCGGCCCACAGTTTTTGGGAAAACATGACAAAATTGTAAGTTACATTTAATAAAGTGGGGGTCATTTGTCCCACAAGTAATTTAGGATATTTTTTTATTTTGTGTTAGACAATCAACCATTGTAATTCTTAAAGCACTGTTACATCTTTTGGAGTAGGCGTGGGGGAAAATTCTTTCCTTCTTGGATTAGGCATGTAGAATGATTTATTTCCTATTTTGATGGATTAACATGGTAACTTAAGAGGGAATGATTTATTTCCTTTATTGGAGGATTGACATGAGGTTTAAAAAGGGGAATCACTTCTTTTTTGAAAGGAGGCGTGTGAATCAAAGAGGATGAGAAATGATTTGTTGCCTTTCATGGAAGGAGGCGTGAAAACATTCAAAAATAACACTTAAAGTTCGTTTCGGAGTTTCCTTATTGGTATAGGCGTGTTCAATTGTTGCCTTATTGGAGGGAAACATTTGAATTCGAATCACAACACTTATGGCATGCACAATCAACATTATGGGGCGCATTAGAAGTTACCTATATGCCAAAAGAGTTATGATTGTGCTAAACAATTTCCTTACGTGACTACCATATAGTTAAGAGTGTGGTTTTGTTTCCTTTTTGAGGAAATACATTGAACTTGGACATCCTTGGCTGCACGACTCATCATCAAACCATTCAAGTTCAAATCCAAGAGAATTATGATTGTAGTTAAGAATATTTTATTTGCTTCCTTCTATAAGTAGTTTTTGAATTCAAAATAATAACACTTTGTAAGGGAATTTCGTGTGGGATTGGGGGTTGATTACAATCAGCCATTAGTTTGTTTTTATTGTCTTAATTAGGCCATTAAATTGTATTTATTTTATGCAATTTTTGTGGAGCCATGTAGGCAGCCACAAAACTATATATAATAAGTCATTTCCTATGAAATAACAAGTTGAATTTTGTTTTGATTAACTTCTCTTTAGTTGAGCTTTGCTCCTACACTTAGAACTTATCAAGGATCCATCTTTGTGGCATTCATAGGCTTATCACCATTGGTGTGATGCCTTAACCTTGTTCTTATCAAGGATTCGTCCTTGTGGCGAACCTCCTTGGCTTATCAAGTTACTTTGCTTGTGGCGCCTTCCCCTTCATTCTTATCCATTTTCTTTTATCCAAACATAAAAAAAAAATACAAAAATATATATACAAAATCGTGCCTATATATAATACACTTATTCTATATACATTTCATCCCATTTTCATACACAACTACGTGGACATTCATATAAAAGTATGATTCCGCGAGTCAAATTAATTTTCAGGCAAGAATGATCGACAAAGAAAGCAAACCATACCTGGAGGTTCGCATTAGAAAGTGAACTCCCTTTGAAAAAGTATCTTTTAGATGGTGCCAATGTTTTGCTTTGTATAATTTGGTGACAAATATCCAAGAAATTATCATTGTATTATCCTTTCTAAATATCATATAAAGGATTTGGGTGGCGCGTGAGTGTTGAGTGTGAGTGTTGGTCCTGCTCAGTTTTGATTTGAACACTTCGTTGTGTTTTGGATTAGGAACGGATTGAAGTTGACACTCGGGAAGAGAAATGGATATAAAGGTAATTTGGTTTGGTCAAAAATTAACCCATTTTTACTTTGTTACTGCTAAGGAATATCATTTTATTCGGTAACATTTATATCATTTTATATATAATAAAATCATAATTTTGCCAATGAAAAAAGGAACTTCTCTCATAGGGTCGTGATTCATTTTATCCACATTGAGTAAAACATCCACTATTATTAATTTCCCATTGACTTTCATTCGTCAAGAAATCAATTAATTGATCACTCATACATCAGTGTGACTCCTTTCAAGTAATATAGAGTGAAGTAATTTTTCCTTTATATTTTAAGGGTAAAAATATAATCTCATTTTAAATAAAAAAGATATAAATATTAATGTATATTGTTTTTCATTTACTTTTTTACATCACTTCCTGCTCCATTAATGGAGAGGAATCTCATTCCTCACACACTAACTTATTGTAGATCAATTTAGTCATCTTAGCGTACGTTTGATATAGATTATGTTTTTAGTTTCAATTTATAAATTGTGAGATTATAATCTTAACAGATTATAATTTTTGTATTTTGGTACTTTAATTGAAAACTAAATATAAACTAATCTGTTTGTTTGAGTAAGACAAAAAGACTATAGAAAATGGTAGGAAATTATTTGCTTATGTTATGATTATTTTGATTGTTTTTTACACTATTTTTTAAATATACATTTTTAATATTTATCATTATATATTTTTACTATAAATTTTTAATATTGCATAAGAAAGGCTAAAAAATATATTAAAATAAAATATAATATAAAAACTAATAAATAAATAATAAGTTATTTATACAGTTACACAAAATGAATAATACACAAATGTCAAGTTTCACATAAAAGTTTTAATAAGTTATGGTGATGATGTGAAGAGTTATGGAGTTTGGTGGGAGAGTAAAAAGGAAGGAGAGAGATAAAGTTATGATATGGTAAAATGGAAAGTGTAAAAATTGAAAAAAAATAAGTTTACCAAAAATAAATCAACTCATAATTTTGGAGCTTATACTTTGGCTTATTTTAAAATAAAAAAACTAAGTTTATAATTTCATTTAGTTGTCAAACAAAAATAGTTTATATTTTCAGCTTATTTTTTTAAATAATAAACAAAATCTATAAAAAAAAATAAGTCATACCAAACATCAGCTTACATGGAAAAATTCTATAAAAAATAATATTATTAATAAGTTATAATATTAATTAAATTATATAAATATAATTTATTTTTAATAATAATAAATTATAATATTCATTAATATTATTTATTAAATATACTCTAAATTAAAAATATATTATATAACACTAATATCTAATGAAACCATCAATCAAAAATCTTTTAATACAAATTATTACAAATATGTTCAAAATGTCTCATGTTTTTCTGGTACTACTAGAGTATTCCTAACCATTTTGGGTAAGGAACTAATCATTTTCGGAGTTGTGACTGTTTCTCTCAACAATTGTCGCTCTCATGAATCGAACCTTCATCCTTTGGGTGGCGTGTGAGTGTTGGGTGCGAGTGTTTTGATGTAAAACAAATACATTGTTATCTTACTTTTGTTAAACTTGAAGTGTGGTGAAAATTCATGTATAAAATAACAAGTTTTTATCTCTCTTCCATAGAGGATGATAATTTTTGTTAATAGAATTACAATAACCTCTGTTAATGGATTTGCCTTCATAATTCCTCCTCAATTTTGATATGACGTATATAATATTTGGATCAGTATAACATCTCCTATAAATTGTCTTTCTTATTGTAAAACTAGTGGGAAATAATTAATCACAGGCAAAGGTTCTAGAAGCAAAATATATGCTCTAATAATAATATTATATTAGTGATTTCAGCGTGTTAGGGAGCAAATCACTTACTCATAATCTTTATAGATCTTAATTGTTTTGATTAGTTCACATTTACATTTAATCAATCATGCATAGATGACATAGTTCTTAAGTACTCTACTTTTTTCCACAAAATTCTCAAATAGGTAAGATAAGTTAAACATTTCTATCACCTTTAATTTTTTAGAATGAATTTATTGTAACATCAAGCGTGAAATGAACTCCATTTAAAAAAGTATCTTTTAGATGGTGCCAATGTTTTGCTTTGTATAATTTGCTGACAAATATCCAAGAAATTATATTGTATTGCATCCTTTTTAAATATCATATAAAGAATTTGAACTAGAGTTAAAATGGTTAGGGTTCCATATTTAAACCATTTATATAACAATGAGGTAGACAATATAAGACTTACTTTCTAACAAAAACTATATTATATTCTCACCCGGATGCAAGTACTAAACTTTCCAAGCATTTTGTGGATCTTCATATTTCTAAGAAATCTGCAAAGGAGTTTCATTACTTGATTCAAATCCAGCCATTACTGAATTTGTTGAAGAAGTAGAAATCGATTAAGAAAAATTGGAGGGAAGAAGAAGATCGGAGAATATAAAAAAGGATCGAAATCATGAATTTGAGAAATGGCGGTTATGGAAAATTGGAGTGCACAGTAGATTCTCTCAGTTTGAGAGCTCTAATACATTAAAAAGGATTCTTGTAAATTGTGAATTCCATTTCTGAATGAATGAAGAGCCAAAACTGTCTTATATACAGAAAAATCAATCTAGCTATGCTAACTAACTTAGAAGTAAATTGCAGGAAACTAATTTCTCCAACTAACTAACTTAGTCCTATACAAGTATAATGAACTGTACAAATATAGAACTATATGTTAATTGTATGTATTCAACATATAAGCTATACAACAAAATTGACTAAACTGAGTAGCTAACTAAACATTCAACATGTCAGTCTACAATATGATTGTAACCAGGAAGTAAAATAAAAAATGCACTACATGTACAATGCAAGTTTAGAAAATAAAAATCAATATCTCATACGCCATTCTTTTTAGACTGACTATTATTGGACAAATAAAATACATAACTTGAAGAAATAGAACATTTGCTACAAGATCTAGTTTTGTTGAATAAGAATGAGGTTTTCGCTCAATAAGACTATTTCAGTGAACGAGAGTTCTTTCATTTTTTGATTAAACAAGATAGGATGTTCTTCATTTCTTATTAGGACACAGGAGATAATCCCACCACAAAAAGAAAGTGCAGGCATTTTTGTCTTTCAAATTAAAACGAAAATTCATAGCAATTGCACCAATTATTTGTACTTGCTTGCATACTTGACTAAAAACCATAAAGAATTGCATAAGAACAAACAAACGTATGTTATTAATATCTTCAATAATTGCCGCCAGCTTACCAAGTCCATCAGTATATATTTAAAAAATGTAGGATGGTAAAGACTTTCATTACAATCCAAAATATGACAATTCATTACATTCGATTTTGGCACATGGACCATGTTACTATGTTAGCCTGTTGCATAACGTGTCATGTTATCACAGCATATTTCCTCTGGGTCCAGCTGCTCATAGGTCCCATAAATCCCTGCACCATCTTTCTGTTCCCAGCATTGTGGCTACTCCAGCTGTGTAACAAGACAACAAGATATGCACCATACGAAATTTCCTTTGAATATTATAAGATATATTTTTTTTTTGAAGAATTGGATGATGATGAACATGTTAGTTGTTTTCCACTTGTATAGGTTGTAATGGTTAATTTATTTGATTATTTATTTCTCTCTGTCCATTAATACAAAACTGATATAAATATGAATCAATAATAGAATAATTATTAAAATAATGGAAAAATGATTAAATAAATTGGATTGAATCTAATGAGTATAGTGTAAAACCTCACGGGTCTTAATTTGAGTGTTAGTGAATAAATACTAACATAATAGTCTTAAAATCATTGGAAAGAAAAAATCCTTACAACAGTCCATAACATAATATTTTTACTACCGCTACCCCAAATATTTTCTCTATTAAATATGTATGATTGGTTTATGCATGCACGTTACATAGTGGTAGATGCCAACACATTAGTAATTAATTTAAGACAATGGAGTTGGAGGAATCTTAACCATTATTGATAACAATAATCGTTACATACCCTTCACCCCATTTTATATATTTACTCTCCCCTCTTCTTTTTCATCATCTACTACTACTCTACTTCTAAGCTTCTCTCTCTAACACACTCATACTCAAGTAGTTTCTCTATATTCTCTCTCTAGAAGCTAGAAGAAAAATGAGGTCTGCAACATTTCAAGTGTTTATGATTTTGGGGCTCTTAGCCACCTCATGCATAGCACAAGGACCTGTTGCTGCACCAACCCAGCCACCAACAACAACCGCAACACCACCAGCTACTCCGCCACCAGCTACTCCACCACCAAAGTCAGCACCAGCACCAGCACCAACAACAGCCACCCCACCAACACCAACACCACCAACTGAAGCTCCTGCTCCTGCTCTTGCTCCTACCACTGTTTCCCCACCATCCCCCACTCCTGCTTCTACCCCATCTGAGGCACCTACCTCTACCCCACCACCTGCATCAAGCCCCGGCACCGCCCCTTCACCGGGACCTTCCGGTTCTGCACCTGAACCACCACCGTCTGATACACCTTCATCTGCATTCTCCATCAGCAAAGCTGTTATTGTTGGCACTGCTTTTGCTGGAACCTTCTTCGCCATGTTGGCTTAGAAGTCAACATAGAGAGACTCATTCTTATGATTCGTCCACGTGGAAGCTCTTTGGCTCTTAATCTTCTTATTATTCATGGACGGACCGGATCTGTTTGATTTATTATCTGATCTTGTTGAGTAGCGTTTTCTTTTATCTTTTGTAATAATTTATTTACTTCGTTTTATTTGTTCTCTATGTTTATGTTTTGATGATTATTTGGTAATTCAATTGTTTTGGTGTTCAGACGTGTATGTATATGACGTTGATGGATGATTTCTGTGTAAATCTAATGATTTAAAGAATAATAAATAGTGTCATTCTTTTTTACTTTCTTGTAACTTAGAGCCATCTTCTTGATTTTGCACTTAATTTTAGTTAGATAAATATATTTATTAAAGAGGATCATAACTCATAGACAAACAAGCACATTCCCTCTTTTATAAGAGATATGTGTTCTCTCATTCTCCTTTTTCTCTTTCCGTAGTTCGAGCGGGCAGAAGTAGAGGTAGATATAATTTTTTAAGGGTTTACTTTTTAGTTGAATCTTGGAGGATAAATGAGGGAAGATGAAAACTTGAAAGATATGAAATAAATTTGTGAGATAAAGCCTTCTTTTTTCCTTTCATTCCCTTTTAAAAATAAACTCACAAATAAATTCTAAATGAGTTGGGATACTTTCCCATATTTGAACGTTCATATAAAATTTAATGTATATGCTGATTTGATGATTTTATAAAAAAATTTATTTAAAATCTATGGTTAAAATTTTGGTAAACTACTTGTCATCGTCTCCTTTAGGTATTAGATAATAGATCCTCTGATACCATTTCATTTTTAGTGGAGTCCAACCTAACCATAAGAAATTTATTTAATTTTCTAAAATGGCCGGCTTCTTTATTAAGAAGAGAACGTGGGTTCCTCATCTTCTCTGATTAATGCTACTGAAGATTAGTTTACTATTTTAACCCAATCAATGCCATATAAAGTTGCTTTATTGATAAACTATATTATCTAATGAAAGTGTCAAGCACGTACTCATCAGTAGCCAAAAAGATGCCCCGAAAAAGAAATTGTTTTATTAGAAGGTTTGATTGATGTGGTAAGTGTATCGTGATTTACCATGGTTAATAATTAATTTATCCCTCAATCTTATGCCCATCCAAAAAATTGATCCAATTATTCTTACATCCACAAATTCAATATGTGTTTCACACAAATTCTACTTTTATGTAAGGCTTATGTAAACCCATTTTATCCTATTAAATTTGTTATAGATAGGGTTGGCCTTTCATGGTAGTGGGGTGTAGTTTATGGTTGGATTATTAGAGTTCAAAAACTAAGTTAAGAAAGGTGAATACAAATTGTTTAATGCATTAAAATGAGTCTTTTATATAAATAAAGTACCAAATAAATCATTTGAAACATAAATGATCAAAATGAAAGTTTAATATGAGGGTTTTTTATTTGAGTAACTCAACAAAAAAGTTTAATCACAACTATCTACTTCGTGATCATTGCATATTTACTAAAATCTGTTTATTATTAAAGTAGCTAGTTAGGAATTCTGTTTGACTCATAACTTCTCAACATTGTTTTGTTTTTTTTACCACGATGAGAAGTTAATTTGTTAAATATTTCCATAACCTCCCATTCATGAATCTAGTAATTATATATTGAATGAAGTCTGACATGGTGTGTATTTCAGTGTTCTATAACTTTTCGACTGGGTTTGTATTGTTTATATATAATTAAAAGAATTTTATTGATAAAATTTAGCTAGCATGTGAGGACTTTCACCGACCTTCTAGTTGAGCATCAACTACTGTTTTTTAATGATAGTGATTCATTTATTGTTTAAGGATAGTGATTCATTTGGATGAATCTTCTTTGGTTGCTAACGCCATTGGTCCTATCAAATGGATCATACAAACAAATAATGGCTTGTGAAAATGTCTTATTTTCAATACTACAATTAATTGTGTCAATTGTCAACTGGTAACATACATGCTCATCCAGAACTCAACAAGAGTGGGAGGAAGAGACTGTGTCGAATTCCTGACTGCAAAAAACTGTCTATGGAAACATGCATCCACGCCGCACAGAATGAGCTTCTCCATATTTGCAAGTTGAGCTTTAGAGGGGAAAGACGAAAATAGAAGAATTTGAAGTCATCTTATTATCTAATTGATATATTTCATGGCTCTCGTATCTTTCCTTTCCATTTATCTCTTCCAAAATTCAAATTCCAACCAGACCCACTGTTGTGGAGGTTATGAAAATGTGAATTATACTATTAAAGCATAAAAAAGAGAATCATGTAGTGGCAGAGTGGTAGTCTATATCATCATTGCTACAATCATGACCTTCACTCATGAAAGTTTTCTTGGTCACGAGCCCATGACTAACTGCTATGAGAGCATTTCAGTCATGATATAGAATCAATCAGTGCTACCTAATATGACTATCAGTGACAATTTTGTACCTGTTTATTTGGTCAGCTACTCTAAATGTTCCTGTGTGATTTTGTTCGCTTCTTCAATAGCTCTGTTTACAAATTTAATCCCCAATCAAGAAATCTTCATGCCAAACCACCAAAGTGGTATCTTCTACTTACCAGATATAAAATTGTAACAGAAAATTGTGACCGAAAATTATGTGTAAACTGGTTTCTGAACCTGTATGTCATAACCCAAAAACAGTTATATGTTTTTTGTGTGCATATTTTGGGAACTTTATGACTGATTGGTGAGGGTTATTTTGTGAAGGAATCATGATCTTCTCAAGTAATGAGAGACAAGTTCTTGTTTTTACACTAACAGTGAAGGATACAAATGTTTTAAAGGATAAAAATGTCACATTCTTATGTTTTTTCATGTTGTTTATGATATACTTGTCTCTCCACTAATGGAGAATATCTAAACTCTGGTGAAGTGTGAACAGCCTTCTTGGTTTGTTTGGGTCTCATTCTCTATAGTCCTAGGCCATGTTGGTAATGCGAGTGATTGTTTCCATCTTCCAGAAACAAGAACATTGTATCTTCTCAGTGGTCACAACTCACAAAATCACAATCAGATTTTAATTTTCATCACCAGAGTAAAATTTACATAGATTCCTTAAAAAACAAACAACATAGAACATGGCAAACACTGAAGAAAAAAAATTGTGTCACACTGCAGTTTCAACTTTCTAGTTCACTGCAGTGATTCTTGATTTCTTGTTCATATGCAGAATACCCTAATAAGTAATGAAACAACCCTTATCTATGACCTAATCACACAGATTTTCACAGCCAATCCAAGTCCACTGGATAATTCCTTTACAAAGATATTATGCTCTGTTATCAATCATCAATTCAATGAAGACATCAGAAACAAGAACATGGTTCACAAAATACTAAATGTGACACTACTAAGTACTGGACAGAAGCAACTTCAACAATCAACATTTAAATCAATATAAGACCAACGGATCTAATCCTTGTTGGCATAACCAGTAGCATGAACAATAGATGCCTGATCAAACATTGTTGGTGGCTCAATGCTTTTTGTTCTTTGGAGGCTTGGCGTGCGGTGAAGCCTACACCTAAATGAACCAGCATGTGTAGTTGGAGAACAAAGACAATTGTTCTTGGTCATGCTTGGTTGTCTTGTAAGTACACCCTGTGTCCCTTGAAATTCCATTCCTGTACTTGATATTGCATCATTTGCGGATGAAATCTGAATTTTCATTTCCTTGGTTGTCATTTTATCACTTTCCCTGCTCTTCCTCTTTATCAATACCTGAAACTAAAATAAAAAAATCACTAACTTATAAGTTGCTAGCTATGCAAATTGTCAAGTTTGAACCATGTGATGTAACAATAGTTGGCAAACTTACCTTAAAATTGGTCTCAGAGGGTGTGAAGTTTCTGGAGAATAAGAACTTTCTTAGGAGATAGACAAAAGTTGATTGGCATAAGACATGCAATGTGATTTAAGATTAGGATTAGTATGCAACTTTTTTTTGTCACGGGTATGAAAACCTACCTCATTAACGTCCCCAGTCCCCACCTATATTTTGATCACTTTTAGATTTGGTTTATTTATGCTTATTCAACCAATGGCTACATGTTATAGCGGTTCTGGTTCATAAGTTTTTATAAAACTTTATTTATGACAAATCTTGTATGTGATATTCCATTTGCATAATTTAATATAAGAAATTTGGTATGCATAGATACACCGAATAAAAAGCATGTAGTTAATTTGGGATTAGCAGGATCCTACCTTATCTCTTCATTTTATATGGCCCGATTATGATCGGGCTTGAACATGATTGAGTTTTACTGAATTTAGGGTTAGGCTCAAAATTAGACTTTATCAATATTTAGAGACATATAAGGGACAAACATAACACAGTCCGACTCGTTCTAGGGTCATCCATCGGTCATGTTTATGTGCGTATTCTATTATGTATATATTCAATCATTAATTCTTTATGTATGCAAATGATTAATAATAATAATATATATATATATATATATATATATATATAATGAGTGTACATTACAATTAACCGATCTAAGATGAGATTAGTTTAAAAACTAACTTGTATAACATTTATCATCGTTTTTGGGTTCAAAAAATAAACCTAACAACATTTATGACCAACCCATAATCACCCTTAATTCATCCTGTAGCATGGAATAGTATCAATTTTTCCCCCTTACAATCATCTTTCTTTTATTTGTGGAGTTTCATTGAATCATGATGCAAATTCAGCTCCTCTAAATAATAAAAATACAAAGAGGGTCCCTCACTCCCTCACCCTTGTGATGACATGCATTGGGGTGGGTGTCAATTAACTTACTCTTCATTCATGTGGGTCTCAATTTGCAATATAATATTATTATATGCTCATCTCGATGGATAAGATGCCTTGTGATACAGTATCTCTTTATTGAGTGTTTGGTATGATGAAAGATAATGACATTGATCTATGATGCTTTTGTAGCAAGATTTATGTTTTTAAATCTAGCTTGCACGTATAATACTCTATTAAAGATGTGTCTCACGTATTTCTACTCTAATCTAGCAGCATGTTTAAGAAAATCACTACATGGAAATTAAGTGTTTTTACAAGTATGGCTCCCACATTGATATTACGTTGAACGATTGAAGCTATCCAATAACAAAGTCAGTTGACAAAGAAAAACTTATTGTAATGATTATTGTCACTCCAAAGTGCAAATTATCTAGTTGCACTCTATGTTATAGAACTCCTTATGGAAGCGATACTTGTTTAATAATTGTAATTCTCCTTATTAGACTCGTTAATCGATTAAGGATATAATAATCAATTAGTGATAGGAATAATTGATTATCGAATCTGTTTGTTAGTTAGTAGTTAAACTTCCTTATTTGACATGTTAGTTGAGTAGCTATAAATAGAATATATACATTTTGAATTAGTAAGTTTGTATGTTGATATTCCATACATTGTTCAATATACAATCCGAGGTTATTCATTCATACATTTCTCTCAAAACTCATCTTCTTTCATTAAAGTCCAACAGTGGTATTAAGAATAAGAATTCTTTCAAGATTGATTATGTGTGAATCTGCAAGATCAAGAAGGGGGACATGTGATCAAGAGGAAAATGTATTGGGATCTGCAAGAGGTTGTAGAGGTGAAGAATCTAACCATGATGAATGGAAATGGATTTTCAATGACATAACTAGTTCTTAATACAAAGAACTACGAAAGATGGAGGATCCAAATGAAGACAATCATTGGATTTCAAGAAGTGTATGAGATTGCGCAAAATGACTATCAAGAAATTGGTGAGAATGCAAATGAAGCTCAAAGGTCAATATATAGAGAAATGAAGAAGAAGGACTGCAAGACTTTGTTCCTAATCCATCAATGTGTTGATGGAGCCAATTTTGGGAGGATTGTTGGAGCCAAGACAACAAAGGAGACATGAGATAGCTTGGAGAAAAGCTATGAAGGTGCTGCAAAGATCAACAAAGTAAAGCTTCAAACTATGAGAAGAGGGTATGAACTTCTTCAAATGGAAGAGAATGAAGCTATATCAGATTATCTTACCAAGATCATCACTCTAACAAACCAAATGAAATCATGTGGAGAGGAGGTAAAGGATAAATCTGTAATTGAAAACAATCCTTAGGACCTTAACACCTAGGTTTGATCATATTGTTGTTGCAATAGAGGAATATAAAGATCTTGAGGACTATAAGATTGAGGAGTTGCAAAGCTCTCTTGAAGCTCATGAACAAAGACTGAATGAGAGGTATGTAGAAAATGGTGATGATCAAGCACTCCAGGCACAATTTCCCCCAGAAATCCTTTAGACAATTGTTAAGTGTCATGTTGTGAAGGAAATTCATATAAATTTTGGACACTTATGGTGTAGTTATGATGAAATTTATGCACAACTCTAAAAAATATAGTGTGATTAATCTTGTTTAAGGACCTTACATATTTTTGTGTCAATTGCAGGAGAACGAGGAGTAGAAAATATAGAAATTGAAGGAATTTGCGTAAAAGGAGCTCTCGATCTCTAGCCCAAGCAACAATTACTAATTCAAGGAAAAATGCTTAAATCACTGTCTGTCCCTCGCCCAAGCGAGAGGACTGCCGCTCAAATGACAATTTCTACTTTTGGATGTCAAAATTTATGTGTATGTCTCGCCCAATAGAGAGCACCTCACTCAAGCGAGAAATACAAGTTCAAAATTCTGAATTTCTCACCTAGGCCATAGTTGTCGCTTAAGCTAGAAGAATTTCTTAATGTTGAAATTTGCTCTCTCGCTCGAGCGAAAAACCAAAAGTCTGGAACACATATAGGTGGTTACAAAAAGAAAAGGGAGTTATCTAACCATTTTCCAAGCTTCATACACAAATTTTAGAGAGAGAAGTGGAGAGAAGTCATGAGAACGACTTTAGACCGATAATTTCTTGTAATTTCTCATGATAAGAGTGTTGTAATGGCAAGGATGAGTGATTAGTTCACTAGTGTTGGGATTGAAATGTAATCTTCTAACTTTTGTACTCCTGGATTCATTTCTTTAATATATTCAGTTATTTGATTTTGGGAATTTTATCCTGTGCTTAATGCTTGAATTTACTTTGCTACTGAATTCTTGATTTTAGATCCAAGTTGAACTGGGAAGTTGAACTTGGTATCGAATTTGGTTTATCTTCCTTGATACATCATTGCTCTAGGAATGGACAATGATTTATGAATTGCTTTTTCATCGAACTTAAGGCTAGATAATTGGTTAAATATCCAAGGAATTGGTATTTGAGTAATTATCTAAGGATTTTGTACTCAAGGAATTGATATAAATGATTCGAAGAAAATATGCATCAAAATCTGTAACTTCAGAAGTTATACGCAATTGAATCTAAGGATTGCAAAGGGAAAGAACGATGAACTTTAATCCCAACTTATTTAATTTCATAGTTTAACTTTTACATTTTTACAATTTTATTTCAAAACCAAACAAATATGAAACCTCAAATGTTGTAAATATATACTCAATCTACTTCTTTGAGAATTAATATAAATCCACTCTGCTCTCTGAGGACGATATCTCAATATTTACCATATTTTGTTAGTTGAACGATACGGTTTACTTGTCGTATCAAAAATACCAACAACAATGAAAGAAGGATAAAAGGAACAAAGAAAAATGGCAGAATCAGAAGGTGAAAAACAATGAAGGTATGAGGTTTGAACAAGGCTCATCAAGTGTGAACAATTTGAATAATCAGGATCATAACCTTAGAAAAGGTTCACAAAAACTCAGCAAGTAGAATGAAGTTTGATAAAAGGAATATACAATGCTACAATTATAGAAATTATGGTCACATTGCAGCTAAGTGCAAATTTAATAAATGGACAAACAAGAAGAATGAGGAGGCAAGATTAGCACAAGATGGAGAGTTTGAAGATGAAGATCACTACTTACTAATGGCAACTACTACAGGTAATAAAGAAAGTGTTGATTTTTGGTATCTTGATACTGGATGTTCCAACCATATGACTCGGAAGAAGGATTAGTTTATAACTCTTGATGAAACAACCAAGAGTAATGTGAAATTTGCTGATCATAGTTTTGTTTCAACAGAAGGGATTAGAGAGGTGTTGATCCATAGAAGGGATGGAAGAAGATCCTACATATCAGATGTGTTGTATGTTCCTAAGATGAAAAGCAACCTCCTCAGTCTTGGGCAATTTCTTGAAAAAGGATATACCATGGAAATGAAAATGGCATGATGAAGGTGTTTGATAAAGACAAACACAATATCTTGAAGGCTCCTCTCTCAACCAATAGAATCTTCAAGATAGGCATACAAATCAGTGAGCAAAGGTGTCTTCAATCAACTATTGAGAAACAGACATGGCTATGGCATCAAAAGATTGGACATCTAAATTTCAAGAGCCTAGATTTTTTGTGCAGAGGTGGATTTTTGTCTGAACTACCACAAATTAGAATATCATAACAAATATGTGATGAGTGTTTATCTAGCAAGCAAACAAGAAATGTCTTTGTTTCAAATATTCCTACCAAGTCAATAAAGGCATTAGAGGTTGTATACACTGATGTATATGGACCCTTTGAAGAAGAGTCAATTGGTGGCAATAAATATGTTGTAACCTTTATAGATGACCATACAAGAAAGATAAGGATCTACCTGATAAAAAAGAAAAGTGAAGTGTTCGCTACATTTAAGAAATTCAAGGCTCAAGTAGAGAGACAAAGTGATGCCAAGCTGGAACAATTGAGGTCAGGTGGTGGAGGAGAATATGTGTCTGCTGAATTTCGTGATTTGTGTGCTAAAGAAGGAATAATTCATGAAGTCATTTCTTCCTACACACCTCAACATAATGGTACAGAAGAAAGGGCAAACAGAACAATCCTCAACATGGCAATGAGTATGCTTAAAACAAAAGGGTTACCTAAGAGATTTTGGGATGAGGTTGCTTCTAATGTTGTGTATATATTCAATAGATGCTCTACTAAGAGATTAAATTAGAAGACTCATGAGGAAGCTTGGACAATAAGTAAGCCAAATGTGAGTCATCTGAAATTTTTTGGCTCCATTTGCTACACACATGTGCCTGAAGCAAGAAGGAGAAAGTTGGATGATAAGGGTGAGAAACTCATTTTCTTGGGCTATCACTCAACTGGTGCCCATAGAGTTTTTTATCCTAAGAAGAATAAGCTGGTAATGAGAATGAATTTAAGATTTGATGAAGATCAGTGCTGGAATTGGAATCTCAAAAGTCCAATTGCAAGTCAGAACACATTGCTACAATTTGAGCATGATGAAGGAAATGACTTGATTGAGACAATGGTACACAATCCAGTTGAGGTGTCCAACACTAAAACCCATTCCCCAACAACTTAGAGGCATATACATCCACCTTCAAGGTTGAGTGACTATAAGGTGTACAAGTTATAAGGAGTTATTTGTGACACAACCATCAGGCTTTGAGGCAAGAGACAATGAAGAATTGGTGTACAAGTTACATAAAGCCTTGTATGGCCTTAAGCAAGCTCCGAGAGCATGGAATAAGAGGAATGATGCATTATTGCTGCAACTTGGCTTCATAAAATGTACCACAAAACATGGTGTCTAAGTGAAAGGGTATAACAAAACAGATCTTCTTATTGTGTGCCTTTATGTTGATGACTTGTTAATAACTAGTGAAAACTTGAATGACATCTCAACCTTCAAACAACAGATATAATCTGAGTTTGAGATGTCTGACCTTGGTGAGATATCCTACTTTATAGGCATAGAATTCAGAAGGACAACGCAATGGATATTTATGCACCAAAAGAAATACATCTCTGATGTACTACAAAGATTTCAAACGGAGAACTATAACTCTGCATCAACACCTGCTGAAGCTGGAAACATGGCAAACCAATCTGAATCAGAACAACATGTTGACAAAACCATGTACAGACAAATGGTTGGTTCACTAAGGTACATCTGCAACACTAGATCTGAAATAACTTAAGGATGTAAACACCCTATTTTGTCCGACTCAAAATACATTTTCAAAAAAATAACAATTAAAAATAAAATTAATATTTTTGGCTACTTTCTAATAAAAAATAGTATTCTTAAGTGTCCCAAAATAAATAAGTAAAAGTAAATTTGAATTTCAAAAATTGTATCATAATCAAATTTTTTAATGGTGAATTAAACATGATTTTATTTTCCCTTAACCCTATCTACTCAATTAATTTGGAGATTCTCTCCATTTCAACAAATGTGTTAATTCAAAGGTTATAAATAGAATCACTAGCTAGCTAGAAATCCACAAAAATCTTCAATCATATCAATTCGTCCACAAAATCATCATCATCAATCATCTTCTTCTCTCAATATTATCTTACGCACATAATAACTCAAAAATCATTCATCCACAATCCCAAAAATCTCTCATATACAATAAATTCATATCATACCCATCAACATACTCATCAATTTCTCATCTACCTTTCACTCACTCATAAATCCAAAAACGTATTTCATCAATCATCTATTTTCAATAATCCTCAACATTTCTCTCAATCAAAAAAACACATTCATCAATCATTTTCCTCCTAAACATCATCTTCCATGCACAAATAATCATCTTCAACCAAAAAACAATCCAAGAAAACCACAAAAGCAAAAAATACAAAAGAAACATTTCTTTTCTTTGAGATTCGTGAGTCTCTACAAATCTTTTTCTTTTTAGCATTATTGGTTTTGGTGGGAGTAATTAGTTTACCATTTCTATATTATTCCTTAACCAAACACAAATACTAATACTTGAAACAACCACACACTAGAAAAAAACATCATTTCATGAAAACACCAAAAATAACAAAAGATAGAAGAATTGTGGGCTGCACTCCAGGTCTGGTAATCAGTGCCTAAACTCCTCATACAATTAGTGATTTGACTGACCAGAATCCACGTGGATTACATTATTCCATTTACCTTGGAATAGGCATAACATGTATGTCATTCTCCTTACTTTATTTCTTCTTATTTCATTTATAATAATTTTTTTATTAGTCACATTAATAATAACTATCATTGTAATATTTGACTATAATTACATCAAATGCATATAACTCAGTTGGCAATTGATGATTGTAATATTAGCTTTGTTTTTATCATATTTCAACAATTTTAATATGGGATGCGGTATCAGACGTATGATTTATGTTTCGCTCATAATTTTTTAAAAAGGTTTTAAATAAAAAATAAATTTGGAATTCTTAACCAAGTTTTAATATGAGATACGGTATCGGACGTAAGGGCTATGCTTCGCTCATATTTTAAAAAATAATAATTTAAACGTTAACTTTTTTTAAGAAATAAAATTAACTCAACCAACAAACTTTTTTCTACCCAAAGAACTACGTAGTCTTGATTCCCATAAAAGGGATACATAGGATCAAGATCACGTCTTGTCAGACATAATAATAAAATAAAGTATTTTTTTGGTAAAAATATAATAATAACACAATTAACAATTCATGCAATATAGTAAGGGTACCATTCAAACTGACAACTAGGATGCTAATATCTTCCATAGTATGTAATCGACGCATGAACCTGGATATCAAAGTCCAAGGCCCAAAAGATTAGGCCAAAAGATTTTTCTACATTTTTTATTGGAAAAAATGTAGTGGCAATTCTAATGAGGTCGTGTAGCTGAAAATTTGGGCGCGACAATGAATTTGGTCTGGTAAGTAGGTTCATGAAAGGTCCTCAATTAAGTCATCTTATAGCAGTTAAAAGGTTGTTGGGATACTTGAAAGGAACACTTGATTATGGTATCATTTACCCCTCAATTCAGTCATAAACAACATCATTGAGTTGGTTGGTTACTCTGATGCATATTGGTGTGGAGATAAACTAGACATGAAGAGCATAACATGCTATATCTTCTGCTTTGGTGATGCCCCTATTAATTGGTGTTCGAAGAAACAGGATGTGGTAGCTATATCCTCATCTGAAGCTGAATATATATCAACTTGTATGTGTTCTTGCTAAGCAGTATGGATGGAAGCTTTGATGGAAGAGTTAAAGCTGAAACAAGAGGATGTAATAATGTTGATGGTGGATAACAAAACTGCAATTAATCTTACATTGAATCCAATGGCTCATGGTATGAGCAAAAATATAAAGACTAGATTTCACTATATTAGAGATTAATTAACCAAAGGGAAGATAAAGTTGGAATTCTGTACTTCAGAAAACCAATTGGCATATGTGTTTACCAAACCTTTGAAGAAGGGAAGATTTTAAGAACTTAGACAAAAGATTGGAGTGAAAATTCTGGCAACTTTGAATTGAGGAAAGATGTTGAATAATTATAATTCTCCTTACTAGACTCGTTAATCAGTTAAGGATATAATAATCGATTAACGATAGGAATATCGATAATCGAATTTGTTTGTTAGTTAGTAGTTAAGGTTCCTTATTTAGAAAGTTAATTGGGTAGCTATAAATAGAACACATACATTTTGAATTAGTAAGTTTGTATGTTGATATTCAATACATTGTTCAATATACAATCTCAGATTATTCATTCATACATTTCTCTCTCAAAACTCATCTTCTTTCATTAAAGTTCATCAATCTAGTTGCACTCCATGTTATCTATTCATAATTTAAACATTTGATTTTAAAAATATATGTTTGTGGGAGCGATACTTGTTTTATTAGATGAACAACTACATATATTCGTAAGAGATTAATTCTTTACTGATAGAATAAGATGATACCCTAATTATAAAAAAATAATTTAACTACATATGTAAAAATGGTGCAGTTGCTCGAAAATATAAAGCCCCTGGATACATTATTATGTATTTTTTTAATTAAAATCAGGTTTTTAGCCCAAACAAATCGTATAATTTCTAAAGGGGGCTTGGGCTCGGGCTACCAGTTTTATATTTTATCTTTTAATTGTTATAGATAGGTTACAATTATGAGAAGAAATGTATGTATTGACAATTTAAATTTTTTATACATTGTCAGTCTATTATTCATCATTCATGTTTATTATTATTCTTCAACAAATAAATAATACAAATGAATAATATATGATATATTTAATATATATAAATTTTTATACTGAAAAGATAAATATTACAATATACACTTATATGATTGTCTAACTCTATTTTGGTAATAATCATTCATGACATTTGTAGCAAATTTCTTGATACTATTTAGTCCATAAGTAGTACCTATTGAATTATTGATATTGTAATGGATTATCCTCAACTTTGAGAAAGAAGTGTATGCATTTCATTGACAACGAATGAATTAATATTCCATTAATGTATTATCTACCATTTATATTTAATTATTATTTATTCTTCAAATAAATGATATACTGAGTATATATAAATTTTTACACTAATCATGTATAAATAATATGGTAATCAACTTTCTAGTTGAACAAAAATTTAATTAACTTTCAAGACTTTGTTAATTTGTTAATCGAATTTGCTTTAAGAAGACATCATTCTTACCAACAAAATTCTGAATACTTTTATAAATTTATATAACTAAGTAGGTGATTTTAAAATGTAGATATAATATCATGGGAAAATGTACAAAAACATCTTAAACTTTGTCTTGTGCAAGTAAATAATATAAATTATGTTTTCTTTTTAATTACCCCTTAAATATTAACTAATGGTAAAAATAGTCATGCATAAAAATAATATTACACTAATAGTAATGAAAAATCATAACTTATCCATTTATTTTAATCTCGTTTGTTAGAGGTTTGTTATCTAAATTTTTTATATATAAATATTATTTTATTAACCACTTTAATTCTAAAATTTACTTGTATTTTTCTCAATCAATTTTGTATTTTGATGACGATTTCCTTCAAATATCAATTCTCTATAACCCATATTATTGTAATGTTATTGTTGTTAGTCTATTTTTTGTGATTTTCTTGTTGACATATGAGTAATTTAAAATAGCTATATATGAACCAATTTCACAAACTAATAAAATTTAAGGGATAATTAAAAGAAAAAAATAGTTCATAATACCTATTTGTTAAAAGACAAAATGTTCATTGGGGCTTTATGCAATTTTTCACAATATCATTAATCCACTTCATTCAATGGGTTCAATATACTTGTATATGTGTAATATTTTTTACATCATTATCGGTGCATTATCCATTATTTATCTATAAGTTATCATTAATTGTTAAATAAAGATAATATATGAATAATAGTTAATCCATTACTCATCTGAAAAGCTTTACAATGTTAGTACATACATGTTAAATTACACTATTTATAAGATATGACCTATAAGCATATTAAAAAGGATTATCTATTGATTATCAATTATATGAATTTTTAAAATTATTAAAATGTAAGAACTATCATTACTTCTCTCTTTAGTAGAGGTGAGTTTGAGAAAAAAAAAATTAAAAATATTAGATATAGATTACTACTCTACCTCCTTTGGTTGAGGAGATAAATAGAGAAAAAAATCAATAGGTCCCACCTAAAATCTGTTCTTTTTAACTTTGAGAAGAAAGTGGAGAGAAATGACATACTTAACAATTTTGTCCTTACAATCATTTATAATAACAATGAGGCAAAAGTACTTATATAATATGGTAGATAAAAATTATATTTAATATATAATATTCAATTTGTAAAAACTTAAAAATTAAAATCTAATAAACTTAAATTAAAGTATAGATATATAATTTTGAGCAGTAATATACACATGATTTAAGATACCCGCATATATGATAAAAATTTAGAATTGTTAAAAACATGTAAAAATAATTAACTAAAAATCAACTTTATTAATACAAATAATATAATATATATAATAAATTTAAAAATGTTTTCAATGATTAATTATGTTTTTATTTTCTTTTTGCTTTAGGGACACTTTTATCATTTACACATAATATTATCTCTCTTTTCCTTTTCTATTCAACCAAACAAAAGAGAAATAAAACAACTACTTCTCTTATGTTTCTCTTCTCCTCTATTATATCAAACAATATTAAATTTTACTCTAATTCTCACATCTTTCATTCTCTTATTCTCTTTTTCACATATTTATCTCTTTTCATTTTCTACTTTGCAAGTATAGAAAACATAGAAGTGTCACTTAGATGAAAATTTGGTTTGAGGTATAATAATAAAAAATAAAAAAGTAATTAAAATTAATTTATTTTATTTTGAAAAGAATTATACAAATTGAGATGGATACATGTTATCATCATTCTAACGTTTAAAACCTACAGCCTACAAGACCTAGACCTAATCTTTTGACTTTCAAAACCTACACACCAGACAAGTCCATGTGATCTTTAAATTCTTAGTTTTCACCTTCAACCTCAGTAATGCATTATAAATAAGCAACTGTATCAACACATATGTAAATCAAGCTCAGTGAAATGCAATATAAGTTAGGAGTAATAATAACCAAAAAACCAAAGTTAAAGGAACAACTTCCGAGCTACCTTCAGTGTAATAATTGAAAATGATAATCACAAGGAACCACTGAACTTCCTCTCCATCTTCCCATTAAATTTTAGGTTTCGAAAAGGTCACAACTAGCTAAAAGTAACATTATTATCCTCTTGATTCAAATTATATATTCTTTATTTCTATAAGGTGCACTTATTTTATTCTAGGGGAGAGTATGATTTAATTTAAAGAGAAAAAAAACAGAAATTTTATGACTAAAAATGATACGAGGAAAGGCAGATTTAGTTTTTTAATATCAATTTTTTCCATATATATATATATATCTTAAACAATATGCTAAGAATATTTATTAATACAATCCTTCATTATTACCTTTTTCAGATAAACGTAACTTTTTTAGGTACAAGATTAAACGTAATTTTCAACGCTTAAAATTTCGATGGATAGAAGAGATAGAAAAATCTGTAAGATCCTAAACCCATAATTAGTTAACTCCAGTTTCATTGAAGACTTCAATCATAGTAACTTTTACACGACCAAAAATGGCAATTTCTATCATTCATTCCTTAACCCTCTCTTGGAAAGAGTAGAAGGCAATTTCTACCTCTAGCTGTCAAGAGTCACCCAAAAAATTTAATGGCACTTACATAGAATTGACATATTTGTTAAAATATTTGTAATTTTGTAAAAAAATAATCAATTATCAATATGATTAATCGATTATTAATGTTAAAATATACTTTGTTATTTGGATTAGCTTTGTATTGAGTTTTAGGTAGTTGGTTAGTTAGTTTTAGTTAGGATAGTTTTTCATTTTTTATATATAAAAGATTCATTGTGACTATGGATAATCATCATTTTCAATACTCAATTCGTTCACTCAAATTTAATATTCATTCAATGAATTATTTTCTCATTCTTTTTTATTTTATTAAAATTGTTTATGACTCTTAAGATTTTAACAATATTCTCAAACAATGTAATGACACTTCAACGATAGGATAAAATTATAATATCCTAATTTTTAGAATTTAATATTTATGTATTAATTTTTTATAGAGTTAATATATATGTCTTCATAATATAAAATTATTTTACATAAGTAAAATATAATATATAAATGATAGACAATGTATACTGATAATACATTTATTTTTTTACACTCAAGTAAATATTAAATTTTAGATTTAAACTCTTAATTATGTAATATTTTTTAATGAAATATATTTTATTTGAAATCATTAACCAGTTAGCACTTATTAATGCTTATATAATTCAATGAATGATTTTCTTTAGGGGTGAGCGTGTGACGAGTTAAACATGTCCTTCACTCATCCCTAAATATTGATCAAGTCAAATTTTGAACTCGAACTCATTCCTAATTAGGATGAGATGCGTGAGGGACGAGTCCAAAATAAGACGGGTCAATATATGGACAGGTCCGAGTTGGAAAAGGACAAAATGACAAACATAGATTTTTTTCTCTCAAATCTTTAACCATGCATAATCAAAATTATCACAATCTGTATATAAACTCAACTAAAACCTGCATCCCACATACATTAGTATATAAACTACAAACTGTGAATTGCATCATTCAAAACTAAAAATTATCACAATCACTTGACTGATAATTATAAAAGACAATTTAAACTGTCAATAATCAACATAAGCTGAAGTGTTCTTATAAATGATAAAAAATACATGAGAACTGAAATGATAACAACATGTCAATGTTCAAAAGTTCACAAAAAAATGATGAATACAACAATAACTAGTTATTAAGTGAAAAATGAAACTTAAATTGGAGTCCACACAAAGTACACAAAAACTAAAAATTAGTTGGTTTTCTATCAATTAGGAATGACAATAAAAACAGAACCTGTGGGTACCCACCCGAACCGAACCTGAATTTAACAGGGAAAACCTGATGTTATTGGGTTCAGTTTTACTCGGGTTTAATTTTTGGGTTCGGGTTTGGTAGAACAAAGACCTGAACCCGAACCCGCCCCGAAGTAATGTAATTCAATTTAAAATTGAAATTTCTATCATGTGTCATTGTTTTTAATTTCTAATTTTACTTTACATACTATTGAATCTTCAAACATAAAATAAATGAAATAATACAAGATAAAATATAAATGATAGAGAAAAACGAAACGAAAATGATATCATATTTTTCTTAGTACAATTATAATTTTGGGTTTTTTCGGGTTCAGGTTACCCGAAATCCGACAGGTTCGAGGATAGTATCTTTATTTTCAACCTCATTGAGTTCGGATTCGACTTTTGAATTTTGGGTTCGGATTTGGGTATGTGCAAACCCAGCCCCAACCCGGCTCTCGTTGTCATTCTACTACCAATCAAGATTCATGATTGTATGCTAAGGAAAATGGTAATGAATAAGGATCATATGATAAGTGATGTAGATATGTTGTGTGAGCTTCTAAGTATTTGAGTTATGTGAGCTGAACATAATGAGTATTGATATATATTTATTCAACTATTCTTGATATAACTATAAGGGATGGGCTGGGTGACCTAGGCATGGACTCGAACTCGTCATTTTTTGACGAAGGTTCTCTCCCTTTTAATCGGGTCTGTCTTTTTTATTTATTTGGACGGGTCAAACCCGTCACTATGTCACCAGATTGAGATGGGTCGACGTGTCAGGCTGAGTCTTGTTTACCTCTAATTTTCTTATTCTTTCTTGTTTTATTAAGATTAGTCATGACTCCTGCCATTATAACAATATTCTCAAACAATTTAATAGCACTCCAATGATAGGATAAAATTATAGCAATCTAGTTTTTAGAATTTAATATTTATGCATTAATTTTTTATAGAGTTTAATATATATGTCCTCATAATATAAAATTATTTCACACAAGTAAAATATAATATATAATGATAGATATATATACCAATAATGCATTTTTTACACCGATAATGCATTTTTTTACACTAACATAAATATTAAATTTTAGATTTACACTCTTAATAATGTAATATTTTTGAATGAAATATTTTTATGTTGAAATCATTAACCAGTGAGCACTTATTAATGCTTATATACTTCCAAAAAATATAGTTATTAAGAGATCCTTGAATAAAAGATTGATGTATGAGAGAATAATGTATCTCCTCATAAAAAATATATTTCATTAAGAGATCCAAAAAATATAGTTCATTAAGAGATCCTTGTTGCTTTAAAATAAGAGAATAATGTATCTCCTCATATTAGGAGATAACTTATCTCCTATAGTCAGTAAAAATGTGACATGTGTGCTATTTTATTTATTTTTATAGAAAGTGATGAAACATGACATATGTCATGATTTCACTGGCAGAAAGAGACAACTTATCTCCTTATACCAGGAGATACTCAATTCCCTTAAAATAATATAAAAAGTTGAAGTAAATATTGAATGTGATAACTATAATATAAAAAAAATATTATTTTGATATATTATTGGAATTATCAATATTATTTCCTGAAAATAAATAATTTGAGTAATTAGTGTATGATGTATAAGGATAAATTAATACTCGTTTTTTAGTACTATTAAGGGGTCCCTAAACTAATCTCTTTTAGGAGGGTGTGATTGTCCCTCTAAACAAATATCATTTACAGAAATTAAACTCTTAACTTTTTGGTCATCCTGGAGGTCTAACGAGACCTTATACCACTATATCAACGTTTTGTTAATAATACTCATTTATTATCCAAATATACAAAATATCAAAACAAAATTATAAAATCAAAATAATACAAAGATAAATTGTATTTATAAATATATTAAATTTTTAAGCATGTTTATATATACTTAACTGTCATTTTATATTAATGCATTTGGAATTTAACATGATTTTTGTTTTTTTAGATAATGTTTATATTAAGACAATTTTACATGTTAATTGCGAAGTATCTTAATATTTACATTGTACTTAATGCTTTCGACGATTATAAACATGATGTTTGATTTTTGTTGTTGCTCTTATTGTATTTATAAACCTGAGTTGTTAAAGATATTTCAATTGAATTGTATTATTGCAGTTGGTAAGCATTATCTATAATTAAAATTGGAAGAATGTAATTTTATTATTATCATTATTATTATTACTAGTATATCGATCAACATTCTTATTCTATGATATTAAGTATTTAACTTTTATATGTTTCGTTTTAGAGAATTATATTTTTTTTATTATTGTGTGTACTTTATGTTATAATTTTTTGTATTTATTATAATGTTTGATTTAAGATGAAATACGTGGTTATTATGTTAATGATGATTACTTAAAAATATATATATAAAATTTGTATAAATCATAAAATATCAACTACAAAATAAAAAATATATAAATTATAATAGGGTGTAGTAGTTATATTTATTTTTCTCTGGTTTCCTTCTAGTTTAATCCAGAACCATGCAAGGTGATTTGTTAGGCATGCACGATGAAATCAATCACTTTCCCAATATACTTCCTTGGAGAACGTAAAATCTGGCAATATCGATTTTCTTGTTGGTGTCTGCAATAACTCTTTTATCATCCTACAACATTTCCACAACTCTATAAATAGTTAAATACGACCAGTCTTTTTCACTCATATTCTTCTCTTCACACCTTTCTTCTCTATTAACTAAAACATGGATGAAGCACTTAGTTTTTTCACCGGCATGCCCCCAATTCCACAACCCTATCAGCAAGACACCGTAACGATCACCGACCACCGCCGCAGCAAGAAGTCCATCACCGCTAACAAGAGAGCCTTGCAAGAGCACGGTTCTTGTGCTGCTGCTTCCTCCGGCGGCGCCATTAAGTACCGTGGTGTGAGGCGCAGGCCGTGGGGCCGTTATGCTGCAGAAATAAGAGACCCTCAGTCGAAGGAGCGCCGCTGGCTTGGTACCTTTGATACGGCGGAGGAAGCTGCTTGTGCCTATGACTGCGCCGCCCGTGCAATGCGCGGCCTTAAGGCTCGCACCAACTTTGTTTACCCACCTTCTAACGCCACAGAATTTTGTCCCTTCAATTTCCCAAAACACCCTAACTTAGAACGACACTTGAACACAATTTCACCTTGTTCTGATTTAACTACCTATTGCAAACGAAACCCTTCTTCTTCTTCTCTTAACATGTCTCAATTTTCTGAATTCCTCAATACTTCTTCTGATCACCACTTTCACAACCACAACAATGACACTTCTTCTTCGACCCCATTTGTGAACTCTTATTTTAGTAGCGTGGGTGCTGAAGCTCATAATAACACTTGTGCGGATGTTGAAAACTTCTATGGTAACAAAACTGTTGAAGCTGATGATGAAAATGTGATCTTGGAATTTCCCCACTCTGGACTATTAGAAGATATTGTTCATAAGTTCCTGCCAAAATCTAAGTCTAAGAAATGTGAAACTCCGCAGAAAATTTCTGAGGCTAATTTCTATAACACAGTTTGTTCTGATAATGTGTTCCTTAACAGTGCTCCATGCTACGATGAGATGATAGGTTTGCTTCCTAAGAACGATGGCTTTGGTGGTGAATCCTCCTTTGACTATTACCAAGATTTCCCTATGCAGCAATTTGGCACTTTCAACAATGGGTTTAATATCGATGCTGGGCAAATTGTGCCTCCTAATGGGAATGAACAACTTATGATGAATGATGAAGATTACTCTTCTATCATGGAAGATATTTTTCAGTATCCAGATTTTGTCAATGATTTTGCACTCAGGACTCATAATGTTTAGTTTATTGATATTTTTCTATCTATTTAAACTTTTAGTATATATATATAAGTGAAAATGTAACACCTTTAGACTTTAGTGGTTGTTAATTTGTTATTGTTGTTAAATCTATCATTGTCTTTAAGCATGCTTTGTTTTTGTTTTTGTTCTTGCTTTTTATCTAAAAGAGAACTGGAAAGTTAATGAAAAGGTGGGTTCATGAGAACGACATACTCAGTAAAACTAATTCTTTGCTCTTTTTCAAATGCTATATAATGATAGTTTCTGCGTTGACCTTGGAAGGAGCACAATCTGTGTCTGTTGCTCACTTTTTATCTCTGTTTTATATGAATGGATCTGCATATTCCTCTTTTCTATTGTTTGAGTTGAGTAATTGCTGGTTTTTTGTGATGTCGTTTTATTCTTCACGTTTGTTGTGGATTGTGATTTTGGTGTAGATAGAAACCCTAGGGAAAAATTGGAATTAAAGATAGTCTTGATAGGAAAAAGTGCTAGGTAACTTGTTAAAGACGGCACTAGATACCAGGGTGAGGATTTTCAGTTACACGACAAAACATTATTCTCATATAGGAAAATGACATTCTTTATGATTTTTCTTACATTACCAAAGTAATATGTATCACAAAATGTCACTCTAAAGATAACCATGGAAAGCTATCGTTGGAAATATTGTATTGCGTCTAGAATAAAAACCCCATTTGAATTTACGAGACTAAAATATCGTTCTTTTTATTACAAGTTTGAGGATAAATAACCATTGAAGTTCTGAACTACCATTGGAAATGTTGTAAAATAAAATAGTTATTGGATACGTTGTCAGATTTTGTTTTGGTTTCCATGGATGTCTTTACACTACAAGGAATATTTTAGAAAAGACACGATGCCACATTTAAGGTAAAATCTGGAGAAAAAAAAGCCATATTTTAGACTTTTAAGACCTAGATGATGAACTGATGGTGAATAAAATTTGTACACTGTTACATACATTTTTTTCTCATGATAAAAATCGTCTGAAAAGTTGGAGGGGAGCGCAAAAAATGAACATCTGTGCATAGTTACTCACACGCCTTCCTCATATGCTTCAAGGTGTTTTATATATTTATTAACTTCTTTGGATTGAATATACTCATTTTGGTACCAACAAAGACACAACATGATTGCTTCATCAAAAAAAATTAATAACAAATATTTATTTCATTAGTTAATTATATAAAGATAATTTGTACATTTCAAGTTGAGTACCATATGCAATATACTCAGGCAAGTCAAAGTGTTCAGTAATGGGAAGAGAGAGTGTAACTTATCAGCATCTTGGAGATCAATAAGCCCAATAGACCCGGTTTCATGCTTTTCTGCATAAATATGCCTGAGAACCTGATACTATGAACCTTGCTTTTGAACCGAATCTGCCGCACCAATATGCAGGTCTTCCTTTGATAAAACTTCACAATTTTTTCTTGTATCTATAAATATATGGGTCAGCAAGAGAAAAAAAGATTGCTTGCCCCACTATTCTGCATTCAGAAGATGTTCTATGGAAGACCAAGATCATGCCATGGCATCAGCCTGTTTTCTGGTCAACCGTGCATATAGACCATCTTTCAACAGAAGTTCCCTGTGGCTTCCATTCTAGAGAACACAAGTTAATGACATTATGTTTCAGGTTAGGGTAGAAAAAGGGCAATGGGAAAAACAAGACATACTATTATATTCAACAAATTTCTCAGTTGCAGTAAGACATGTGACATTTTTTTGGGTGATACAGTAATGCATGGGATGTTAAAGAAGCCTTAATTATATTCATATTTTAAACAAGAGAAACTTAATGTGAGTTTTATCCCTACATAATCAAACAATGAGATAAAAACATGGCAACAATCATTGTCTTCCTGGTTCTATCTTATATGCTATGTTCATTCATCATGAACCAGAGAAGAGTTTTTTGGTACTACCAAGGTTATTCCCTTACCCTATGAGTAAGGAACTAATCCCTTTCGGGGTATGTGACTGCTCATTCCAACAAATGTCGCTCTCAAGAATCAAACCCTTAACCTTTTGGTTTTTCTGGCGATCTAGCGGAGCCTTATACCATTAGATCAATGTCTTGTTGGTTCCAGCAGAAGAGATTGAGGAGTCAAATTTAAACCCATAAATATTGACATGCAGAAAACATGTATCACATTCTAACACTTTTCACATGCAAGTGAGCTTTATTTACATTGGTAATGAAGTAAGAAACTTAAGAATATTTAGGGCATTCAAAATCAATCAAAATTACCAACCTCAACAACTTGACCACCATCCATTACCACAATCCTGTCAGCTGTTTGTATGGTAGAAAGCCTGTAAATGAGTTCATACACTTAAACCACAAACTAAGAATTGTGATATCATTTAAATGACACTGACAACACAAAAGTGTCACCTGTGTGCAATGACTATAACACTTCTCCTCGAATGGGAATCACTTCTCACAGATCGAAGAACACCCTACATGTATAAAAGAAACTGAAGCATCAATATCATATCTTAATAATTCTGTTATAACATTTACTGTGTTAAACTGCCAACTAGTTACCCAACCATAGTGGAAGTAGATTGAGACCATAAGCAAACTTTTCATTGTTTATGTTTGTCTGGCTATCTCATAGTCATATAGCTGTAGAACTAATAGTCTTCGGGCTAGTAGTTATATAAAGCCCTTCACTAAGTAGCGACCTCGAGATTCAAACCCATGATATTGGATCCTAGGCATACTTTACCCACAATGTCAGGGGTTTCAATCCTAGAATTGCCACTTGAGGGGAAACATTGCCTAATCGCTATCTTCACTTGGTGAAAACTTTACTAATTGCTACCCCCAGCTCAAAACAGCGAGGAATTATTCAAGACCCAAAAAAACTACAAACTGGCTTGTAGTAGTCTCCAGAAGCAGACCTTGACATTATGTTCACTCTCAGCATCCAGTGCACTGGTGGCTTCATCAAGGATCAATATTTTTGGATCCCTAAGAAGAGCTCTAGCAATAGCAATTCGCTGCTTTTGTCCTCCACTTAACAAATCATCATCAACGAGCGTTTCATAACCATTGGGAAGTGCAGAGATGAAATCATGGGCATAAGCTTGCTTTGCAGCCAATTCAATATCCTCCTGCTTTACATCTCGAGTACACCCATATTTGATGTTTGAACTAATATCCATTCGGAACAGCTTGGGTTCCTGTACAAACAGATTTTAGGTCAGGACTTGGGAGAAAATAGCCACATGGGTATGTGTGTGTATTCACTGAATTTTGTCAATGCTGGTGAGTTAAGAACCTGTCCCACATATCCGATTCTCTCTCTCCACCATTTGACATCCAAGTTTTTAAGAGGGATTCCATCTATCAAAATCTGCAACAAAAATCATGTTAAGAAAATAGTCATGTAGAAAGTATCTGCTCTAACAATGCGATCATCATAACTGGCTACAGGTACTACATATCTAATTTTGAGAGAGAAGCCTCTAACCAATATCTGCAATTGGGGAAGTGGTGACTTATGCTAAACAAGTTCACATTATGAAAATAATTCTTTCAAGATAAGTCAACCAGTGTTTCTAGGTGGTGAACGTCACAAAATAAAGAGAAACTTTATAACTTATGCTAAATTCATAATCTAAGGCCGTAAAGCTGGAATCAGAAACCATTGTATTCTATACCATTTTCTTATAAAGCAGGGAACAAAACATAATTCCATTTCTATGAAGTTGATGTTCTAACTATAGAGAAATGACATGTTAAATATGTAATTGACATCAAATCCACTGAGTTTTAACGAGAATTGTAAAACAAACTCTACCTGACCATTTGTAGGCTCATACAGACGGAGCAAAAGGTTTACCAGTGTGCTTTTTCCACTACCACTAAGACCAACCTATGCCAAATCAAAAGAAACAACAAATTAATCTCTTAGCCAAAGTACATGGAAGGAATGAATGAATTGAAGAGCCTAAAAGCAATTTCTTACAATGGCAACCACCTCACTGGGATGGACAACAAAGTTTACAAGTTGCACTACCGGTACCTGTTACAATGTCTTGTCATTAGTTGACCCTGTATGATTGACAATGATAATCTTAACCTTGTGTAGATGAACAATAAAACTGAATGCAACTGGTTTAAAAAGCCATGCAAAGAGAGAAAGAGAAGTGGTGCCACAAGAATTCAAAAGTCAATGTAATACCCAGAATAAAACCATTTCACTCACTTGAGAAATTGCATTTGAATTTAAGATACATGCACACTGTGCATAATAGGAAGCATTAGATAAACCCTGATCTAAAAACTCTTCTCCCCTCCCCCTTTCCGCAACCACAAATAAGAAAACTTGACATCCTTCCTTTTAAATTTTTATCATCAACTTGTATACTGAACACCAAATTTCCTAGAAAGAGGATAATAGTATCTATATCACTTCACTGCTTATCTGCCATACAACATACACTACTGAAGTACTAACGTATGGGGGGGGGGGGGTTAACGTCTCAAAAAATGATGGTGCACGAAGTCACCTAGTGGCGTGTGGGGAGAGTAGATGTACACAAGAGGCTGTTCCTATGGTTTGAACCCTTGACCTCCAGGTTACAAGGCAAACAACCCTACCATTGCGCCGAAGTTCACATTCTAGTGTTTTAAAAATCTCAGCATTACATTTTTATATTTCTACTGTAGCACCATTTATCCTATATTGAAGTAATTGGAGAGAAAAAAAGAGAATCTATTCTTTAAATGTCCTTTCTCACAACAACTTGTCAAGATAGTTATGGAGTGGATTGGTGTTGGAGTGTTCCCAATTAGGATTGACATGTGGAGGAAAAAAGATGTTGTACATAAGGAGATTCAACATATTTAAAAGGAGAACTTTCTTTGCAACTCTTGCAGCATGTATTTATCTCATACGGGAGGAAAGGAGAGCAGGAACTTTTAAGCAGAAGACTAGAACCACTGAGCAAATTCAAGAAGTTTTGAAAGTGGATCTAAGGATGAGATTTAATGGCAAAAATAGGAAGAGCAAAAAGGCTGCACATAGGAATTTCCTAGAGGAGATTGGCATAGATCAATTTAGGAATTGAGTTTTTCTGTTTGAGTAAATGTAAAATGAGAGATTGTTCTCTCCGTGGTGTTTATGGGAACTAAGGGTTGATTTGGGAACCCTTCCTAGAAGGTGGCCTAATGAAACTCTTAGGCTTAGTTTGGCCCTTAGGTGCAAAGTTTTGTTTGTGGTTATATATTTACATTCTGCCTAAAGAAATACAAGTGTAAAATCTAGGAGCCAAATGAAGATGTTAGCAATAGGAGATCTACCGTTGGCCTTGAAGGATAGTGAAAAGATATGTTTAGAAACTCAATTTGCCCTGTTAAGCTCTGCAACTTCACTCCTGTAACAAAGTTACACCCAATCAATTAAAACAACGAAGAAAAGTTATGCAGGAATACATCATTTCTTTTTTCTACAATATGATATTGTTTTTCCTCTTAATTATATAATATTATTGGTAGAGAAGTGAGAATGGACTCAACGAATTGCAAACTATGGGGCATCAAGCACCTGATAGTATATACCACTATTAACCACAGCAATAATATGTGTGCTATAGACTGGGGTCCATCTAAACATTTGTATAAAAGCCAAATCAGTTTTATGTACTTATGAAACCATGGTAAACTTTCTCTTACAACCCAGTGTGTGCAGTACATATATATAACGTAACATGCTCATTGCTTATATCCATCATGGTGGCAGGTAAGGGGATTAAGCAATCTAAGGAATATAAACTCAAATAATGCCAGTTGGGTGCAACTGCCACAAGGGACATAATGTGGGTCCACTCCTGTTTACAAAGAAACTACATACCTAATGCACAGTTCAATATGTTTCCACTTATAAAAATACAGATCAGTCCACATAATTCTTAACATCAGGAAATAGTCATGCTTGATGCATAATTAGAATGAAAAATTCACTGACTTGACAATCTCCAAAAAGGTGGTAACTTAGCAAAAGCAAAGGAAGAATGAAATGTACTAAATTGATATGAAGTTTTTACTCTTGAAATAGTTGAAACATAGCTCATAAAAGCACTTGCCTCTAGCTATAAACTGGCTGCTAGATGCGAGATCCATTAAATGGAATACTTTTTCACTAGCCCCAACAGATTGCATCAGATTGGAGACACTGTCTCCCACCCACCAGGTTGAAAAAATTAGCCATTCACTGTATAGTATAAACTTAGTAAGTTTCTCTGCTGTAATATGACCCGCAAGAATAGACACTCCTCCAAATAGCACAGCAATAACCTATAGGATTAATTGTTCCAATAAAAGCAGAAGTCAAGTACAAGGATTTAACTGGAACTTAATAACAACAAATATTATTATAAATCCTAGCGAACATTCTTCCAACAGTAAGATTGCAGGTTTAAATTTTAAAGGAGAGAAAAGGAAAATAAAAAAGATAAGTTTGAGGATTTCAGAAAAAACTTAGCTGTATGACTATACGGCTGTACCTGAGTTGAATGATAAAGAGTGTTGAAGCTTAAATTCCAAAATCCATAAGCAGCAGTTTGTCGCAAGCTTATGTCAGCTAATTTCTCCAGCCATGATTTGTATCTATGATGGAGATGGAAAAGATACATGTAAAATATCAGACAAATAATAATGGACAAGCACATAAATAAATTATGATCATAACAGCATTGTCACCTTCCAAGTTCTTCCTTTTCTGTTCCATAAACATGAACAGTTCTAATAAGAGAGAATGTCTCCTGTGCTACCTATGATTAATTAGTGAGGAAACCGTTATTACAATGATATTTAGGAAAATATAAAACAAATAATAGTATAAGGCTTTTTATTCTACTTCATTGGCAGAAGCAGTGACTTCTTGGACCAACCTTGCTGACTTTTTCTGGTACCTATGAAGAAAATAAAGCCAAATTAACACCAATGAAATAAAGGAGACAAACAGCGCACTATTGAAGCTTGGGAGGGAGCTTAAAAACATCAAATTTCTTTCTCAGAAGCAGTAAATTATATATAAACATCTAAAAAATACTATTGTTGGATAATGAGCCCAATATGGAGAGTAGATTAGATGGAGACTAGCCCAACCGCTAGAATTAGAATAATTGGTTTGTCTATATACATGATCGGCAATGGAACATTAATACATTATAGCATCAATTTGTCCATGTAGCCAACCCCAACTAGTGGGAAAAGGATTGGATATTGTTGTTGTTAAGAGAAGGGATACAAAATCTCTTTTTGATTATGTAGGGTAGACTAAAGCAGAATTTGGGGAGTGCTTGTATTGGGGGGAAATCATTTTAGAAGACAGTTTTGGCCCTTAGGGACAAGGCAGAGAGTCCGCCAGCTTTACAAATTAACATATTTTTCCCAGAATGATAATCAATTAGAGTCTAATACATGAATGATTTAAGAATAATTCAATATGATTACCATTGATGCACATTCTGATTGATACATTCATCCTCAAACATACTGCCTCTAGCAAGGCTCAATTAATTTGCACTTGTCGATGCTAGATAACGGGAGTATGGTTGGCATAGGGGGTCTAGAGAGAATTCCCAATCTTATTATGCCCTGGTCATTCTTGGTCATTTACCCGTTTATAGATGAGATGAGTTACAATGCATAAGAAATCACAAGATTAATTTAATAACCTATCAAAATCCTAACTTCATGAATGTCTAATTCGTGTATGCCTCGGCTCATCTATAAATAGATTTGTGCGTAACTTGATTTATGTATGCATACTTCAACATGAGCCTTGAATGCCTTATTGTAATAATAAATTCCAAGAATTCTCTACATTAGTAATTTCTAACAGTCAGTTTTTAAAGGATGAATTTGAAGAAATGAACCAAGATTTACCTTCCATAATGTAGCATGACTGCAATTAGTATGGAGCATATCAACAATGTAGATAAGCCAAGTGCCCAAGACAAAGTCAACAAATAGATTAATGAACCTGCCCCCTAACAAGATTTAAAAAATAATAATTAAACCTTCTAATGCATGGGACAACAACTTTATGAACATTGCATCTGTCATAACTAAACCAACCTGAAGAAAATTGCGCAGTATCAAGTTAATATCATTTCCAATAACCCGCGACACTTGTTGACAATCTGCCCCAAGCCTACTTGTCAAATCACCCACTGTTTCAGTGTCAAAAAATGATATATCCTACAATAAGATCACTACTGAATGAGTTAAACAATACACTAAAAGAAAATAAATAAATGGAGCAAGACTAAGAGATCAGTTATTAAGTGCAACAGAACCTGAAGAAGAAGGGAAGAGTACAATGTTTCTCTCATTCTTTTAACCTGCACAAGTTGTACAGTTCAAACTCCAGACAACAGTATCATACAGCATTGTATAAGGAGAAATGGGTAGTCAACTCATTTATAAGATCATCAAATACAATAGTTTTTTTTTTTGGGGGGGTAACTATATTTTTAATTTTGTAACGTTCTAGTCTACAAACCATAAAGAAGCTATGGCACCTTTTGCATCCACTTCTGTTTTAACTTTTTCCTCCACTATCTCTTATTACAGACTTAGTACACTAACATGAAGTCCCTACTCATGCATAACCTGCAGAGAAACTCACCAGAATCATGTTTGCAATGCCAAAACAGCAACCCCGTATCCCGCTGCAGCAAAGAAAATGCTTGTTAGGAATCCTCATATCCCACATGCAAGATGAAAAGTTCTGAATAAAACAGAACTAAAAACATTAAATAAAGAAAAGGTCCAGCTTGGCTTTATTTAACAAGCCAAACGCTTTTAATGATATGTCAATCTATGATTGGATGATGCATATCAATTCTCCATTTACATTTTCCTTATTACGAAAGTCATCAGAATCTTATACGGAATAATGAGAGGTTTATATAGTTACACTACTACACTAAAAATGTAATACATGGCATAGCCTTACAAACTATAACATTGACATAAAACAAAGTCTAGTTCAATGTATTATCGTTATAAAGTGTTTTAAACCATCAATTACACATTACCATATGTGCAACAAGGTGATTACCAGGATAGTCAAATCTTTGTAATGACATGGCACTACATAAATATGATAGACAGTGAAAAAATCCTTCACTTAAAATCAAATCTCATGAAATATTGTCAAACCACACATAAAACTTTCAAAGAATATTTCATAATTACTCAAGTATAACAATTAACAACATTACATGATACATGAGTGTAGGACACAACACACACAAAAGCAAAGATTATTTCCCCCTTTTGGCAAAGCATATTCCAAAGCATTCTTTATGTAAGGTTATTTAAGTAAAATCAGTCAGAGACAAGGAACAAAACAAACAGAAGAATCATATGAGTGTAAGCAAGTAAAAGGGTGAATCGACCATACAAGATTTTGACCTGCATATTCCCGAAATTATACACATCAGAACTAACAAACGCACGTTCCTGTGGAAAACTGTGATGTCAGCATTCTGTGCTGAGAATATTGATGCCGTCATGAAATGGGGTATCGAAATTTCCGAAACCTGAAGCACCCATTTAACAAAAGCTCACAACTTTGATCTCACAATAGAAATTCACGAAACGGGTATCATAAAAAACTAATGAAGGAAACTCACCGCAGCAAAAATGAGAGCAGTGAAAGCAGCAAAAATGACCCATCGGTCACGAGAAACAAGGTGCCACATTTTGGCCAAGGCGCGCCACACAGTAATGGGTTTAGCCAGAACTTGAGCCTGAACGTCTTCGTCTGAGAGGTTCCACCATTTTCCACCGGGTAAAATCAAAGGAAGGAACTGAACCCATTTCCGTAGTCTGTGAAAAAAGTCAATAGCATTGACTTCACTAGAAGCTTCTGGATTGTTCTGGACGGAGACCCCATTGATTGAAGCTGATTTTAGAGGATGATGAGTTAACAGAATGTGGCGTGAACGTGAAGAGAAAGTGGGAGTAGTGAAAGGATAACGATTTTTCTGATAGGCTCTGATAATAAGAGGTTGAGTTATGATGTTGTGGTGATGGTTAGAAGTGATGGAAGGAATTAACGAAGGTTGTGTTTGTGTAGCTGCGAGTAGAAGAGGCATGGTGGAGCAAAACAGAGGAAATTTAATGAAGGATGGGTTTATAGGATAAATGGGAAGGAAGATTAATTTGGTTGGTTCTTCTATCACCTACCACAAAAATAACTATATCGTTTTGGATCCACTAGTTTAATTTTACATTAATCGATAGTTTCTTCCTTGAAGATTGTCCTCTAGGTAGTCCCATTGTTTCACTAAAGTCAAAGTCAAAGACTAACTTTTAATTACTTCAAATACGTGGTTGGATTGACCAGTTGTTAATCTAGTCTATTAAATTTGTGATCGACTATTGAATTTTATAGAAATTGTTGTGTCAATCTATGAGTTCATTAGGAAATGTTTTGTGAAATTAGAAGTTGACATGCAAAGATTCAACTTCTGGTGAATGATTTTAAATTACTTGTAAAAGTCGTTCACGCAAATCATGACTTCTACACGTTAAAAGTAACACATAATATATTCAAAAGTCATTAAATGAAACGACAACTTATATACTTCAAAAATAACATATTCAAAAGTCATATATTAGAAATCTAGTATCTAGACAATATAAAAATACACCCGAAGTCATCAAAGTGTGTCATAAAAGTCGTATATCAAATTCAAAACTTCTAAAAATGTCAAAACGATAACCAACTACCACATTTATTATTCCAACGACTAAAACATAATTCAATCTGAAGCGAACTAACATCTAATTTGTATTTTAGTGTTAGCCTTCACTAAATTTTGCTTTTATTAATGCAACTCTAGTTGGTTAAAAGATATTGAAGGATTGACATTAGAACTTGTTGAAATGGCCCAAAAAACTACTATGTATCATCTCATACAAGAATTGAAGTTAAATGTTGACAATTTAGTTGGACAAATTTCACGCTCTAAAAAGCATGTCACTCCATTTATGTGTTAATTAATATAGTTAGTTAAAAAAATTGTTGAAAAAAATATATTTAAATTAAAAGTTTAATAATTATATTTTTTTTAACTAATCATACATGAAATGATATAATTGATAGTGTAAAATATGTGTTCCAACATTTTGTGAAAGAGAAATTTTCTATCCCTACATTATTTTATTTGTAAAAAAACAATTTTTTTATTAAAAATTACGAGGTTTGTAGTTTGAGGAATGTTGAGAAATTAAAGATTTAGAGACTATGAGTGTCGAAATTAAAGATTTGGGTTATGGAGAATAAGAAGAGGGAATAGAAAAAGTAAATGATATTTTGAGATTTTAAAATTCTTTGGGTGTAATATTAAAAAATGTGACTAAAAAGTCTACTTCATCTTTTTCAATAGAACACAGAGGATGAGGCCTATCCACTACGGGCTAAAAAGGCCCATGAGCTAATACAAAAGCCCAACTCAGAATTCCTTAACAATCCATGAACTTTTTCAGTCCAGTCATTTTTACATCAATACCCCTCCTCCACGTTATCCCCATCTTATATAAACCACACCAAACCCTAACCTCCCTCCTCGTTGCAACGCCGAATCATGACGACCCGGTTCAAGAAGAACAGAAAGAAGCGCGGCCACGTCAGCGCCGGTCACGGTCGTATCGGAAAGCACCGTAAGCATCCCAGCGGTCGTGGTAACGCCGGAGGAATGCACCACCACCGAATCCTCTTCGATAAGTACCATCCCGGTTACTTCGGCAAAGTTGGTATGCGTTACTTTCACAAGCTCCGCAACAAGTTCTATAGCCCTATCGTAAACATCGATAAGATCTGGTCTCTTGTTCCCCAAGAGGTTAAGGATAAGGCCACCAAGGATAAGGTTCCGTTGATTGATGTTACGCAGTTTGGGTTCTTTAAGGTTTTGGGAAAAGGTGTTTTGCCTGAGAATCAACCTGTTGTTGTGAAGGCGAAGCTTATTTCGAAGATTGCGGAGAAGAAGATTAAGGAAGCTGGTGGTGCTGTTATTCTTACTGCTTAGGTTTAATTTTGAATGTTGCTGTGTGTTTGTTGTTTTTACTTTTTGTTGGACTTGCTTTTAAAAAAATTAATGATACATGGTTTGGATTTGCTAATGGCATATTCTGGTTATAGTTTGATTTCTGAAATGCTTACTTTTGAATAATTGTGTTTCTAGCTAGATTTATTTTTATATGATTTTTGTTAATAATCAATTAATTGGGTTTTTGAGTACAATAATGAAAAGAGATTGTAGTTGATATTTGAATTCTTATGAGAATTTCCGCTGTGTGATGGTATTTGTTAACCTGGTGTGAATTAGGAACGTGTTTCTGAAATGATTACCGGGCTGAAGTAAGGTACATTAGCGAATACTGATAGGGTGATAGTCGTTGTGGAAGTTGGTCCTTATGGGGGGAACAATGTTAGGAGTCCCACATCATATGTAAGTCATCTCCTACTTAAATAGACTAATCTTTGAGGTTGGGTAAAAATGGTAGAATTTTGTGTAAATGATTTAAGACATTGGGGCAAACTCGCAATTCATCCTGCCAAACAAAGTATTACATCCTGACACATGTGCCAGGAGGATTTGTACGATAATTCAATTGTAGAATATATTACGAAACCATTTAACCAGGGTTGCATCAAAGTTTTGCAGTTACCAAAGCGGTGTTTATCATTGATTTCTGTTGTATTTGGACCCATGTTGAAGGGGAAAACTGATCAAAACACGAGCGAGACTACTGATCAAAGTTGGACTATTTTTATAGTTTATTTAAGTTGGACTATTTTTATAGTTTATTTAAGTTGGACTATCATTGATTTCAAAACACGAGTTAGACTACTGATCAAAGTTGTAGGGGAAAACTGATCAAAGTTGGACTATTTTTATTTAGAGTGTATGAAGAAGATGTGAAATAGTTTTTTTAGGATTTTTTCCCTATTCCCTAGTAATATTTTTAACCTGAGTTGAAGGTTCAAATTGAATATTTATGCTCACCACAAAAAACTTCTTGTGCTTTGTTACAACCAAACAATCACCAACTTAATTACCATTAAGGCTCGGTCTAGTGTAAGGTTGCACTGGATTTCAAGGACTCATGCTTTTTTATTTAAAGCTTGTTTAAACGGATCTATTTTTGTATAAAAAATCTAACTTTTTTTTGTAAATGTAAAAAGTTCCATTACCACAAAAAAAAATAAGCATAAGGGGAGAAAGGATCCTCTATCCCTTCTAGTAGGGTTCAATCGAGCAAAAACTCTGTTGTAACCTAGATTTACTTAGATTTTCTTAGGTTTTCATCTAGTTTTGGAGTTGGTTTTGCTATTGAAGTTAAGTTCTTTGCGATGGAACAAGGCCCACTTTTGGCTTGGGATGGGGGATTTCGATCTGTTGTGCTTGAATGTGATTACTTGAAGGTTGTGCAAATTATTACAGAAGTCTTGTGGTTAGATACCAAAGGATTTCCGAAGTAGTGAGTTGAATACATTAGCTACTTGCTCGTTGTTGGGTGGTTGATATTGACTTTATTCATAGAGAGACTAACTTGTTGGCGGACTTTATGGTAAGGAAGCGTGCTCTTTCGAGCTCCAGTCTCAAGATTTGAGTGACTGCTCCTGCAAGCATGTCAAATTTCTTCGTTTTGGATGTCTTAGCTTAGTTTTTTTTTATTTCTAATGTACCAAAAAAAATTACAAATAATGAAACTAAAGAACAGTTGACATTCCAAAATTTCAAAATTGAAACCTCAAAAACCATCCAAACGAATTCCAAATTCAAAGAGAAATAAAATTTTATGCTTCAGATTTGGTCAAGTCTCAAAAACTAATTTCAGATCAACATTTTTTCTTTAACATTTGAATCAAGAAGATCCATTTAAAGTACAAAAATACTTTTATCTTGGAAATCTCACATGAAAATATGATTTGCTCAATTTTGTGATTGATAGGGTATTTCTACCCATAGATTAGTTGGAATTGCAGATAAAGCTGACACACATAAAGACTCGGACAGAAACTACCTTAAAAAAACGCAAAACACAAACTACATAAGCCGTTTTCACCCGTACTAACACGCATAAGACTCGTTTGACTCACCCCAAACTCAAACCACACACTACAATCTTTCCTCCAACATCTCCAACTCAGCACCTTTAATTTTTCCACTCCCGTTTCGGAAGTTTTCTTCGGTTACTATTTATCCAACTCGGTTACTGACTCAGTGTAACCGTCTCTGACTCGGACGTTGGAAATGACAACGACGGAGGAGAAACGAATCCAGGACGAGTTATCGTACCCGATTCTGGTGGCGGAGCGAGTTCGCTTAGCGGTTGACGTCGCTGACTCCTTCAAACTCGAGTGCTCCGAAGTCTGGAAACAAGTCGATCGCCTCCTCCAAATGCTCCGTACCCTTGTCCGCTTCGCCTCCACCACCACCGCCACCGCCGCCGCTCCACCTATCTACGAGCGCCCTATCCGCCGTATCGCTGCTGAGACCGCCAAGAACCTCGACCGCGCCTACGCCCTCGTCCGCAAGTGCAACCGCCCCAGCATCTTCCACCGCGTTGTCAACATGGTCACCGCCGCCGACTTCCGCAAACTCCTCTCCCACCTTGACGCCTCCGTCGGTGACTTGAAGTGGCTCCTCAGTATCCTTGATGCCGATGGTGGTTCTGCCTCTGGAGGCGGTGGCGGCATCGTCCTCTCTCTACCTCCGATCGCCAGCAACGACCCCATTCTATCTTGGGTATGGTCTTTCATTGCTACAATTCAAATGGGTCAATTGAATGATAGAATTGAAGCTGCTAATGAACTTGCTTCATTAGCAAAAGATAATGATAGGAACAAGAAGATTATAATTGAGGAAAGTGGTATTCCTCCTTTGTTGAAGCTCTTAAAGGAAATAGCATCGCCGGTGGCACAAATTGCGGCTGCGACCGCTCTGTGCCACCTGGCAAATGATTTAGAGAGAGTTAGGATGATTGTGAATGAGCTTGGAGTGCCAATTGTTGTTCAAGTGTTAAGTGACTCGTCTATGAGGGTTCAAACAAAGGCTGCCAATTTGGTAGCCAGGATGGCTGAGCATGATCCTCTTGCTCAAGAGGATTTCGCAAGGGAGAATGCAATTAGGCCGCTTGTAACACTATTGTCATTTGATATGTTAGTGGATGATCAGATGGGGAAATTGGGTAATCAGAGTATTCATTCTCTTGTTCAGATTAGTAAGAAAATGGAGAAGAAATTGTTGGTTACTAAATCGAGTAATGGGTCGTTAGGGAATTCGTACTCTAATAATTCGTATTTGCATATGGAGGGAAGTAGCAGGGGATGGAACCACAGGAAAGAGAGGGAGAATGAGGATCCTGTGGTGAAGCTTCAGCTGAAAATTAGTTGTGCTGAGGCTTTGTGGATGCTTGCAAAAGGAAGTGTGTCTAACAGTAAGAAGATAACTGAGACCAAGGGGATGCTTTGTTTAGCTAAGCTTGTTGAGAAGGAACAAGGAGAGTTGCAGTACAATTGCTTGATGACGATAATGGAGATAACTGCTGCAGCTGAATCTAATGATGATCTTCGTCGTGCGGCATTCAAGACTAACTCTCCTCCTGCTAAAGCTGTGGTGGAGCAGCTCTTGAGGATCATTAAGGAGGTGGACAGCCCGATACTGCAAATTCCGGCTGTAAAGTCAATTGGTTCATTGGCTAGAACATTTTCCGCAAGAGAGACTCAAGTAATTGCTCCTCTTGTAGCACAGCTGAGTAATAGAAACATAGATGTAGCAGCTGATGCAATCATTGCTCTTGGCAAGTTTGCTTGTCCAAGTAATTTCCTATGTGTGCAGCATTCTAAGGCAATAATTGAATTCAGTGGAGTGCCAGCACTGGTGAGACTTCTAAGGGCTAATGAAGTTACCCAGTTCCATGGTCTCGTTCTCCTTTGCTACCTTGCATTGCATGCAGGCAACAGTGAGTCATTGGAACAAGCAAGGGTGTTGACGGCTCTAGAGGGTGCAGATCGAGCAGTTATTACTCAGCATCCCGAGTTAAGAGAATTGGTGGCAAGGGCAATAGTCCACCTCAACCTGTATCATGCAGGAATGAATTCTCAAAGGATTTCATATTTGCCTTGAAGACATATTCAGCTACTGTGTGGACCCTTTGTTTTTATGGTTTCATCAATATATTATTCAGTGAGTTGCATCTTTTGGGAATATTTGGGGGGTAGATACAAATGATACTTATGGAAATACATCAGTTTTCAACTTAGGCTCTTTCTTTTCCTCATACAACTGGATAATGGGGGTCATGGGTTTGTCTATATTTTGGTTGATTAACTTAGTCATTTGAACTTGTTAGTGTACCTACTTTGCTCATCAAATTTGTCCTCAACACTGTCTTTTGATAGTGCGTGCCTTATGTTTCAATAGAATATGTTGTGCCTCTGTGTTGGATGTCTCGTTACAGGTTTATGTCTTGAGCAATGATCAACACATCAATTGTGATCTTTTGTTAACTAAAATGCACTTGTGCATCATCCTTTGGAATTTTATATTAACAGGAAAAAACATACTTTTTGTGATAGCTCCTAGAATGAAGATGATAATGGATATGCAATCATGTATGCTTTTTAGATGGTAACTGGAATCAGTCATTGTCCTTTTGTTCACTTCTAGTGTGGTGCTACCCTGCACACTATCTGATTATGTGTTTTATGCAGAGGGAACTTAGGTAAGGATGTATCTTCCTAGGTTGTTGCATGTTTTGTTCATTTTTTATCCATGCTTTTGATTTTCCAAGGAAGCACTACCCCATCCACCATTTGTCCCTTAGAAATAAGCATAGGTTAGAAATATATTTCGGATGCTAATAAGCATAATGACAGAGCGATAAAGCCATGCTTGCAATCTCATCTTTTTTTATTTCATGATTCACTCAAGGATTTGAATAATACCGTACTATATTTTACTATATTTATCATAAACCACTCCATTTAATGTTTATGGTACATGTATCTATTTCTCTTCAACTAGGACAAAGAACCTCCTAGTAAAGGCTATGTAGAGGACAAATATGCCAGTGGAATTTTCTTCATTCAGTCTTGGACCACATGCTACTGATGCACCTACCCACACGAAACTTCTAAATAAGCAGCAGACCCATAAAGCTTGAACTTTTCTGCAGTCAAGTCTTTGGCACATTCATTAAGCAAGCTATATAGAACTTTCGCGTAAGGAACAAATGCTTAGACTTCTTATTTCTCTTAATATGTTAGAGCAATAACAATTTAACAATGCGTGGTTAGTTAGTTGCAGACAGAATGATTCTTATAACACATGTAAACAACTAAGACTATTTTACTCATGGTCGTAAAAGTCCAATGCTGTCCCAATGTTTTTTTGGATCCATATTTATTGTCTCACTCCTTTGTACTACTTCATATGTCAGCAGATATAATTGACCAGAGAAATATTTAATAATTATAATTTCAACTTAAATATTTTTTTTAACCAATTAGAAATAATAGTACATATAATGGTACAAAAAGTTGGACACCAAATGTGCTCCCATGTTTTTTTTTGTAGTAAAAATTCCATAGCCCACAAGCAATCTTGAACGGGTACACTAAGTTTTTTCTTTGCTTTTAACTTGTAAATTGTAAAATATAATTCTTAAATGATTCACTATTTTAAAACATATTTCAGATATTATAGCTCTAGAGACTCACTAAATTAGAGAGTGATCCTCTCCACAATTATAAAGTTGATTGTCTTAATTGGAAATCATAAGTTTAAATCCTAAAAGCTTTACTAAGGGCAAGACTCCATACATTTTTCCTTTAATGAAAGCCCTATGAACTACCCTTTTTAGAAATTCACTAAACTAGAGTCAAATGGCTAGCCATAAAAAACAAGTAACAAAAATTGAAGACACATAAGTTTGGCATAATACTATATAACTTAGGGTAATATGAAATAGTAATTGTCCACATAGCCTGTTCATGACAAGATGTTCACCACATACTACCTTCACAGTTAACAGTTCTAAAGCGCAACCTAAGATGAGCTTTTTAAGTGGTCAACAAGACAGTACATGGGATTCACCTAGTTATTTTTTTAATTTATTTTCAATATCTAGATATATAATAGTATGCTTTCGCTCTTCTTTTCAGAGCACTAACTAGGAAGTTACAGTAGCCATTACAAATAAGAAGACTTTCATGTTTGGGATTAGAAGACATAGGTGACTGCTCAGTCAGTTCCTGATTTCCTAGTTCTTATGCTTTAGGCAGTCTTTGTTGAATTCAGCCACTCCACCCCTTTAAGAAGATGCAAATGATCAGGGTAATGCAACTTCTTGCTTGACTTTGAAATCAACTTGATGGCAGAGCACGCCAACTGTCAGCGAGACACATGGCATGATCATGTGAAGCCGCTGAAAGCCGATTAAGAACTAAACTCTTTATATGAGCAGCACCTGTTTCACCAGCACGAGTAGCGAGTTCCAAGTATACAACAGCTTTCATCATGTCTCCCTCCTGTACATATATAGTAACTCTATTAGAAAGACATTCCAATCAAATATAAAAAGCAAAAGAAAGGATAAATCCAGAACGTCCATCATATCAACCCTCTTATTGTCAATTATCAATTTCTCATTATCATAAGCCTATGAATATTTTAGTTATTGCTTTATTCCAATGGTATAAATAAATTCCTTAAGAATGAAATTAACAAACTGCAAAATTGAGACAACTAATCTTGAGACAAACATTTGAACTACTATTGAAAGAAAAAATGTCAGAATCCCTGATTCAAATAGAACCCCAAAGCAAATAAGAATGAGAAGTGCTGGTGCAAAATCAATCACAATTTGAGTGAGACAGTGTGTATGTCTATCTCTTCTGTAATAATACCCTTGAAAACTAGGAGAACCTAAGGTCTGGAAAATGTGGAGTAGAAAAAAGTAGATGGGGTGAGAAACAAACATTCAGCAAATGACCTCAGACATTAAACATTAGTGAGCTTCATTTATTCTCTGGGACACATTCAAGGTAGAAACTACAAAGGTACAATATAAGGGGTAAAGTAAATAAATATTTACAGAGAAGAGAGCAAGTCCATGCTCAAATTGAGCTTTCCTGTGACCGCGATCTGCGGCCCGCTTCATCCATTTTCTTGCTTGTTGACGACTATGCGCTAGACCTTCCCCAAAGGAGTAGCATAAAGAGGTATTGTACATAGCACGTACATACCCACCTTCTGCAGCTTTAAGATACCATTTAGCCTGTTACACAGAAAACTTGTTAAATGTAACAGTGGGAATATAGCATGATTAAGAAAGGAACCTAAAATACCCAATATTATAAGCCAATTCTCAAACAAATATCCAAGCAACTAACTGTTCACCAAAAAAAAAGTAATTCATAAATGAAACTAAGAGGATGTTAATAGGATAGAGTACTAACAGCTTCTTTCATATTGCTCCTGACTCCTCCACGTCGATGAAGACAGAGTGCAAGCTGGTATTGAGAACGAACATTCCCACCAATAGAAGCTTTATATAACCATTTCAAAGCTAGCTCAGTGTTCGGAGGTTCAGCTGCAGAGAAGAAGTGTTTTCAGGCATGAATTACCATCAAAATGTTTTTGCCATCTAAAAAATGAAGATATATATTCATTAAAAATTCATAAAGGAACACACATGCAGATATAAAATTAATGGCTTGTCCTATATTCTATTTATTAAATTGATATTGGAGAATTCATTTCTAGACACCATCTATCCAGAACAATACATCAAATTTGATTTTATTCTGAGTTGAAAGCATGCACTATGCAGCAAGAGCATAGATACCATTACAAATTAGCACACCATAGCATTCTCGCTCATTAACACCTATAACTGTGAGTGGAAGTGAAAAATGACAATATACTTGGACACAACCAAAGTCCACACAAGCTGCAATTTCCCACCTTCCCAGATTCACTCCTACCCATAGTTCCCAGGTTTGCTCATCAACATAGCATAATGATATCAAATTCACCTTAAAGAAATTCTTACAATAATAATAATAATGTAAAATGTAACAACCACACACCCAAATAGACCTTGTAGCCATACCCACAGTTTCTTCCTAGAAAGTGGTAACTATGCTCCTACCAAGCAATATACCCAAAACCCAGATGTGCATGTAATTGGATTCTATTCTATAATAACTAAAAGGGAGTGAAATTTATAACATAGAATGCTTTAATATCTAAATTCAGAAACAACAAAACCAGCTGCAAATATTAGAAACTTCAATTAGAAAGGGTTTCAAAATTAAAAATTGAATTAATACCTTGCAAATAAAAAAGCCCTAAATTGCACTGTGCAGCATGGTTTCCAAGTTCCGCAGCTTTGAGATACAATTCAACCGCCATGTCCTTCTCACCCATCTCCCAATACATGAGTCCAGCATCCACCATGGCCAGTGCAGAGCCACGCGCCGCCGCCTTCAAGAAAGACTCAAGCGCCTTCTCAGCGTTCTGCCGAATTCCTCCACGGCCATGCTTAAACCGCTTCCCCCACTGCAGAAGCATCATCGCCTCCCTCAGCGGCCGCACCGCCTCGCTCCACGACCGGCACACTAGCGACACAGCCCGGAGGTTGGGGAGGTCGAAGGAGGCGGCGATCTTGATTAGGATGTCGTAGGGAAGGGAAGAGAAATCGGGGGCGGTGGAAGCGGAAGTCGACGGCGGAGGACGAGAGGAGCGAGCGTGTTTGGCGGCGGAGAATTGAGAAGCAGTGAAGTTGGAGAAAGGAAGAGAGGAGAAGGGAGAGGGAGAAGATATATGAGGCCATGTCACGTGCTTCTTCATCTTTTTGCGATGCTACTGTAACAGAAGAACCGGAGAGAGAGAGAGAGGGAGAGAGAGAAAGCGTGGAAGTTAAGAGAAGACTTAAGACAACGTAGGTAGTTAGTTGGTTTCGGTGTAGCTTTGTTTTGGTAAGCCATTACATTTGTTCTGGTTCACGAATCTTTAGAGTATAAATATTTAGAATATATATATATATTTATCAAAGTATAATTTATCAAGTATTATTAAATGTTCAAAAATTATTATTGACTTTTAAAAAAAATTAAAAATCAATAATAATTAAATATAAATATTAAATTAATAATAAAGGATCTATAAACAATGTAAAAATATCTTATATTATTGTTGAATGCATATTTTTTTCTTCATTAATAATTCGCATATGTATAGACAAAACTTACCTCACATTATTAGTAAAATGAAATATATAAAGAAACTTACGTCATGTCAGGTTTGGATTTGGATTGCATCATGGAATTAAGATATGATTAGGTGACGGTTTGGAAATGAAAATGATAGTTAAAATAATACAAGTTTAAATTGATATTATAAAGTAATTGATGTTGATATTTTTATTATAATATAAGCTTAATATACGACTTTACATAAGTTTTAATTAAACAAGTTGTGATTTTCACTGTCTTCAAACATGATTTTAGAGGCCCTAAAAGTGATATAATAATTTTTCAAATAATTTGACACCAATTGCAAATCATATTCATCTCTCCTAAAAATATTATGAACCAGGAAACAAGACACACTTAAATTGAAACAAAACATATAAGATAATTAATTTAGAATGTAATATTTATACATTGTTTATATAAAGATTTATATACACTAAATATATCATCAATTATTTATTTGTATTTTTGGAGAATCGATAATGATAAAACATAATTAATAAATGATATAATAGTATGACATAAAATTTATACGCTACCCATACATATATTTTTTCTCATCAAATTTATCTATGCTCTGTTAAATTGAAAAGGACATTAAAACTATTAGCTACTCCATGTGTTCCTAAAAACAACTTCAATGAAATAGCACCCTTGTTATACAATAATAACATAAGAGAGAACAACTAAAAATCATACATGACTAGTTATTATTAAAAAATGGTTAATGATCTTACTATCACTTAAAAAAATCATGTAAATTATATTTTAATTTTGAAATCATATGAATTATCTCCTCTTTCTCACAATGAAAAGATTCTCACATCTGATATTGTTATGCTTTTGAAAAAAGAAGTCATTTAAAAAATACTCAGTGCCTCTTAACAAAAATAGAGTACAGGCTAACCCATATGCAGGCCTTCGTTATTGTTTTGGATGGGCCCAACCAATCGATTGCATGCAGGTCTGGTCTTTTTGTCTAGAATTCGTCTCAACTAACAATCAGTTTGTCACAAAAATGTTAATATTAAATGTGTGGATTATGCCATTTCCAAATCATTTCTTTGTAGCACTCATATTTTTTACAAAACATATTATATCTCTCTTCTTCCCCCCTAATGACGTACATGTAACAAAAAAAATGAAAACACTTGTGTTCTACATGTACATATTTTTGGGAGATTTCATAACCATGTTCATATTGTTCTAGACTTTAGTCAATAACATTGGAACCAATTTTATTCACACCTACGAAAAATCTAGATACCCAGATTTTACATATTTTCACTATAACCACATATTAACTTGCACAACCATTCTCTTCCTTACCTGTCATATGTAACACTATGCCACACTATGCCAGAATAACAAAACAACAACGTTTAAAATTGTCATTTAACAGCGCTTTTATGACATTTTTTATGTGAGCGCAATAGTATATAATGTTATATTCAACAACGTTTTTTTGTAGTGCGGGTAGAAAGTAAACATTTGACAACGCTCACTGAAACAATCGTCGTTAAATGTCTACTTCATAAATACGACAATATCTCTCCCAAACATTCTATCAAATACATGACAAAATGTCCAACTCTACCACATTTACAATAGATTTGTTAAATCACCAACGATTTCAAATACATTCAACCTTAACAGATTCTAATATTATAAAATAACATATGAGTAATGAGATCTTACGCAAATTGTTCATTATTTCTCCTCCAATGTTAACCATAGCCAAAAACCTAGAACACCATAGCTGCATAACTTCACAACAAATACACAGATCATACTATTAGTGAAGAGAGAAATATATGAGCTAAAATAAGATAACGATTTATCTTATGCTTGAAGAGAAAAACCAAAAATCGATAACTTCAGCATACTTGCATAACTTCACAACAAATAAAGATCACACTATTAGTGAAGAGATAAATAAATGAGCTAAAATAAGATAACGATTTACCTTATGTTTGAAGAGAAAAACCAAAAATCCATATGAAGAGAAACACCATAGCTGCATAACGATTTACCTACCTTATGGAGAAGAAGAAAAGTAAGAGAAATAATAAACTGAATGATATGTATTATTGTGTGAGATTTTATTTTTGAATTCGAAAAGATTCTCGCTCACTAAAACAAGCGTTTAACAGCATTTATTGAAGTGTTACTAAATATATGAAGACCTTTAACAACGCTTTCTTTAATAAGCGTTGTTAAAGATAACACTTTTAACAACACTTATTGAAGAAGTGATGTTAAATATATGAAGTATGACCTTTAATAGTGTTTCCTTTGATAAGCGCTTCCTTTAATAAGTGATGTTAAAGATAACACATTTAACGGCGTTTTCTTCAATAAGCGCTGTTAAAGATAACACATTTAACAACGCTTATTGAAGAAGTGTTGTTGAATATATGAAGTATGACCATTAACAACACTTATTTCAATAAGCGTTGTTAAAGATAACACATTTAACAACGCTTTCTTCAATAAGCGCTATTAATTCTCTTTCGCCTTACATTTAAAAATGTTCAACACATAAGTAGTGTTGAATGAGTGTTGTTAAATATCATTTCTGGTGTAGTGCAAACTCTCACACTGACTTAGGCACCATAATTCTTTAGGGTTAGTTTGAGAGTTGAATTTTGGAGGGGAAGAAAAAAAGGCTCCAGGGTCATCTCACAAGTGTATTTTATGGCTCTCAAGCCTTCCATTTCTCTCCAAAATCCACCCGACTCCCATTACGGATACTCATCTTAAAACGTGATGTAAAACCTCCTAGGGCAGCCTTTGATCTCAAGGGCAAGAGAAGTCATGAAGGTCCTACAACTAAGGCCAAGGCCAAGGCAAAGGTTCTTAAGGTCTCAAAGGACACAATTGACCCATGAGAGGGTATGTGAGAAGAACATTTATGTCCTTAGATTACTTTCTACTTAGGGTTATTTTATTTGAAGCAAATAAATGAGATTGCATTCTCAATAGTTTTAGGATTTATTTCTATCTTAGGAATTATTTAGTTGAGTCAAAATTTTAATTCATGAAATATGTGATTTGGATTTATTTACCCATTCGTGGTCAAGTAGGGAAGATGTCATGATTAGGACATTAGATGCAAAGAGCTTAAGACAAGGCGACTAGAATGTAGGGGAAGATAAAGTGGACGACTCAACAAAGAAATTTCCGATTTTCCTTGAAGATAATTGTGAGAAGATAAAGTCACTTGCCATCATGAAGATAAGGGGCGGCTAAAAACAAGGGATTCAAGATAGACATGTAACTTAGCAAATTGATTACTTGATCAAATTTATCCACCCCTTTTCAAGGAGTTCAAAACCAAAAAGATAACCCAAGCCTTCACATAATCTCGACCAAATTCAAATGCAAGGAACCAACCAACAACACAACACCAATTCAAGTCAAGCTTCCTCAAATCAAGCAAATCATCTCATCTCAATCTTCTTCCAAACCGTGGAGACTATTCAACCAAATTCAAACCATGCAAAGAATTAAAATTAGAACTTCCTTAGGCTTACATGATTTAATTAGGAGTTATATTATTATGTCATAGCCTAAGTTTTAATTAGGATTTTATTATTCAAGTTAATTAGGACTTAGTCTTTATTTCAGCCCAAGACATTCAGATTGTCTATTTATGTAATTGAATTGTCATTAATAAAGTTAAGTTGGATTTTAATTAAATTTGAGTTGTTTTAGTTGAGAGTACTTCTCCTAAACCCTACCTCTTTGGTCGTGGCCATTGATGAGATTTTATCAAGCTTCTTAAGCTTGTGACAAGCAACATTTGACTTATCAAGCTTCCATGCTTGTGACATTTTCCATCTCATTCTTAATCCACTTTCACCTTCATCCTACAAATCATACATTTCATCACCTGTTCTTCCATCAATCATCTTCATCCCTAATAATTCAAATCTGCCGAAAACACTTCCTCCATCCCCAACCAAGAACATTAACCCTAAATCGCCTATCCAATATGGACCTAAACCTTATACGCATTACCTCACTCAAAACAACCCCAATATACATTCTAAACCCTACAAACCATGGCCTACCCTAAACACAAAACCCTAACCTAATCTCACAACACCAAACCGAACCTAAATAGCCCTAAAAGACCCTATTTTCTTCGCAAATCGAATTCACACATTCACAAACCTAAGATCAAGCCAAAACGATCCTTACATCAAAGGCAACTCAGAGCTAATTTTAGCTTGATCAATGTCAAGTCCAGAGAGGAGTCCTACCATATCACCAAGGTCAGCCTCTATGACCATTAGATTGCAAAACATGATGGATGCCCAATTCCAAACTCTTCAACAACAATTGGAGGAGTTGATGATCCATTATGATAGGAGGATGGATGAACAAAGTCATGACAATCCAAATGGCCATGAGAGAAGAAGAAGAAGAAAAATAAGGCCTAGAAGAGAGGAGAGGCTGAGGCATGATATGCATGAGGATATGCACAATTCCTCAAGTGCCTATGACAGTGAAAGAAAACATGGCAGTCGTGGCCATGATGGAACAAACAGTGGCCATGGAAGGAGACATGGAGAGCACAACCATTACAACCCTGGCCGTGGTCATGCTAGCCCAATCCATAGGCAAATGAGACAAAGAGAGGATGCAAGCACTAGCCCTAACCGTGAGCATAGAGATATGGATGGTGTTAAAGTAAAAGTCCTTAGCTTTTTGGGGATGAGTGATCCAGAGGCCTACTTGGCATGTGAATTAAAGATGAAACAAGTCTTCAATTGCCATGATTATTCAGAAGCAAAGAAAGTCAAGGTGACATCCCTTGAATTTCAAGAGTATGCCATGGTTTGGTGGGATTAACACCAAAAAGATAGAGTGAGATGTGGAGATGAAGTCATTGGTACATGGGTCGAAATGAAAAGAGCAATGAGGAGGAGGTTTATGCCTCGTTCTTATCACAGGGATGTTCATAACAAGCTACAAAGGCTCACTGAAGGATCCCAAAACACTTCCTCCATCCCAACCGAGAACATTAACCCTAAATCGCCTATCCAATCTTGACCTAAACCTTATACACATTACCTCACTCAAAACAGCCCCACTATACATTCTAAACCCTACAAACCGTGTCCTACCCTAACCTAATCACACAACACCAAATTGAACCTAAATAGCCCTAAAAGACCCTATTTTCTTCCCAAACCGAATTCACACATTCACAAACCCAAGATCAAGCCAAAACGATCCTTACATCAAAGGCAGCCCCTTGAGGTTGTCATCAAAACGCATGAAGGTTGATCATAGCCGGATATCAAGAACACCAATACGTGTCATGTTGCGGTCCAACTCAAGCATCCCCCTCTCCCACTAGAGAACAAGTAGGACACTTGAAGAAGAAAATAACATGAATATAATGTACGCTTTATAGTAGAACACTATCCCTAGCTTAAGACCTATGGTTCTGTATGTTATATATCGAACTTGTACAAAACTAGAACTGTATCCTTAACAAACTACAGACCTCATCATGCAGCTATGGAGTTAACAGAAGGAAACAATTATAAGAATCTCAAAACTTTCCCATTGATGGGCCCTTTCCTAACCTCGATTTGCAAGAATGATGACTTGACATTGAAAATGTACAAAATTTCTTACTCTAAACTTACCAAGTTTTTATAGGGTAACATGATCAACACTATAAGTGATACATTTTTTACCAATTCATGTAGTCATTACTAGAATTATAATTCTATCAACAAATTATTTTTTAAAATCCATACACAACAATATGCACTCACTACTGTTCAGTATTTTATTGAGAGAAGGATATAAAAGTTCTACTACTGATATTTATAGTAGAAAGGAATTATGAAACTTCAATAAGTGGATAGTTCTAGCTCAATTAATGCAATTTTTATAATATTACATATTTATCCTTTTTGGTTGAGCAATCCTTTTTACTTTTAACACCAAGTCTTCATTACTAAATTAGTCAATCCTAATAACATTTGTGAATATATTAAATATGTATATAAATTCCTCCTTCCACTGGAGGTAGCTTAAGCCCCATAGAGTCTACCATCAAACCATCCTTATAACTCCCATTTTTGTTGATGGTGGGACTCGAACCCACAACCTCCTACACTCCATTCCTTACGACCGCTCTCTTCACCATCAGACCACCTTATGACTCCCCATTAAGAACACCTTTGATGTTGAAATCAGTACAGAATAAGAGTACGTGCATGAAGAATTGCTAGAATTGACAAATATACATATATAATTATATGTACAAATGACCCCCATCAACTTCGAACTCAATATTATGATAGTGGGAAGGTTCTCTCTAAATTCATCTAATTTGTGACATTAGGTCATGTAGTAAATTGACAATCACGTGGGATGGAAGATTAAATTCCTATGCAGGTTGAATAGCTCGATATTGTGGTTAAGATGAAAAGTTGTTATTAACAAAATAAAGAAGGTTATGAGTTCGAATATCATTCATAACAAATTTAAAAAATAAAAAATAGGATTATAAGATAATCTGATAATTAAGGAGAAGAAGTGCAATAAAGAAACTTGAAGTTTAGAATCTCAACCACAAAAGATATTAACATATTAACATTTGCCGATAAAAAAAATAGGTTTGTTGTAGCACTTCCAAAGCTGAACTTTGAAGGCTAATAATTATTCCTGGTCTCCTTCCATGGAAAAACCAAGAAACATAAACTAGTCATCGCTAAAATTAATGCACAGCATGTGCAGGTATATCCATATATGCCAAAGAACTTCGCTTATCTCCATGTGGTCTCCAATAATTGAACTGAAATAAAGGGTTACTATAGTAAGTAACACTAACTTAATCCATTATATTTGATCCAGTACAGGCCATAAATCCAATCAAATTCTGCATAATTCTCTTGTTTTCGTACAAAGCAGTCTTCAATTCTTTAGACATGTTGGAATGCTATTTTCTCATCCAAGCTCCGATCCCGAGAAACCATTGTTTAACTCAAAATACTAGGTGAACCCCCTATTACCCACTCTTTGTAACATACACTTTGCTCTATCTTGCACCATTCCACTAAGAAAACTATTGAGATTTTGGTGTGTATGTGATAAACATTCCATATTTTATAGCACTGGAACTAGATAAGATAACTATGACACTAAATTAGTATAATAGTGCTCTTTAATATATATATATATATATATATATATATATATATATATATGTGTGTGTATGTGTGTGTCAATTATTGGCCTTCAAAAGTTTGGCTTTAGAAGTGCAAAAATGAGGGCTATTCAACCAACATAGGATTCTAATCTTCCGCTCCACGTGATTTGTCGCTTTACCACATGATACTACATGACCTAATGTCACAAATTAATTCACAGAGAACCTTCTCACTATCAATATGAGTTCCAAGTTGGTGGAGGTTACTTGAATATATATTTATATATTTATGTTTTTCATCACTTCTAAATCTTTTATTGTGAGAATTTTTTAATAAACTAATTTCACTTCCTTTTAATTTCGTTTTTGTCACTTTTATTTTGTCTTCATTTTTTGTACTTATTTCGACTACCTCGCTCTCTTAGGTTGTGACTTGAAGGTTGGAAAATAATCATGCAAAGTTTTTAAAGACAGACTGAAAGAGTTAAATAATTTGAAAATGTTTAAAAATTGCATGATAGTAGATATATTTTATCTAAATTGACATATTTGTGTGCTGGTGCAGAAAATGTTAATGGAGGGAAAACTATAATTATCCATTGAGATGTTAGGTCCCTTGAAAGATCCTAAATTCTACATAGCTTCTTTACATGTACTACTGAAATAACATTTGGACGATATCTCCTTTACATTTTTATATACTACATTTATATATAATACATTCTGGTTTGACAAATCTTTATACTTAATATATAATGGTATTTAATTTAACTAATATCAAAATTAAAATATGCAGCGAAGTATCAAATCTGGCACCACAAAGACTATTTTGTAGTCTAAAAAGAGAAGATGCATGACAGCAAAGAATGAAGGTAAATGGGGCTATAACTACATGGTTGTGTGGGGCTACGGTCTTCGTCAATCAACTATCAAAAGCAAATTGCACCTCATTTGAAAAGGATTTTACTTCTACTTTCCATTTGGAAAACCAACACAACACATGTAGCTGCTTACCTTGGATTTTTTTACTTCCAATTTCTTATTCTTGCGCATGGTCATGAATAGTGATGAGTATGACGCACATACATACATAGAGGAAATTTCTATAGCTAGTTTAGTTAGACATTTATTTTACATGAATATAAAGGGAAAAAGCTACTACTTCAAATTATACAGAAAAGAAAAGATGTCCTTTATAATATCAAACGAAGCAGAGAAAGTGAGAAACACACACTAGACAATGTTAAATTATATCCTCAGCGACTTCAGTAGTTGTTATACGATCTTTTCTTTTACAGACTCAAGATAAAACCAAAACTCAGAAACAAATAAGATATTTACATTTTCCTACCACAGAATGAATTCATGTATAAGAAAATCATAACTATATTAACATCTAACATAATTTATTTATTTTTTGTTTTAAATATAATTAAATCAATAGGGTGCATGTATAGTATTGTTGAAATATAGTATGCATTTACTCACGCATGTTAACATTTCTAACAAAGAAGACAATTTTATTTATTTTTAGGCTCTTTGTACAGATAGTCCTAATCTCTAAAGTCTAAAAACACTGAAATAAGCTCTAGCTAGTACAGAAAAAAACACTTAAAAGGGTTACACAACAGAATCAAAGGCTGCCTATAGCTAAAGGCCTAAAGCTGAGGGTGTTGATTATTTCCCACACTTTTAATCATGATAAAATCACTTAGCCCTTTCAGTTTGGCGTATAAAAACAGTTTCTAAGTCAGGTGGACTGAAGAACTCTCTAGCTCCACCACCAAGATAGTTGCACTTCAAAGAAGGTTTTCGCTTCTTAGGAGCAGGTGGGCATGTCAACGTTGTTGGAAGCCTTGCTTCTTCTCGTATTGGTGTTGTTGTTGAAAACTCTTCTTCTGTGTCACCTTCTTCTCTTTCTTCTTTCTCCATAGGGATTGTATATATTGGCTTCAATGATGCTCTTAAAGCAATTCCATGGATTACCCATTTTTTGTTATCAGACTGTTCCACTTGTGGTTTCTCTGAGAACCCCATATTTAAAAACCAAAAAGTGTTTCAGGGATATGTGTATGTATGTATATATATACCAGGGAATAAAGATGGTTTCTCTTTTTTCTCTCTTGTTAAGACACTTTTATCTTGGGTGTAAATCTGGCAGGGAATCAGATGAAACCAGTAGGAAAGTGTTGACTGGGGAAATTAAAAGGTGGGCATAAGAGAGTGAAAGTGAAAATAAAGAGATAAACTTAGAGAAAGTTCACACTGAGAAAGATCGAGAAAATAAAAGAAAAAGTGCTTTGGTTCAGGTTCAAAGTAAGAATTTCTTTGAAGCTTGTTGAAGGTGAGGGGACAGTGGAAAGTGAAGTTAGAGTTTGGAGACATTTATAGGGCATTTGGTTCGGGTGTAATATAGTTATAAATGTAAGTAAGTAAATTTAAATTATTCATGATGATTTTAAGGTGGCACCTATATTGTAAAATCTATCTTTTCATTGTTTCTAACAAAATAATACTAAACTGTTTCTTATATTTATATAATATATTATACTATCTATACTTCTATACTGTATATAAAGCTAAAACTTGAAATAACTTCTCTCATTGTGTAATTTTTATTTCCTATATTACCCTTATCATTATTTAATTTTTACAAAAAAACTATATAATCCTAAGCAACTACCACCAATACATTAATTAACCACATATCTCACCTTAAATTAAACATTATCATAAACAAAAAAAATATAATATAAAGTAGTACACTGAAGACAACAAATACATTTTAATTCAAAAAATGAAATATATAAAAAATGAATATGTAGTATCACACAATATTCGCCGGCAGGCACAAAGTGCCTGTACACACTAGTATATATAAAGCCAAAACATGGTGTAATTATCACCATTGTATAATTTTTATATTCATATTTTGCCCTTCAATATTTTAATTTAAAAAGATATATAATCCTATATAACCACCTCAAACACATTAATTATAAATTGCATATCTATACTAATATATAAAGAGAAAACTTAAATTAACTGTCAGTGGAGTAATTTCTATTCCCTATTTTACCCTTTATAAGTCTAAAATATCATTTTTCTATAGTTTGAGGTCTCTTAATATAATTAATGTTTCATTTTAAACTGCCACAACAGTTTTGTTTTGAGGAGAATGTGAATAAGTGAAATATACTGATTTACATGTTGGCAGTTTATTCTCATTTTAAACTTCCACCATATATGTCATGGTGGTTTCCTTTTTGTAGGGAGAGAGTGGATGGACAATGACAGTTTTCATTTTTTTAATAAAACCTGCATTCTGATGTTAAAAGATGATCATCCTATAAAATATAAATCACATCAATGCTTGGTCAATATTTGCTTTCCATCTCTATTCTATCTCACCTTTTTGCAACCTTCAGGTATTTCTCTTCTTTTGTCTCCCTTTTCAATTAATCTCTCTTGTAATAATGATAATGATATAGTAATGATAATTATTTTGTACAATATTATTATATATCAAATAAATACATGTTCTTTCTATGTATGTCGGTATTGCCGAGTAAATTAAATTGGATTGCTGCTGTGCAAGTTCATCATCCTGGTAAGTCATACTTTGATAGAAATAAGAATAAATAGTAGATGAAAGAAATTATAATAACTTAACATAAATGCATGAATCAATCACACATTTTGTACATGAAACTATGTAGTTCCAACAAGCCAATTTCATGAATCTCAGTTACAAAATACAACCTTTTAAGTGAAGAGGATAATATCTATAACAAATTTCAAGTTGGGGGGGTGTTATTAGCAGATTCATCCACACCAACTTTCATGCCAGTAACATAATCACCTTCATTTAACATAAAGGTATAAACTTTTTAGTTACTTCACATACAATTGTAAACTTCTCAAAACCCCAAAACCTAAGATGGAGACAATACAATTTTCAATATTTATGTGTATATCAGTTGATGGGGATAGTCCTTATGTGTATATCAGTATTGAAGTAAATATGTGCCAGAAAAAGTATTGTCAACTAAATCAACACAACATACAACACAAAATATGCAAGTAAATCAACACATCAACAAATTAGATTGGATTGCTGCTGTGCAAGTTCATCATCCAGGTAAACATACTTTATCATGTTAGTTAAAATTATATATATATGTTAATGACTCTTTATATTTGTTAATGACTCTTTCTATGTATGTCAGTATTGCGAAGACAACATAGAACACAAAATATTGTCAACTAAATCAGCACATCAACAAATTACATTGGATTGTTGCAGTGCAAGTTCATCATCGTGGTAAATCATACTTTATCATCTTCGATTATTAATTATACAAAAGGTATTAAACATTATAAAAAGTAGTTTTGATATTGCTAATTATTAAACACAAAATATTCTCAAATAAATCAACACATCATCATATTACAGAACAATATAAAATCTCGAACTGCATTAGAAAATCATAAATTGATACAAAAATTATTAAAATCACAAATAAAGACTTAATGAAAACTAATAATTTCATGCATCCATAATTAAATTAAGATCTAAACTAATATCAAACCTCCAGAACACATATACAAAACATAGAGCACAAAATATTTTCAAATAAATAACACATCAACAAATTACAAAACAATACAAAATCATCTATACTAATAGATGGAACAGAAAAATGGAAGTGCCGTAGAAAACCTTAAATCCATAAAAAAATATTATAAGCACAAATTCAGAATTTAAGAAATCTGTTGATTTCACACATCCAAAATTAAGCTAAGATTTAACCTAATGAAGCAACAAATAATGAAAATGACTTGCAGTAAAAAAGAACATCAAAATACCAACTAAAAACCAAATCAATGAAAGAACATAAAATATTCTCAAATAAATCTACACATCAACAAATTACAAAACAATACAAAATCATCTATACTAATAGATGGAACAAAAAGATGGAAGTGCCTTAGAAAACCCTAAATCCATAAAAAAATTATTATAAGCACAGATCTAGAATTTATGAAACCTGTTGATTTCACACATCCAAAACTAAGCTAAGATTTAACCTAATGAAGCAAGAAATAATGAAAATGACTTGCAGTAAAAAAGAACATCAAAATACTAACTAAAAATCAAATCAATGAAAGAACATAAAATATTCTAAATAAATCTACACATTAACAAATTACAAAACAATACAAAATCATTTATACTAATAGATGGAACAGAAAGATGGAAGTGCCTTAGAAAACCCTAAATCCATAAAAAATTATTATAAGCACAGATCCAGAATTTAAGAAATCTGTTGATTTCACACATCCAAAATTAAGCTAAGATTTAACCTAATCAAGCAAGAAATAATGAAAATGACTTGCAGTAAAAAGAACATCAAAATACCAACTAAAAACCAAATCAATGAAAGAACATAAAATATTCTCAAATAAATCCACACATCAACAAATTACAAAACAATAGAAAATCATATATACTAATAGATGGAACATAAAGATGGAAGTGCCTTAGAAAACCCTAAATCCATAAAAAAAATTATTATAAGCACAGATCTAGAATTTATGAAATCTATTGATTTCACACATCCAAAATTAAGCTAAGATTTAACCTAATCAAGCAAGAAATAATGAAAATGACTTGCAGTAAAAAAGAACATCAAAATACCAACTAAAAACCAAATCAATGAAAGAACATAAAATATTCTCAAATAAATCTACACATCAACAAATTACAAAACAATACAAAATCATCTATACTAATAGATGGAACAGAAAGATGGAAGTGCTTTAGAAAACCCCAAATCCATAAAAAAGTTATTATAAGCACAGATCTAGAATTTATGAAATCTGTTGATTTCGCACATCCAAAATTAAGCTAAGATTTAACCTAATCAAGCAAGAAATAATGAAAATGACTTGCAGTGAAAAAGAACATCAACATACCAACTAAAAACCAAATCAATGAAAGAACACAAAATATTCTCAAATAAATCTACACATCTACAAATTACAAAACAACACAAAATCATCTATACTAATAGATGGAACAGAAAAGATGGAAGTGCCAACCTTAAAAAACCTTAAATCCATAAAAAAATTATTATAAGCACAAATCTAGAATTTATGAAATCTGTTGATTTCACACATCCAAAATTAAGCTAAGATTTAACCTAATCAAGCAAGAAATAATGAAAATGACTTGTAGTGAAAAAGAACATCAAATACCAACTAAAAACGAAATCAATAAAAGAACACAAAATATTCTCAAATAAATCTACACACCAACAAATTATAAAACAATATAACATCATTATAATAAAAGATGGAAGTGCCTTAGAAAACCTTAAATCCATAAAAAATTTATTATAAGCACAAATCAAGACTTGATGAAAAATAATAATTTCATGCATCCAGAATTAATCTAAGATCTAACCTAATAAAGCAACAAATATTTTCTGGTATGACTTGCAATGAAAAAGAACATAAAAAACCAAATCAATCAAAGAGAATAGTATACAGAATCAAGCAATTAAAAGGGAATACAAAATCATTATCCTTGAACAAGCACAAATAGAAGGGTAGGTGAGTCGTCATAGAATGAGCTCCAACGGTGAAGGATAGGATGAGCCGCACACCTCCTTCATACTGTGGCACTACCCTTGAATCTTAGAGGGAATAGAAACCCTAAATCACAGAGAATAAAGGGTAGCTGAAAAAAAAAGATGTTGTGTTCAAAATGTAGGGTTTTTATGTTCCAAAACTGCCTTCACGTTTTTTCATAATCCTCGAAATGCCCCAGTTATATTTAATTTAAATGACTCAGTTTTCCTAATATGCCCCACTAAGGTAACATTTGATCAACTTTATTCACTTTTATGCAAAATATACTTAATTGATATGTTTAATTCATATGATTTAGTTTCCAACATATGTTTAGATTTGATTAACAATAATAGCTTAATATCTTTGTCATAATTATGCTTTCTATAAAATATTATATAATATCAAAAATATCTTTGAAAATTATTACATACTAATATACATCAAACAAAAGGGAAAAATATTTTTTCCTTTTTAGTATGTGATTTAAAAGTTTTTATAGTAACTATAGTTAAATTTCAACTTTGTTAATTGCATAAATAAATATTTTTCCACGTTGTTAACTCTGAAAATAAATATTTAAAGTTTTTAGTAGTTGTGGTTAAGTTTTACTAACATATTGGTTCTCTTCACTATTTACATACATCCAAAAGCATAAAAGCCCATACTATATATAATGAAAAAATAGAAACATTCATATTCTTATAATTTAAATATCATAATTGCATACGGTTGTCTTACATTATTTTACGTGTCATTACAGAGAATGAAAAATTCAGATAGACATGAATCACAAGAGCAACGATGACACAAAATAAGACAATATATTAGACAAAGAAGGAACACCGTGAATATAGAGCAAAGACAATAAGAATTAGCAAGGAGACGTTTAGCACGCTATAAACAAAACAATGACAATGAAGCACAACCAAATCAAAACGATATTCATGTTCGCACAAACTTTAAACAAAGAACTACAAGTATTAATACATTTGCCACATATCATTTACTTAAACTCAATAAAATCAAATATTACTCATGTTAAAGTCCAAATATTAATATATTACAATATGTTTTATTGAACTTTAATTTGTTGTATTTTTAGGATCTATTCATAACCCTTTTGAGACTATATCAATAAATATTTCAACTATAATGAAATTGACGTGTGTACGTCAAATTGCTAGATCATCCTTTCGACAACAATTTCGCACAGGTAATTTTATTGATAGTTGAAATATATACATTATGTAAAATTATTCATTTTATTATAACTTATTTCTATTATTGTACTTATCACATATATATTGTTAAACTAAAAACACTATTTGAGAAATTATTGAAATTAAGCTTAAAATTCTAATGACATTATTAATAGTTGAAATATATACACTATGTAAAATTATTCATTTTATTATAACTTAATTTTATTATTGTAGTTGTCATATGTATTTTGTGAAACTAAAAATACTATTTGAGAAATTACTGAAATTAATCTTAAATTTGATATGACACGGTGGTAATATTAAAAAATTACATAATTTTATTCATATTTCAGGATCTATTCATGGTCATGTTGAAGATACACCCACAAATATTTCGAGTACAATAAGATTAACGTATGTACGTCATATTGCTAGATCAGTCTTATGTCATCAATTTCGCGCAGGTACTTTTTCTAATACTTAAAACATATACATGACGTATAAATATATCTACTCTTTTTTTATGTACATCTATACAAATATTCATGTTATATCATATCAACTTTTCAGTACTACAATCCTTTAAAAATTAGTTAACATAAAAACTTTAAAGTTATAAACAAACATGTAACAATGATTTTTCACCAAATCATATAATTTATATACTGTATTTTTTGCAAATGATGTAACTAATATTATAAGGTATCATGGAAGTCATGACAATGAAGCAGGCCCAAGTCATCATCGTAGTTCCGAAACTAACAATGGTCAATATAATGTTACTAAATTATACATATATCATATCGATATATGTATAACTTTTTACATGCCTTCATGTGAACCTAAAAGTTGTTCTTACATTTTCTGTAGCTTATAACTTTGATCCAACAATATATCATGACACTTACAATAATGACGCAGGACCAAGTCATGTACAAACAGCTGAAAATATTATTGGTTAGTATTTAAAATTTTATGTCTAATTACTTCAAATTATATTTGATTCCAAATTTTCAATTAACTTCCAATTTCACCATTCATAAAGTTACATCAAATTTTTCGTTACTTTATAATAATCTTATAATTATACAACTGATTTATCATCAGATATACATTCCAGTGGACGAAATTTTCAAACAGATCAGGACAATGAATGAAGATCAACTCATCAACATAACCATGACATTCATTTTGGTTCGTATAATAACAATACATCATTTATTATCCAATACATGTTTTTTCTGCTTTACATCATTTATAAAATCTTTAAAAACATACAATTCTAATTTTTATATATTTTTTAAACTATTCTTTTAAGTAATAACTTTGGTGCAAGACACTATAATGAAACACATTAGAATGAACCAATATTATCTTCTTTTCATACTAATGTACATGCTACATTTTCATATAAATTTTCTAAATAATTAATTAAAATTATTCCTTCTAGACTATGAAAGATAACTTCAACGAACATCATCCTTGAAAATATATTTATTATTTGTTCATTATTTAAAATATACAGGTAGTCAATTATCATCAACGTCATTCCATTTTCCCCAGAACATGGTACAAATAGTAGGTACACCTTCCAATCAAGACATAACAGTGCTAGAAGCTTCCGAGATAACAGAAGAATGATTGCATCCCAATTACCCACTCCAACTTCATGTACATGGTGCAATGCAAAATTGTTTCACCATGAGACACAAACTATTTGTTGTTTACATGGTAAAGTTTGATGGCAACAAATAGATGCACCTCAACAACTGCTTCACTTAATTGATGACTCCTCGGTTGAAGGAAGGCATTTTAGGCAACATATTAGGGGTTACAATCATATATTTGCATTTACTTCATTAGGTGTTCATCTTGATAACAACTTAGCCGCAACTGGACGTGGTATATATACCTTTCGTGCCCAAGGTTCAATTTATCACAATATTGGGGGACTACATCCTAGTGAAGGAGATAGACCATGTTTCCTGCAACTATATATCTATGATAGGGATCATGAATTACAAAATAGGATGTTGGAAAACCCTCAACTTCGTGAAAATGTAAAGTTACAACATATACTTCATCTTCATAACCCCTTTGTAAATGTCTTTAGGCAGCTTGCATCACAAACAGATGTTTTGCTAACCAACCCCAATATAATCTTCCAACTACTTCACAAGTTGCAGCAATTTTTGTTGTTGGAGATGTTCAAACAATGATAAGTGGAAGGGATATCAAAGTCACAACTCATGCAGGAAATCTAATGAGGATCCAAGAAACTGTAGGATATTATGATCCCATGCAATATCCTATTCTCTTCCCATATGGAACGTACGGGTGGGATACAAACACAACAACCCATAACGGTAGACGTATTACATGTCGAGAGTATTATAGTTACATGCTACAGGTACTTTCCATTAATAATATGTATACCATATTTCAATACTATATTATTTTTATTACTTCATTCACAAACATAACAATTTAACAATGTCTATTTGTAGATTCGTCCCAATGATCAATCATTATTGTTACGATCGGGACGACTTTTACAACAATATGTTGTTGACAACTATGTCAAAGTTGAGGCAGCAAGGTTGAGGTGGATCCGTCAAAATCAAAATAATAGTCGTGCTGAAGTGTATCAAGGTTTACAAGATGCTTTGCATGTAGGAGAATATAATGCAGGTAATCACTTAAAAATTAAATTTCAAGCAATAATGACAATTGAATTTTACATATATTAATATAATCATTTTATTGGTACAGAAATATTGGTCAACAAACTGTATTACCATCATCCTTCATCGGCAGTCGTCGAGACTTAACTCAGCATTAAGAAGATGGTATGGCCAATGTGTTTAATGATGGCAAACCAGACATCTTCCTTACAATGACATGTAATCCATCTTGGAATGAAATCACTTTTGAGCTTCAACATTTTCAAACTGCACAAGATTGCCCTGATTTGACAACAAGAATATTTTGGTCGAAATTTGAACAGTTGAGGGTTGATGTCATTGATAAAGGCGTCTTGGGGAATGTTAAGAGTTATATGTACGTTACAGAATTCCAGAAAAGAGGATTGCCACATGTCCACATGCTTCTTATTTTGGAAAATAATGATAAATTACGTAGCCTAGAAGAATATGATGCAATTGTGAGGACAAAAATACCACATTATGACGAGGAACCACAATTACATCATGTAGTCTTGAAGCACATGGTTCATGGACCTTGCGATATGCTCAATCCAAATGCCCCATGTATGAAGGATGGACGCTGCAAAAAAAACTTTCCTAAAAATTTTTGCACACAAACACGTGGACCTTGCGGTACGCTCAATCCAAATGCCCCATGTATGAAGGATGGACGCTGCAAAAAAAACTTTCCTAAATTTTTTTGCACACAAACACGCCAGGGTAGTGACTCTTATCTAGAGTACAAAAGGCGATATCACGAACCTGAGACTCTCAACAGACATGTCGCTATTGATAATCATTAGGTTGTTCCTTACAACCCTTGGTTGTTTCTGAAGTATGATTGTCACATAAATGTCGAGGTATGTAGTAGCATTAAAAGCATAAAATATCTATATAAATATGTTTACAAAGGCCCAGATCGAGTAGCAATGGAAGTGCATAAATGGATAAATACTGATGAAATACAACAATATGTTAATGCAAGATGGATTTGTGCACTAGAAGCATTATGGAAAATATTTGGATTTAATCTTTACCAATTGTTCCTTCAGTTGTAAGATTACAAATTCATTTGCCAAATCGCCAACAAGTACGGTGTTATGACCATCAAATGATCAATGACATTCTAAATGATGATCATAACTCAAAAACCATGATTACACAATTCTTTGCACTAAACCAATTGGATGTAGAAGCAAGACATTATATATACACAGAAATTCCAAAACATTATACTTGGGACAAAGGCAATAAGGAATGTAATAAGGAATGGAAACGAAGAAGAAATCGAATGAGTGTTTTAGGTAGAATGTACACAATATCTCCTTCAGAAGGAGATAAATTCTACCTACGTGTTTTGTTGAATCATGTTAGAGGTCCAAACTCCTGGGAATCCCTACTTACAGTAAATGACACTTGCTTCCCAACTTTCAAGCAATCAGCTCAAGAACAAGGTTTTTTAGAGGGAGACAACAATATTCGTCAATGCTTACTTGAAGCTTCAAATTTACGAACACCAATTGCATTAAGGAGATTATTTATTACAATATTACTGTTATGTGAACCTACTGATGTTAAAAGTCTCTGGAAAGAGTTTGAAAGTTATATGGTAGAGGATTACCCTTCAACAAGCTCTACCATCAGAACTAACTTTACGAATAAACTTCTAACAGATTTGAATGACCTTTTGCTTCTTCATGGAAAACAAATCTCAGATTTTGACTTGCCAGCTTTACCATTACATGATCTCGAAGATAATGTAATACCAAGAATTATTGAAGAACATTTGTCGTTCCATATTTCTCATCAAGATTTGGATGATGTGGGTAAACTAAATTCTGATCAATTAGTTGCTTTCAACACCATCATGAATGTCATTGAGCATAGACAGGGTAAAGTTTTTTTTTGTGGATGGCCCTGGAGGAACAGGTAAAACGTTCCTTTATCGTGCTTTAATTTCAAGATTAAGAAGTGTCGGACAAATTGTCCTAGCAACGACCACCTCTGGTATAACTGCAACATTCTTACCTGGTGGTCAAACCGCGCATTCACGGTTTAGGATACCTCTAAACCTAGATTCATCATTAGTATGCTCAATCAGCAAACAATCTGATCTTGCGAAACTAATTACACAAGCATCAGCAATAGTTGGGATGAAGCACCAATGGTAAACAAATATGCTTTGGAAGCAGTAGATCGAACATTAAGAGATATTATAGGTTGTGATACTCCGTTTGGAGAGAAAGTTATAATATTAGGAGGAGATTTTAGATAGGTACTTCTAGTGATACCTAAGGCTAATAATGCAGAAATAATAGCTGTATGTATTGTTAAGTCTCCTTTGTGGGCATATACAAATGTGTTACATTTGCGTCAGAATATGCGTTCCTTGAAAGACCAAAATTTTGTTGAATATCTTATGAGGATTGAAGAAGGTGTTGAACCAACAATTCGTGATGATTTGGTAAAAATACACCATGACATGACAATTACGTGGGAAGGAGAAGACTCTATACAACAACTTATACATGAAATATT